>NC_092709.1:33133291-33433291 GCF_047496885.1 Scyliorhinus torazame
GGTTCCTCAACTCTACCCACACAGACTCCACATCATCTGACCCTATGTCGTTTAGTGCTATTGATTTAATTTAATTCCTAATTAACAAGGCAACCCCGCCCCCTCTGCCCACCTCTGTCTTTTCATAAGAACATAAGAACTAGGAGCAGGAGTAGGCCATCTGGCCCCTCGAGCCTGCTCCACCATTCAATGAGATCATGGCTGATCTTTTGTGGACTCAGCTCCACTTTCCGGCCCGAACACCATAACCCTTAATCCCTTTATTCTTCAAAAATTCGATTGGTTGTGAATCCCTGGATGTTTAAATGCCAGTCCTGAACCCCCTGCAACCACGTCTCTGTGATTAAGAGGGATAACGTTCATGCTCTTCCTCAAAATAATGTACTGGAATCTCCGACATTCATCCAAGGGGTAAGGCAGGACCACAGTTTACATCTCATCTGAAAGTCCTGCAACTTGTTGGTCAGGATTTGTGTGTTCGAGGCTCTGGCATGGAACTTGAACCTGCAACCTTATGCTTCACAAGGTGAGAGTGCTACCTCCAGCCACAGCTGGCACTCTGACTGATGGCTCAGTGACTACTGTCTGATGTGGTTCAGGGAAGCCCCACCTCATAGCTGAATTAGTTGATCTAAACAAGTTTAACAGGCATCAATTTTTCAACAGGCCTGAACAGCATAAGTTTAAATTGCTAATTGCTACAGGGTCATCTACCTGATTAGATATGGAGACTACTCGTCATTTTGATTGATCACAACAACTCAGAGAATATGCTACTTAACCCACGTAATGCATAATGAGGGCTTTTGTTTGATGGTGACTCCATCATATCCTTTTCTATTCCAGAATAGATGAGAGTACTTGAAGTATTTTCAAGCACAACCCACAGGATTCTGGACATATTTGTACTCAATGGGTGCGATCTACCAGCCGCGTTGCGCCCGAAAGACAGTGCGGCATGGCCGGGAGACGTCGGGCGATCCCGCTTCCTGGATCTACCTGGCCACGCCTCACGCGATCTAACGCGATCTCAGGTCACTGCAATCTGAATCCCACCTGTTGTGGTTCTAACTTGCCTTGGAGACCTCAGACGAGTGCCGCTCAGTGTTGGTCCCCACAAACGGGGACCAGATGGAACAGCACTTGTGGGGGTCTCCAAGGGGATCGGAGCCCCCAGGTAGTAGCCCTCTGGGCAGGGTGGCATCCTGGCACTGCCAGCCTGTCGCTGCCATCGTGTTGCCAGCCTGGCATTTTCCCTGCGGCAGGGATCATGCACGGGGATGCTCCACACATGTGAGGTGGGGTGCAGGGGGCCCTGAGGACCCCCTTATAGGCGTGTTGGGGCTTTGGGAGGAGTTCTGGGGTCACGTCAGCGGTGGTGGGTGAGTGGAGAGATTGGGATGTCATTGAAAACGTGTGAGATGGGGTGCAGGAAAGTGGAATAAGTGTGGCCGTGGTGGGACACTTCCTGCTGAAGCCCTGAATTGAAACAGAGTACCGATAGATAACTTGGTGCTTCTCAGCGCTGCAGGAAACACCCGACGAAGTGCACTCGTCACAGGACTCTGATCCAATTTGGTTGGATAGTGCCCGGAGTGTTTCAGTGAGGAGGAAGATTATATTTCCCTTCCTTTCTCTGAATTTGAGGGGTACAACATTTTTCATACAGAGGAAAAGCTGTGTGGGAAATACTTTACGGAATTCCACCGCTCTTGCGAAAAGTAGATTCCCTGCTATGAGCACAAACAGACTTGAGAACAACTAAGAAACTTAAATAACATTTTTGCTCGCAAAAGGAATGTGCCACCAACTAAATCCACCACGAGGTTGAATGAACTTTAGATCGAATAAGACTTTGAGCTCATTGTCTGCCCTCTCAGATAGACAGGAAACAACAATGTGACCTTGGGAGTGTGAAGATTTATGAAGTGTACATGCTGAGTGAATGCAACTGATCGAGCAGAAATAGGGTGACAGGAAGATGCATTTACCTGTTACTTCCTCTCCAATTAAATACCTCGTGAACCCACAAAACATCAAATTAAAGTATCCATTTAGCATTTGTTATTACGTATTTACAAAATGGGTGATAGAACAATACACAAATAGATTTGAAGAACTGCAGAATGCATGCAACAGTTTGTCTACAGACACCAAACATTTAAAACTTATAGAAGAGGTGTGTGAATCAGCCAAAAATGAACTTTGATAAATTTCTTAGAATCATAGAATTTACAGTGCAAAAGGAGGCCATTTGGTCCATCGAGTCTGCACCGGCCTTTGGAAAGAGCACCCTACTGAAGCGCACACTTCCACCCTCTCCCTGTAACCCACCTACGCTTTTGGACATGAAGGGGCAATTTGGCATGGTCAATCCACCTAACCTGCATATCTTTGGACTCTGGGAGGAAACCGGAGCACCCGGAGGAAACCCACGCAAATTTAAATGAAATCGGTGGACAATGTTGCAATTTCCAGGCTTGACATTTGAGTTAACTACAAAATATTGCACAAATTTCAACAATTTGGGGCAGAGGGTTGCATAAAATTGTGCACTTTCCATTTCACATCCCCGATGACGGTAATAACAGTAAACATTCCTACGATGCAATTATTTTTAAAAAGTAGAACAAATGTTGTGCTCCTTATAAGAGGCAGAGAACACCAGTTCAGGTATATCACAGGACATTTCAGCAGAGAAACAACCCATTTTGCTTGCATGAGTATTAACTGCCTACTTCACTTCCATTTACCTATTCTTTCCCCAATACCCCTCGATAGTCCTCTTCAAGTGTTCACCTGGGGTTTAGAATTTTCCAAGGTACAGTGGCCCTTTGCAATAATGCTTTCCATAGTCTAATAATCTTTGGAGGAGAAAAAAAAATCTTCACATCAATGAAGCAGTCTGGAGCCTCCTGAGGGAGTTCAGCTAAGCAAATAACTCCTATAAGTGGCTGAGAAAAGAAAAAGAAAAAGACTACAGTACTAAAATTAGTTACAGCATAGAAGTTGCAGACAAAATACTAACACTAAATAATTATACCGTAGTTACTAAGTTGCAAACTAAACTTAACTACTGTAAGCATTGTTATATGTTTGGCAGTTAAAGCCACCTTCCAAAGACAAGTAGGTCCCAACAATAGGTATGTGCTCCCTATTCTGTTAGTGTGAACTTTGCCCCATGTCTCAGAGAAGGCAGGTGAAAAGATGATAAAATGTGACCTAAGCATTATTCTGGTCGCGTTTCCTCTTTGAATTAAAAATCTAAAATATACAGTATTTTAATGTTTAAAAACAGACAGTATGCAAACTATTGTTCATTGTACAAAGTGTTATCTGCTGTATTATACATAAATACAATACTGTACAAATTCTCTCTCTGCAAATACTTATGATCGAGCTGAAATTTAATGTCGCAGACACTGGATTAACAGGATGTCAGACATTGCAAACCAAGCATTGAAGTTTAGGGGTATTGCAACCAATACAAATCACACAGATTTCTCAGTAAACAAGCTTGAACAGCTGCTGTGTTTTCCTCGGGTGGCAAAACGTTGTGTGAAAAATTCAAACTCTAAAAAGTAAATTCCCAGGTTTGTGCCCAATTTGATTTATCATATAAAAGAATAGCTTGCAATTACCTGCTAAGCAATGCTTGACAATGAAAGACTAACTCCTAACCGCTATCTTTTATCTTGCCTCAAGCAAAACCCATCTCAGGTCAAAATCCACTTTTAAATACAGTTAGAAAACCCAGGAATACTTGCTCTATAAACTTCTTCAGGAACCAACTTGCAGAAATAACCAATATTATTTCCCCGTTTTTACTGTTTCCATTTCCTTCCGGGTAATGATCTGCAAGAGCTTATTTTTTCTAAATCTCCCAAAAGTTGATTTTGACTTTGAGCTATACAATGATCTGAAGCCACGAGCCTCTCACCATTTGGGTTTGACACTGTAACAAATTCAGTGTGTTGTCAAACCTGATTTGCAACATACTCAGGAGGCCACTGGGGAACCTCCCTAATGTTGCCCCTTTTCTGCTGGACATGTGTATCGTAGATGTTCTGTTTTACATACTTCAAACGTATATTTTCAGTTCAACTCTCATCATGATCAATCTGCTGAAATTCATTATCCAACAGCACTACAGAAAAAGAAAATAAGAATGGAGGAAAATATTTGCAGCAGTCATACACACACTAACCCACGCTTTAACCCTTACTGCATCAAAATATCTGTAACAACATATTTGAAATTCTTACATTCATCACCAGTAAAACAATTCACTATACACACCTGCAGACTACTAAAGATGAGGTGGAAATATTATAATCCCGAGGATGCTGGACAGAAACCCCAATATTTTATTTAACTTCTAAGACTGTGAGGAAAGATACTTCATTTCAGGAGTGGTTCCACACACAATTGAGGTTATGGTATATTAAAACAAATGTTATTACTAACAAAGGATTAAAATAACTTTATCATACAAAAGAATAGCTTGCAATTACCTGCTAAACAATGCTTGACAATGAAAGACTAACTCCTAACCGCTATCTTTTATCTTGCCTCAAGCAAAACCCATCTCAGGTCAAAATCCACAGGTCAAAATCAGGTCAAAATCTCAGGTCAAAATCCAAGGGATACTTGCTCTATAAACTCCTTCAGGAACCAACTTGCAGATTCTTGCTGGTGGTTAACCAGCATATGGCAAAAATCTGCTCCTCTCTTCACATTCCCAATCTAGACTGAACTGAAACTCAACACCTGGCTGCTTCAGCCCCTGGTCCTCACATTAACTACATCATCTTATTAAAGATAAACACAATGGGGGCGATTCCCTGATATGGAGGCCAAGCGTTCGCGCCGTCGTGAACGCGCCACGTTTCACGATGGCGCGAACAGGGCCCGGCCACGACCTATTCTGGCCCCCACAGGAGGCCAGCATGGCGCTGGAGCGGTTCACGCCGCTCCACTATCCTTACACGGTGCCCATTTGGCGCCGCGCCAACCCGCACATGCGCAGTCGGGGCAGCCCAATCCTGCGCATGCGCAGTCGGGCCGCGCCATCCTGTGCATGCGCGGGGAACGTCTTACGCATGCCGGCCCCTCACCAACATGGCGGCGGTGTTCTGGGGCCGCGCGCGGAAGGAGGTAAGCCCGGGGGGGGCGGCGTTCGGTGGGCTCGGATCGCAGGCCAGACCCCATCGGAGGCCACCCTGGTGAAGGAGCCCCCCTCCCTCCCCTACAGGCCGCCCCCCCCTCAGCATTCCCGTAGAGTTCCCGCCGGCAGCGACCAGGGGTGGACGGCGTCGTCGGGAACCTGTCGTGTCGTAGTGGCCGCTCAGCCCATCTGAGCACAAGAATCGCCGCTCGCCGGTTCTCTGAGCGGCCCGGTGCGAATCGCGCGCCACTGGTTTCCGAAGGATGTGAGAATCCCGTGCGGGGATCGGGGCGGCATGGCACGATTCGCGCAGCGCCCTGCCGATTCTCCCACCCGGCGTGGGGGGGGGGGGGGAGAATAGCGCCCAACATCTCTAATTATCTTCTCCCCAGGGAACCTTATTTATATGCACAAAATTCCATTGGCCCAAGATTTATGATGCTTTAATTATCCCTTTTGTAGCCACAAAGCCTAGCTATCTTTCAAACAAGATTTTTAAAAACATGACTGCAGCAGTCAAACACTAACCCAGGCTTTTAACCTTTACTGCACCAAATACATAATACAATATATCTGAAATTCCTACTTTCATCACAGAAATTTCAATTTGATTCTCCACTTAGCTGGAGGAGTTGAGATGGTGGGGAAATCCATGAGTGTGATATAGATGGACCTATATTCACTTTGTCTCTCTCCTCAGCTTCACCATCCTACAGCTAGCTGATGCACTGTCAAACAATTGTCATATTAACAAAACTATTTAAAAATGCATTCTTCTGGAAAATATTTGGCAAAGCATTAAATTGAAAACCACAGTAAGCAAATGGCCGAAACAACAAAATATTAAAATCTCTACCATCTCTACAGGGCCTGTTTAAGATGAGCACAGGTTACCACTAAAAATGGCACACACAATATAATTCAACAAGACCTCTTCATAAATCAATGCGTAGATGGACAAAAAAACACGATGGCCGATCTATCCCAACTCTTCGCCTCTCTGCCAGTTGTTAGAGCAACCATCACATTCATTCCTGATATTATTTCCACAGTGGAGACCAGCATATTCTAATGACATATTTACAAATATGATTTACATTGCTGCCAGTTAAGAAGAAAATGGGGCACAAATGTTTAAATTATGTTCAAAAATGATTTGCATTTCTGGAAATAAAAGAGAGCATCTTATGTAATATGTAAAAGTTTATATCATGTAATTACAAATGCATAATTAAAATGTCAACTAAAACACCTAATAGGAAAGTCTACACTTCAAATGTTGCACATTTAACTTTCATTAAAAAGGTAACACAAGGGGTTCTTTTAAAAATAGAAACTGATAATACAACAATACTCAGTCAATATTGTTCACTGGATAAAGGATGGAACCCATTAAAACACATTAACTGTTCTCCCATCACAGTCATCATCTTCCTCCTCCATTGACGTTTACTTATGGGGTCACCGCATTGCTGTTTGATCGCATTGATATCATTTCTTTTGGATTTGGCGGGTGATTTTAGAGCAGGATGCCCTTCCTGCCACTAACCTTTCCTATTTATACGAGGCTGGGAACCAAAGCACGGCTCACCAGAAGTTTCCCACACGTCCTTCCTTGCACATCCACATTTGTTGTGACGGTCTTGCTCCAAAACTGTTCCAATGCATTATTATCCTTCTGAAAGTTTAAGTTAATGAGTGGAAAATACAATGTTACAATTACGCAGTTGATAAGAAGATTGCTTTTTGGGATGGTCTTCTAATTTGGGGTTAAAAAGATGTCATGTGACCTGCTCGGAAATCTACCTGACAGCAAGCCTGGATGCTTGGATTGTTAAAAGGGAGTCCAGCTTGTCTTACTGGGAAGAAGGTGCAAGGTTTTTAGACCTGGACACAATGGCATCAGTATGTGTGCTAACAGTGGATAGACTGAGAGTTGCCACAGTCCCAGAAAATTATTGAGGATGTTGGGTTGTGATCAGTAGCGCTTTTAACTGTCCATTTACTTCCATGTTAAAACAGAGCCAGGGTCCCAGGGTAGCAAATAATTATCTCTATCTGGATACAAGGCCCATGTGCCTGTGAATCATTGTAATATTGGGTTAAATTATCAGTGAATTTCACAGACAGGTTAGACTGCCACATCGGAGAGACAGCAGCTAGAATTTCTATGGTTTGCTGAGTCGGAATGCAGGTGTAATCTTACACTCAGATTGAAAAGATCAAATTCATGAGGGGTTAAACAAACCTCAAATATTCACCTGGTTTACACCAGAAGGAGGATTTATGGTTATACTCTCATCACGAAGGACAGTTCTGGAGCTTAGAAGTTACCAGGCTGATAAAGGAAAAGAATGAAGTGTATTGGAGATCGCCTTTAGACTGACTTCAAGAGAATTGAATGCCAACTTAAAGGATACATACCTGTGTAGTGTGTTATTTTTCAGTTGTGCTAAAACTAAAAAAGGGGGTATTTAGTTCTGAGAGTTGAAGTGAGGATGTGAGGATGGCACGTATGTGAGGCGGCACAGTGGTTAGCACTGCTGCCTCACAGCACCAGGGGCTCAGATTCAATTCCAACCTTGGGTGACTGTCTGTGTGGAGTTTGTACCTTCGCCCCATGTCTGTGTGGATTTCCTCCGGGTGCCCCGGTTTCCTCCCACAGTCCAAAGACGTGCAGACTAGGTTATGGGGTTACGGAGATAGGGCGGGATGGATGGGACAAATGGACATGGGTAGGTTGTTCTTTCGGAGGGTCGGTGCAGACTCGATGGGCCGAATGGCCTCCTTCTGCACTGTAGGGATTCTATGTTGTAGTTGCACTCGTGAAAAATGATTTTCTCACTACAGCAATGTAAAAGCTGCTAATTGTGCTTTTCGGATACAGAACCTATCAAATTATACCCATAAGTTGAAAAACTTTACATTCCTAAATTGCTATGTTTTGTAAATGAAAAATCTTCTAAAATAAAATGTTAAAATATAAAAGAAATATGCTAACTCTTTCTAGTTACCTCCCGCTCATTGGTCTCACCACTTGCTGACCCTCTACCAGCAATGAGAGTCAGATGAGTGGAGGAAGAGAGTACCGTAGGTGGAAGCAGATTCTCCAAAATGACACTCAGGCCACATGAAGCAACACTAAGTAAAAGTTGCAACACCAAACTGAACAATGCTGAATGAGGCAAGTTAAAATGGCGTTTTACTGTCAAGTTGCCTGCAACGTTTAGTCAATAGTGTCTTGAGCCTTTAGGTATGGTAAATACCATAAGACTGGAGTCCTGTTGCACCACTCTTTCAGCTATTAACTGGAAGTGCAAATTTATTTTCAAAGGTTGCTCCTCAGCAAGAATCGGAACAAGTGACTAGTTTTAAGGTGGATAGTTTAAGTCACTAGTGGATGGTTTAAGTGACTAGTTTTAAGGTGGATGGTTTCCATGAAAATGTAAATGTAAACCAATGATAAAGTGTTATGGGAAGACAGATGAAAGAATTAAATATATGCCACATCACAGTGACAAGAATGTTCCACAACCCTTCACCTCAAGACAACATTAGTGAATAATTTTGTATCCAAGTTTTTGGACGTAGCTTTCTCAGTGGCCATCTCCGGCAGATTGAGAGGGGAATGCGGGCGAGCGAGAGGGGGGTGCGGGTGAGTGAGAGGGGGGGCGCGGGCGAGCGAGAGGGGGGGCGCGGGCGAGCGAGAGGGGGGGCGCGGGCGAGCGAGAGGGGGGGCGCGGGCGAGCGAGAGGGGGGCGCGGGCGGGCGAGAGGTGGGCGCGGGCGGGCGAGAGGGGGACGTGGGCGAGTGAGAGGGGCACAGGCGAGTGAGAGGGGGACGCGGGCGAGTGAGGAGAGTCTAGGCGCGCGGGAGAGGCGAGTCTAGGCGCGCGGGAGAGGCGAGCCCATGCGCGCGGGAGAGGCGAGTCTAGGCACGCGGGAGAGGCGAGTCTAGGCGCGCGGGAGGGGCGAATCTAGGCGCGCGGGAGGGGCGAGTCTAGGCGCGCGGGAGGGGCGAATCTAGGCGCGCGGGAGAGGCGAGCCCATGCGCGCGGGAGGGGCGAATCCAGGCATGCGGGAGGGGCGAGTCTAGGCGCGCGCGGGAGAGGCGAGCCCACGCGCGCGCGGGAGAGGCGAGCCCACGCGCGCGCGGGAGAGGCGAGCCCACGCGCGCGCGGGAGAGGCGAGCCCACGCGCGCGCGGGAGAGGCGAGCCCACGCGCGCGCGGGAGAGGCGAGCCCACGCGCGCGCGGGAGAGGCGAGCCCACGCGCGCGCGGGAGAGGCTCAATTGCCAGTGCAAACAACAAGGGGGATAAGGGGCACCCCTGCCTCGTCCCCACCGGTACAGCCGAAAGTACTCTGACCTCTGCCGGTTCGTAGCCGCACTCGCCACTGGGGCTCTATGTAGCAGCCTGACCCAACTGATGAACCCCTCCCCGAACCCAAACCTCCGCAGCACTTCCCAAAGATACTCCCACTCCACCCGAACAAAGGCCTTCTCCGTGTCCATAGCTGCCACTACCTCCGCTTCCCCCTCTACCGAGGGCATCATAATCACATTGAGGAGCCTCTGCACATTAGTATTTAGCTACCTATTCTTCACAAATCCCATCTGGTCCTCATCAATCACCCCCGGGATACAGTCCTCAATTCTCGTAACCAGCACCTTCGCCAGCAACTTAGCATCAACTTTGAGGAGCGAGATCGGTCTATACGACCCACATTGCAATGGATCCTTGTCCCGCTTCAAGATTAAAGAAATCAGCACCCTGGACATTGTCGGGGGCAAGGGACATTGTCTCACTAGCAACGGGCCCAGCAGGTCCACGTATTTCCGGTAGAATTCAACCGGGAACCCATCCGGCTCCTGGGCCTTCCCTGCCTGCATGCTCCCCTATCCTTTAACCAGCTCCTCCAGCCCAATCGGCGCCACCAAACCAGCCACCTCCTCCACCCTCGGGATCAGCTGATCTAGGAATCGTCGCATCCCCTCCTCCCCCGCTGGGGGCTCAGACCTGTACAGATCCCCATAGAAGTCCCTAAATACCTGGTTTATTCTCACCGCACTCAGCACCGTATTCCCCCCCCTCTATCCTTAACTCCACCAATCTCCCTCGCTGCCTCCCTCTTATGAAGCTGATGTGCCAGCATCCAACTCGCCTTCTCCCCTTACTCATACGTCGCCCCCTGCTCTTTCCTCCACTGTGCCTCTGCTTTCCCCGTGGTCAACAGGTCGAATTCCGTCTGGAGGTTCCGTCGCTCCCTCGGGGGCCTCTGCATACCTCCTGTCCACCCTTAAAATCTCCCCCACCAACCTCTCTCTCCCCTCTCTCTTCTCCCTGTGGGGCCTAACGGAGATTAGCTCTCCCCTGACCACCGCCTTCAACGCCTCCCAGACTACCCCACCTGCACCTCCCCGTTGTCATTGGCCTCCAAATATCGTCCAATACACGCCCGCATCCCCCCGCACACCCCCTCATCTGCCAACAGTCCCACATCAAGGCACCACAGCGGGCGCTGGTCCCACTCCTCCCCCAACTCCAACTCCACCCAATGCGGGGCGTGGTCAGAGATGGCTGTTGCCGAATATTCCGTTCCCTCCACTTTCGGGATTAGCGCCCTACTCAAAATGAAAAAAATCTATCCGGGAGTAAGCTCTATGGACATGGGAAAAGAAGGAAAATTCCCTGGGCAGCGGCCTGGCAAACCTCCATGGATCCACTCCCCCCATTTGGTCCATAAACCCCGATCATCTTGGCCGCAGCCGGCCTCTTACCCGTCCTGGACCTAGAACGGTCCAGTGCTGGGGCCAGCACATTGTTGAAGTCCCCCCCCCCACCCCAGTTATCAAGCTTCCTACCTCCAGATCCGGAATCCGACCCAGCATGCGTTTCATAAATCCGGCATCATCCCAATTTGGGGAATATACGTTCACCAGTACCACCCGCACCCTGCAACCTACCACTCACCATCACATATCGACCTCCACTATCCACTACAATATTCAGTGTCTCGAACGACACCCGCTTCCCCACCAGTATTGCAACCCCTCTGTTCTTCGCATCCAGCCCTGAATGAAAGACCTGCCGTACACATCCCTTTCTCAGCCTAACCTGATCTGCCACCTTCAAATGTGTCTCCTGGAGCATAACCACGTCTGCCTTCAGTCCCTTTAAGTGCGCAAACACTCGGGCCCTCTTGACCGGCCCATTCAGGCCCCTCACATTCCAGGTTATCAGCCAGATAGGGGGGCTACTCGCCCCCCCACCTCCCTCCTGCCAACTAGCCATCTCCTTTTCTAGGCCAGCCATGTGCCCGCGCCTCCCGCACCTTCCAGTCCCCCCAGACGGCGGACTCCCGCCCCGACTACCTCTCCTACTTCCAGCTCCCCTTTGGCCAATGCAGCAGCAACCCAGTTCCCCCCCCCCCCCCCCCCCCCACTAAATCCTCATCTAGCCATTTTGCTCCCCCATGACACTCCCGTAAGTCAGCTGACTCCTGCTGACCCCGGCCTCTCCCGCCATTCCATCGACCCCCCCAGTCTGAGAATCCCCCCACCCCATGGCAGTCAGTGTGCGCTCCTCTCCAGCACCGCCCTTCCGCCCCCGGCCCCGCCTCCATCCTTCCCTAACGCGGGAAAAAGCCCGTGCTTTCCGGAGCCGGCACCGCCCCCTCTGGCGCAGCTCCTTTTTGCGGCCTTATCCCAACTCCCCATCCCTCCACCCCCCTCTTCCTCCGTGGGGCCCTGCCCCTCCAACACCGACACCCACACTCTCCCACAGCCCCCACACCAAATCCATTCACCCATCCCCATCCATCACTCAAACAAAAAGAACATTCCCCAAACGCAGTAAACACAGTAAACATCCCCCCACGACAAACCCTCAATTTGAGTCCAGCTTTTCAGTCTGTATAAAGTTCCATGCCTCATCAGGCGTTTCAAAATAGCGGTGCCGATCTTGGAACGTGACCCACAATCGCGCTGGCTGCAGCATCCCGAACTTCACCCCCTTAGCCCGGTTGAAACCAGCCCTCTTCTTAGCCACCTCCACACTCCAGTCCTGGTAAATTCGGATATCCGTGTTCTCCCACCTGCTGCTCCGCTCTTTTTTGGCCCATCTCAGGACACACTCTCTGTCCATAAAGCGGTGGAACCTCACCACTACAGCCCTTGATGGCTCATTGGCTTTGGGTCTCCTTGCCAGGACCCGATGAGCCCCATCCAGCTCCAGGGGCCTCGGGAAAGCTCCCGCGCCCATCAGCGAATTGAGCATCGTGCTCATATATGCCCCGGCATCGGGCCCCTCCACTCCTTCAGGGAGACCCAGAATCCGAAGATTCTTCCTCCTCGACCTATTCTCCAGGTCTTCGAATTTTTCCACCCCCCTCTTGTGCAGCGCCTCGTGCGCCTCCACCTTCACCGCCAGGCCCAAGATCTCGTCCTCGTTCTCCGAGGCTTTTTGCCGCACCTCCCGGATCGCCGCCCCTTGGGCCTTCTGGGTCTCCACAAGCTTCTCAATCGCCGCCTTTAATGGCGCCAGCATTTCTGTCCTCAGCTCCTCAAAGCAGCGTTTAAGAAACTCCTGCTGTTCCTGCGACCACTGCGCCCACGCTGCTTGGTCTCCACCTGCCGACATCTTGCTTTCCCTCCCTCGCAATTTTCGCTGCACCAGGATCACTTTTTTAACCGCTCCACTCCTGGTCCAATCCATATAGTGCCGGGGGAACCTTGCTGTCACCTTCCCACACTGGAAGCCAACGAACAATTGCCGTTGGGTCCCCTCTTAAGAGCCCAAAAGTCCGTTCCCGGTGGGAGCTGCCGAACGTGCGACCTACCTAGGCATAGCCGCAACCGGAAGTCTGCATTCTTGTAATTTAAAGTGTGAGGAGGTATCACTTAGAATTAGTTAACAAAATGAATGAATCCAGAGTTAACCAAATAGAACAACTTATGTTTTGGTGGGACAGATAAAAACAATGCAAATCCATTCAGCACTAACATTACTGCTGAATAAATTGGCAAAACTGCAAACAGGCACAAATACATTGGTCACCTATATACCAACTATGGTACAGACTAAAGGGATTTCCTCCCACACACACCCTGAGAGACGCAACCAGCTGATGGAACTTTAATTTCTCATTTACGTCACCGAACAAAAATATAAATATTTATCTACACAACCTAAAGACTTTCACATCATTTATTGTTCTTTTGAGCGATACGGCACTAGGAAGTGCTGAGGGTTTTGTCCAAGGGTGGTATGACCGGTACAGGCTTGGAGGGCCGAAGGGCCTGTTCCCGTGCTGTATTGTTCTTTGTTTTATTTTAAAGTGACTATCTATTTCAGCAGCATTTTGACATCACGTTGTGTATTTTTTTTTTTAAAAAACACCAAATACTTTATGGGGAAAAAAATTAAACTTTCCTTTGCCTGTAACCATTTTCACATATATAAATGGGAATGTGAAGAGGAACATTTTGAGGGTAAAAGTAGTTTTCTAAAAATCAGGTCATCATTTACACGGACTGGTTACCCATCAAAAACAAGTAAGAAGTCTTACAACACCAGGTTAAAGTCCAACAGGTTTGTTTTGATGACACTAGCTTTTGGAGCGCTGCTCCTTCCTCGGGTGAATGAAGAGGTATGTTCCAGAAACATATATATAGACAGATTCAAAGATGCCAGACAATGCTTGGAATACGAGCATTAGCAGGTGATTAAATCTTTACAGATCCAGAGATGGGGTAGCCCCAGGTTAAAGAGGTGTGAATTGTGTCAAGCCAGGACAGTTGGTAGGCGGCCTTCAGGATGCGCGACAACGCAGAATCGCCGGGCAGAAACTTATAGCCAGGTTTTGCACACACGAGTGCGGCCTCAACCGGGACCTGGCATTCATGTCGCATTACATTCATCCCTCACCATCTGGCCTGCGAAATCCCACCAACTGTCCTGGCTTCACACAATTCACACCTCTTTAACCTGGGGTTACCCCATCTCTGGATCTGTAAAGATTTAATCACCTGCTAATGCTCGTATTCCTAGCATTGTTTGGCATCTTTGAATTTGTCTATATATATGTTTCTGGAACATACCTCACCTCTTCATTCACCCGAGGAAGGAGCAGCGCTCCGAAAGCTAGTGACATCGAAACAAACCTGTTGGACTTTAACCTGGTGTTGTAAGACTTCGTACTGTGCTCACCCCAGTCCAACGCCGGCATCTCCACATCATCAAAAACAAGGCATTGTTGCAACCGCTATCTAACATCACTTAAAAACCTGGGAAGCACATTGAAGTGGCACCCATTTGTGATTTCCTCATTGACAACTCAATTCTTTTGATGCGGCTGATGTGAGGAGCGTGCAGAAGGAGAGGGCAACAAGCAGCAAGGAGATGACAGGTGAAAAAATAACAGATCATGTTTATTGAAAAATCAGGTGTAGTAATATATAGTGTAATATCAGGGTCTGGCATATGAAGGGTTTTACATGGGATTGAGTACAGTTCCACCCGTACAGTGATGTAAGAGAGCACATGACCCACACCTAAGGGGTCAATGTCATGTTGGATAGAGACAAGTGTAGAATAAAGCATGGAGACAGTGCCTAGCTAGAACCATTATTGTCCCTACAAAAATGAAACATATAGTTTCTAGTAAAAATATATTTAAAAGTGTCTAGTAAGTAAAAACTTAACTGTTGATCTGCCTAAGACTATGAATACCTTAAATGGACCTACTCCACCCAACATCTTACAACATCCAGTGAAGTCATTATGAAAAGCGTGGCTCCTATTCTGGATGGACCACTGATATTGATTTCTGCCATGAATCATTTTCCAAGTCTCATTTTCTTGTGGGAGTACGACTCAACTGGCTCACCTAAACCCAGATCATTGCAGGTGCTTTTACGCTTGTGTTTTGTGGGAAGTATTCAGAGCTGCCACCTGTGGTGAAAGGCTTCAAGTGAAGCAGTGAAAACCGCACATGGATACCCACATACTGGAACTCCGAGCATGGGGAAAGGAGGGGTGTGAATGAATGTCAGGTCGATTATCCTGTTTGTTGTCTGTTGGTATCTCCTGTGCAACCCCCCCCCCCCCCAAAAAAAACATTAATTGCAACCAATTAATGTTCTCGGTTACTGCCATTTTTGACACACTCAACAATTGGCTCTGTGATTAAATCAGGAACAATTTCATCGCTAACGCACTGGAGCAGTTACAGTCGATGTCAAATGTCACATTTCAAGTAACATACGCGCATTCCTCGCCCACTTAACAGTGAATAAAATATTGATTCAGTATTCGAAGATAAATCATTGAGGGAGGAAGGAGAATGGTGTAATTACAACAGGGGTGTGTGTACGTAGACGAATAGCACTTCCTCCACATATCAAATGCTGCCAGAATCACACCCTACCTTCAGAAACATCAAGGTCTGTGGTACCTTTGACTTGGGTAAAACACCACTGAATGTCATTTCCACAGCCTCCGGCTCCTACAAAGACAAATTCATCAGGGGTTGGTCAGTTGTCACCGGCACTCAGCCCCCGCTCTTTGCATGCAAACGGTACAAATAAGCTGCCCGCAGATTACACTATGACGGGCAAAGGACGCCAAGTCGTTGCTTACTTCTCATGGCGACAAGTTGGCTGCAGCGTTGCAATCCAGGGACTGGCAAGCAGCGCACGGTCACACCCCGGACTCAATGCTCCTCACTCAGCAGCACCGAGTGGGTGGGGAGAGGGGGGGGGGTCCAGATTGACAGCTCTGGGGGCCAATCCCATCCTGACAAACGAGGAGGGACCTGCCTAAGGAGCTTCCCACCGGCCAATCAGAAAATAGCAAAGCTGGGTGGGCTCAGAGGCCGGAGAGAAGTTCAATCCTGCTGAATGGGTGGAACCTCCTACCTGTGCCTGTATACAACAGGACTTTGTTTTTCCTATAATCCCAGCATTTAGTGCCAGCCTGGGAGTCAGCATGCATGCATTTTCTCTGCAATGAATGCAGCAAATCAGACGTTTCCTGCCAATGGATTTTTGTTGTCACTGCTGTTCTTCGAGTTGGAGATTCCCTTCTCCAAGAGACTGAAGTAATATTTTGCAATGCATCAAAACTCAAATATATTTTTTACACTTCATTCCTTATTGATTCTGAAAGCACAATCGAAATTCCTCCCTCCGAAGAGACTGCCTGCTATCAATATCTTTACATCGCAAACAATTGGCTGAACCAACATTCCCTCCCATCTTTTCGTGCCAACGAATGAGAATAATGGAACAGGAGAGAATGTTAGCAAACGATTGACCATCAAATTGGAGATGCCAGCACCCAAGGAACTTATTACCCTGCTTCTGTCACTCAATCCCAGTCCCCCCCCCCCCCCCCCCTCCCAAAATAGTCTAAAAATTAGGGCCAGGCCATTCAGGGGCGATGTTAGGAAGCATTTGTACGCACAAAGGGTGGTGTAGGTTTGAAACTCTCTTCCACAAATGGCAATGATGCTAGACCAATTGTTAATTTTAAATCTGAGATAGATACATTTTTGGTAAGCAAAGGTATTAAGGGATATGGGTCAAAGGCAGCTGTATGGAGTTAGGTCACAGATCAGCCATGGTCCCATTGAATGGCAGAGCAGGCTAAAGGGGCTGAATGGCCCACTCCTGTTCCTATAAAATGCTTATACAATTCCTTTTTATATGACACAGCCTCTTCCATCAACATGTTAAATGATCTCTTGATCTGGGAAACTCCTTTAAACTCCCCTCTTCCCCCCTCCTCAATTGAAATGAAAATCGCTTATTGTCACAAGTAGGCTTCAAATGAAGACACTGTGAAAAGCCCCTAGTCGCCACATTCCGGCGCCTGTTCGGGGAGGCTGGGACGGGAATCTTCTGGTAATCACCTATGCTCTCTTGTGGGTTGGTCAATATTAAAGAGTGGTGAACAATTTTCACCCATGTAAGAGATAGATCTCTCAACAGTGTTCATTCTCACAATGCCTCTGTGGAAACTTTAAATTCTTGGGCCGGTTTCCCCCGCACCCCCAGCTCAGGAAATGTAACTTGGGTCTTTCCGCAGCTTCCAAAAGGCACAGCTGACTCCTGTCTGGCCGTGTCTGTGATTTTTGTATTGTACAGTGATAGGGGGCGGGTGTGCATGTGCAGTCTGTGAGTTGTGATTGGGGGTGTCCTCCCATTCGGGGATGGAAGGATACAGTGCCAGGTGCTTCCCGACCTCTTCTCAATAAAAGAGCAGTAAACAGCATCAAAATCAATTATATGCCCAGAGACAGATCTGCCGCACCTCTGGGGGTGACTTGTGGCCCTTGCACTACCACTACTGTGTAGTTTGATGTTGGCTGAGGTATTGATTCTTGTATGAGTCAACCCATTGACTGCCTAGCCTTAAATCAACTTGTGTTGATGTGTTCATTGATCTTAGCCACGTTGTTGTTCTCCCCTATCCATAGAATCCCACAGTGCAGAAGGAGGACATTCAGCACATCGAGTCTGCACCGATCCTCCAAAAGGGCAGTTCACCTAGGCCCACTCCCCCACCCTATCCCAGTAACCCCACGCATTCATCATGGCCAATCCACCTAACCTGTACATCTTTGGACTAGGGGAGGAAACTGGAGCACCTGAAGAACTCCATGCTGGCATGGGGAGAACGTGAAAACGTCTCACAGTCACCCAAGGCCAGAATTGAACCCAGGCCCCTGGCGCCATGAGGCAGCAGTGCTAACCACTGTGCCACCGAGCTACCGTGTCTACTGCACCAGGCTTTTGTGGCTCTCTCCTGAAATCCCTGACTTTTAAAAAAACACCCAGCAGCTCACACAACTCTGCCTGTTGCACTCCTCACTCCAACTCAGACCCTCTCACACCCACAAACCTATCCCAATTCATTCCCTTTCAAAGGACACAGCACACTGAGTACTCCCAAACATAGCACCACAAAGTAGGCCACAAATACTCCTTCAACCCCTTGTGTCCTTATTGTGTATAAGACCTGTGGCACAGCTTTCCACCCTGCCACTTGCAATGCTTAGGCCACCAAACCTGTGCCGGCCAAACTCTTCCCTTCCATATCACACACAGATCAAGACATTCCCCTCACAACCATTAAATTCCCATGAAGTTCAGGTTAAAGAAAGTCATGACCAGCACACATGCTGGCTCATATGCCTTCTCTTCCCTTATTCCAAGCCAAGTCACTCACCATCCTGATTTGGAGACATATCGGCGTTCCTTCCCTGTCGCTGGGTCAACATCCTGGAACTCCCTCCCTAATAGCACTGTGGGTGTACATACACCACATGGATTGCAGTGGTTCAAGAAGGCAGCTCATCACCACCTTCTCAAGGGAAAATAGGGGAGTGCAATAAATGTTGGCCTAGCCAACAATGCCCACATCCCAAGAACAAGTAAATAAAAATAAATAAGGCTGCCCCTTTCTCAGAGTAGCCAGGAGCACCAGAAGGGAGCTGGGCCCAGGTTCTCTGAACATAGGGCTTTGCCTCTACCCCCCCCCCCTCCCCCCTCCCCCCCCCATCTGTTTGATATCTTTCAGGTTTGCGTGCCCATCCCTGGTCCTTGACATCTGCCTCAGGTTGTGGGCTCTCTTCTCGGAAAAAGCAAAGATGGAAAGGGTGAATGTAAGCTTATCAAGGTGCGGTACGTTAAGATGCCTCCAAGGGTCTCGCATGTCTCTCTACTAATTTCCTCTGTTGACACGATTATTAATTATTTCCCTAGGCACATCTCCTGCTGCTGTATTGCAGAGCGTCAGGTGCAACCTGTACTCACAAGGCCAGCCATCTGCATGCAGCAGATGGTGTTGAAGGTACATCTCACACACCTTACAAATATGCATGATTGCGGTTCGCTGGTGCTGTCCCAAAGGCACTGCCCACCTCAACAATCTTGCTGGCACTGAAAGGCTGCCTGGTCCCTAGGGGAAAGAGGGTATTCTGTGAGCCTAGACCTGATGCAGGAGGATCTCCAGGTCATGCTTAGAGAACAGCACAGTGATTAGCACTGCTGCCTCTCAGCGCCAGGAACCCGGGTTCAATTCTGGCCTCGGCTGACTGTCTGTTTGGAGTTTGCACTTTCTCCCTGTGTCTGTGTGGGTGTCCTCCGGGTTCCTCCCACAGTCCAAAGATGTGCAGTTTAGGTGGATTGGCCATGTTAAATTGTCCCTTTGTGTCCAAAAGGTTACTGGGTTACGGGAATAGGGTCAGGGCGTCCGCCAAGGTTTGGTGCAGACTCGATGGGCCGAATGGCCTCCTTCTGCACTATCGGGATTCTATGATTCTAACTGGAATTCCTGGCTGCTTTGTGCCATCTAGGAATATGGTAAGAGAATGCACATGAGTCAGCAATTGTTCGGGTGGTGTCTTCATTGTAAATTTTACAAAGTATTTCATGGGATCCGGGTGTCATTAGCAAATGCAGCATTTATTGCCCCTCCCTAAATGGCAATTCCAGGGCTAAGAGTCAACCAACATTGCTGTGGGTCTGGAGTGATGTGTCGGTCAGACTGGGTAAGGACAGCAGATGGGTTTTACAACAATTGATGATAGTTGTCACGATCACAATTGCTGAATTTCATTACATTGTCGATTTTTCAATGGAATTTCCACCAGCTGTCATTGTGGGATTTGAACCTGGAGCCCCAAAGCATAAGTCTGGGCCTATGGATTGATTATTTATCCAGGGGCATTACCACTGTGCCACCATCTTCCCCACAGTGTGTAGTTCATGGAGTGTAAAGTTCCTGAGCGGGTGCCATTGCATTGTGGATGGCCTGAGAGGAAAAGGTGCGGCTGGCAAATGTTTATAGTAGCCCGATCAATGCATGAGAGGGTGGCAAACCATGTCCCAGGTCACCAATGTTGTCAGAGCCTGAGGGATTTTGTGGCTTCCATGAAGTGCCTCTGTGAGTAGGTCAGTGATCCTCGGTTTGCTGCGTCCTCTAAGGGCGGAATGCTTTGAGATGTTTGCTGTGAGCGTGAGAGGACCTGAACTGGAATGGGGCATGCAACAGGTGAAGTGTGTTGCTGTGGCAACTGGCAGAGCGTTGTATGCTGCTGCATGCTGTTTGTTCAACAGTAAGAGACTAACACGGGTAAGCACCAGGACTCTGGTGGAAGCAGGGAATTGACAAGATCAGGGAGAGTGTCAACATTGGCATAAGACAATGAACATATGAATAACTAAGGGTTACAGCCACTGGATGAGACCATGCAGGGCAACAATGTATCAGCCAGCAAATAAATACACAGTACTTACTCCACAAGGATCCCAGGTTACCTCCAGCAGTGTGTCAGGGCTGTATTCTGAGTGGTCTGTGGATGCTACACTGTTCTATGCCCTTTTATGAGCACAGGTTAGGAGGAACCCACCTCCACTTCAGGCATGTTCTGGCCATGAACGTGAGCCTGAACTCAATCATGGCTCGCAATCTACACCCAGAACCCGTCTCCTATTGAAATTCAAGAATATGGCGGTTGATAGAGGCCTATTGACCTGATAGAGGTATACAAAATTATGAGGGGCATAGACAGAGTGAATAGTCAGAGGCTTTTTCCCAGGGTAGAGTGGTCAATTACTTGGGGGCATAGGTTTAAGGTGTGAGGGGCAAGGTTTAGAGGGGATGTACGAAGCTATTTTATTATACAGAGGGTAGTGGGTGCCTGGAACTCGCTGCCGGAGGAGGTGGTGGAAGCAGGGACGATAGTGGCGTTTAAGGGGCATCTTGACAAATACATGAATAGGATGGGAATAGAGGGATACGGACCCCGGAAGTGCAGAAGATTTTAGTTTAGACAGGCAGCATGGTCGACACAGGCTTGTTCATGTGCTGTACTTTTCTTTGTTCTTTGAAGTCGTGAGTGATGTTGACGAGTCACAAAATGACCCAACTCATATTTTCTGACCTGAAGACATAAGTTGGGTCCAAGAATTAACTTCACAATTAAACCCCAAAACTAACATTTAATCTTGGATGTAGCATCTGATGGGAGTACTCCTTTGTAATAAATTCAGTAAATAAAAACATTTCTATCAATAGATTTTTAAAATTCTTGCCTATATTTTATGTCTTTATTTCTTACCCCATTCTAACATTTGAGAAACGGAACAAATATTTTGTAATTGTCATGATGATTTGATGCAATGTGTGCACCTGTAACATCAATCTTTAATTTCATCAGCTGGTCAAATATATATTGAATTGTTTTAAAAGGAATTTTCAAAAAGGGCTTCTAAAAAACCCCAAAACAAAACACTGACTTAAAATGGCTGCCACAGATCACTTGACATTCCTGGTATTACAAGTTGTTCAGTTTCTGGAAATTTCTGACATGGATTGTCAGATGGTCCTGTAGACCTGTCAAAGCAACGTCCTATGGAATTTCACACCTGCTGATGTCAAGAATTACTTCAAATATATACTAAAGCTTGTAACTGGCTCTTGCCATTTATATTTCAATAAATCTATGTTTCAGGCAGAGATAGGTAATCAACTATGATACTGGATAAAAAGGCATTGATATGTTTTTCCTAGCTCATCACAGTGAAGAATGGTCCCCTCAGAAGTGATGGCTGGGAAATGAAAGAAACTTACCACCTAATTCATAATATAAGGTCTGCCCAGACATGAGCTAATCAATTACATTTTCAGGAGTACTCATCACGATGGGGAGAGAGGTCATGTGAACAGAATAACCATTTTGAAATGTTTTTTATTATAACACCAAAGCCGCTAAAAAGAAAACAGCCTAAAAGAAATATGGCAATATAGCAATAACACTACTTCTTTCTCCTGCTACATTGAGGAATCCATCAGAGGGCTAAAGAATTCCAATCGAAAGGAACCTGGTACTAAATCATCGACTTTTGGAAAAGACAAAATATATCTTTCTGTCTCTATAAACTGCAGTTTACATTGGCCTCAAATCCACTAGAATTTCGAGACCATTGTGGAAAAGATCTGCTTCAACCGCAAATACCAGCAACGGACTCATAAACAGTGAACTCTTTTAATAGAAAATTTTAACACTGAATCTTAAATTTGGCCAATAGGTAACCGCCCAATGTACAACTTATAATTCTGCATGTTTGTGTCTGTGTTGCGAAAGTTGGGATGTGGGTTTACCTTTTTAAATATCTCTATGGGCGAGATCAACCGGCACATTGCGCGTGAAAAGCAGCTTGGTGTGGCCAGTAGATGCCGGGAGATCCCTCTTCCAGGATCTACCCGCTCACCACCCATTTTGGGCGGGATCACTTTCTGGCAAATCTGAATATTAGAGTGGGACAGCTAGTCTCACTCTAATATGCATTCCTGAGATCTAACCAAGGCGTGGGATCTAACTCATGGGGGATCAGAGGCCCCAAGGTGTTTGCCCGCTGGGCATGGTGGCACGCTGGCACTGCTGGTGCCTCGGCTGCGCGTTCCCCGTTTAGGCCCCCGATCTACCCAAATGGCTGTGCGATAGTGCGGTGTTCCTCGCCGCTTCGAGCGCCAGGAAAACACCCGGCTAATCGTGTGCACCATGCGACTCTCTTCCCATTCGGGTAGAGAGAGACAGAGTGAACATTTCAGGTCGATGACATGTCGTCAAAACTCTGATGTCTTATCTGTACACGGTTGCAGAAGCCTGTCTGCTGATGTCAGTTAAGGAAAACTGCCTTACCAGCTGCCTTACCGCATTATTTTGACTGCTTCACCTCCTTTCATCGTGCAAGTGTGAACCTTTTGGTGAATGTGTAAACAGGAGAACCTAGCACTTTGCAACTCTGAGCTCGCCTTAGGAAATGCAGTGTTTTCTCACGGTGAGGCAGACAAAATGAAATTTTAGATGTCCGTTATATACATTTCTACTTGGTTTCCATCTCTCCGAGAATTTTAATCCATTCCCCGAATGACAAAATATTTGCCTCTTTACCCTGAAGGATCATTCTTCTTGGATTCAACTGAACCTCAAACTCAGGATATTTCTCAGAATCATCGCAGCAAGATTCTTACTCAGCAAGTTTAAGCTTCCATTGAAACCAAGAGTGACTACGGATTGTCATCCAGTAAATTAAGACACCAGCTCAATCATCTTTTGAATATTCAAAGTTAAATTGCTTCTGTGTGTTAGAGGCGGCAGGGTGGCACAGTGGTTAACACTGCTGCCTCACAGCACTAAGGACTCAGGTTCAATTCTGACCTTGGGTCATTGTCTGTGTGTAATTTGTATGTTCTCCCCGTGTCTGCGTGGGTTTCTTCCGGGTGCTCCGTTTCCCCCCACAGTCCAAAGATGTGCATGTTAAATTGCCCCTTAGTGTCCAAAAGGGTTAGGTCAGGTTACATGAATACGGCAGGGGGTTGGGCCTAGGTGGGGTGCTCCTTCGGAGGGTCAGTGCCGACTTGATGGGCTGAATGGCCACCTTCTGCACTGTAGGGATTCTATGCTTTTATTCCAAGATAATGGTGTCCCAAAAGGAACCCACAACAGATTTTCTTCTGCATAAAGGTTTCCACATTGCTTGGAAAAATAAGTTCACATGAAACATAACTGTTGCTGCTGTGCATATAAAGTTTGAATTTCCTTTGTAATTTGCGGTGCTTGTAGGATCTCTTGAGTGTAACTCAATAGTCTTGTCAGCCTTTGTTTATTTATATATGCAACAAACAAAAAAAGAACAAAGAAATGTACAGCACAGGAACAGGCCCTTCGGCCCTCCAAGCCCGTGCCGACCATACTGCCCGACTAAACTACAATCTTCTACACTTCCTGGGTCCGTATCCTTCTATTCCCATCCTATTCATATATTTGTCAAGATGCCCCTTAAATGTCCCTATCGTCCCTGCCTCCACTACCTCCTCCGGTAGTGAGTTCCAGGCACCCACTACCCTCTGCGTAAAAAACTTGCCTCGTACATCTACTCTAAACTTTGCCCCTCTCACCTTAAACCTATGCCCCCTAGTAATTGACCCCTCTACCCTGGGGAAAAGTTAAATCAATAGCTGAAAGAAACAATCACATACAGTCTCAAACAGGATTCGGGCTTCTGAATTTTCAGTGACTGCCATGAAGTCTCCAGGGCTACATGTCAAGTTTGAAGCAATATTTCCATTGCTTTGCATATGTGTCTCAAAACATGGATGCTAATGGACACAAGTGTTCTGATTTACAGAGCATACATCAAATCAGACAACATCACGAAGAATAGCCCGTGTATTTTGAACAAAATCCAACAGGTAAGAAATGTGAAGGAAATAGAATCAGGTTTCTTGGGCTCTGTCTGTTGGATTGCCCACAGACTGCTGTATGGAAACCCTAGCATAACATAAGGAGGTCTTATCGTGCAGTACTGTGTGGTATTCCTGCCTCCGAGCTCGGAGTTCGGGATTCAAATCCCACTCCAGGACTTGATGACCCAGGAAGGTGCCTTCATAACACAGCCGAGAGTCAACTTCTAAATCCTTCCGAAATTCCAAATGGCAGGTACTAAGGGTGGGAGGGATTCCTGGTCAGTCATGTGATGGATAGCCTCTACCATCGCCTTCGGGAATGGGAAATAAATGTTGGCCCACCCAGCGATACCCACATCCCACGGACGAATAAAAAATATATATCCATGGGTCCAGCCTACAACATGCACGTACAATGTATGTTGCCATTGCAACTCAGTCTGCTTGGGGAGCCGGTTGGCTGGATGGTGCCAGCAGCATGGGGTTTGATCTCCTTTTTGGCTGGGCTGGTTTCAGGACTACCTTCTTTGCTCTCGGGTGGATGCTGCCTTCAGGCAGAGAACTCAAGAAGAAGAATCTAAAGTAATTTACTTGAATTTAAAATAACTAAAGGGGGATATTTTCAATACAAAAAAAGCATAGTGGGGGGATTTCCCCCAGGTTCTTTAGGTAACAGCTTCGAAGGTGTTTCATATAGGGTTATAGATTGATAAGCCAGTTTAGCCCTCATTTAGTGCAAGATACCAACATGCAAATACAGTTAAAGCTTGTGCTAAGAATGGCTGTCGAGAGGATGGGCGGCATGGTAGCACAGTGGTTAGCACTGTTGCTTCACAGCTCCAGGGACCCAGGTTTGATTCCCGGCTTGGGTCACTGTCTGTGCGGAGTCTGCACGTTCTCCCCGTGTCTGTGTGGGTTTCGCCCGGGTGCTCCGGTTTCCTCCCACAAGTCCTGAAAGACGTGCTGTTAGGTGAATTGGACCTTCTGAATTCTCCCTGTGTACCCGAACAGGTGCCGGAATGTGGCGACTAGGGGATTTTCACAGTAACTTCATTGTAGTGTTAATGTAAACCTTGTAACACTAATAAAGATTATTATTACTAAGGGACAGATCATTACTTAAATTGTCTGCTTGCTCTCATTTAACAAAGCGGCACGGCATTTTGGTGCCTGGCACTTGAGGTTACACCCTCTCCTTACAGCAACCAACTGATTGGAAATAAACAAATCATTGCAAAAGATTTCAAGCCCCATTTAAACATATATCACCTTTTCAATTGTTTGTTTTGAAAAGGACTTTTGGGAAACATCAGGAGACTTTCAGAAACACATTGCCAAAATTCACACACTCCATCAACATTAATTTTGGAAATACTCTGAGGACTTTTATCCAGAAAGAACAGGCGATGTGTTACTCAACATTACTTTTTAAAAAAATATATATTTTATTCAAAATTTTTGGCCAACCATAACAGTACATTGTGTATCTTTTACACAGTAATATAACAATATAAATAACAATGGCCAGTTTTTTAAACAAGAAATAAATAATATATAAACAACATCCAAATTAAAAAACAAAACTAAATGGCAACTGCCTTGTCCCAAATAAATACTCTCCAAAAATACAATTCAGCAGTCCAGTATACAATTACCTATAACAACAACCCATACATATTATACTTATACACTAACATCCCTGAGAGTCCTTCTGGTTCCTCCCCCCCCCCCGCCCCCCCGGGTTGCTGCCGCTGTCTTCTTCTTTTCCATTCCCTCTATCTTTCTGTGAGTTATTCGACGAACGGTTGCCACCGCCTGGTGAACCCTTGAGCCGATCCCCTTAAGACGAACTTAATCCGTTCCAGCTTTATAAACCCTGCCATGTCATTTATCCAGGTCTCCACACCCGGGGGCTTGGCTTCCTTCCACATCAACAGTATCCTGCGCCGGGCTACTAGGGACGCAAAGGCCAAAACATCAGCCTCTTTCGCCTCCTGCACTCCCGGCTCTTCTGCAACCCCGAATATAGCCAACCCCCAGCTTGGTTCGACCTGGACCCCCACCACCTTCGAAAGCACCTTTGTCACCCCCACCCAAAACCCCTGTAGTGCCGGACATGACCAGAACATGTGGATGTGATTCACTGGGCTTCTCGAGCATCTCGCACACCTATCCTCTACTCCAAAAAATTTATTGAGCCATGCTCCAGTCATATGCGCCCTGTGTAACACCTTAAATTGTATCAGGCTTAGCCTGGCACACGAGGACGATGAGTTTACCCCACTTAGGGCATCAGCCCACAGCCCCTCCTCAATCTCCTCCCCCAGCTCTTCTTCCCATTTCCCTTTCAGCTCATCTACCATAATCTCCCCCTCGTCCCTCATTTCCCTATATATGTCTGATACCTTACCGTCCCCCACCCATGTCTTTGAGATCACTCTGTCCTGCACCTCCTGCGTTGGGAGCTGCGGGAATTCCCTCACCTGTTGCCTCGCAAAAGCCCTCAGTTGCATATACCGGAATGCATTCCCTTGGGGCAACCCATATTTTTCGGTCAGCGCTCCCAGACTTGCAAACGTCCCATCTACAAACAGATCTCTCAATTGTGTTACTCCTGCTCTTTGCCATGTTCCAAATCCCCCATCCATTCTCCCCGGAGCAAACCTATGGTTATTTCTTATCGGGGACCACACCGAGGCTGTCGTCTTTCCCCTATGCCGTCTCCACTGCCCCCAAATTTTCAGAGTAGCCACCACCGGGCTTGTGGTGTATTTCTTCGGTGAGAACGGCAACGGCGCCGTCACCATAGCTTGTAGGCTAGTCCCCCTGCAGGACGCCCTCTCCAATCTCTTCCACGCCGCTCCCTCCTCTTCTCCCATCCACTTACATACCATTGAGATATTGGCGGCCCAGTAGTACTCACTTAGGCTCGGTAGTGCCAGCCCCCCCCTATCCCTACTACGCTGCAAAAATCCCTTCCTCACTCTCGGGGTCTTCCCGGCCCACACAAAACTCATGATACTCTTCTCAATCCTTTTGAAAAAAGCCTTTGTGATCACCACCGGGAGGCACTGAAACACAAAGAGGAATCTCGGGAGGACCACCATTTTAACCGCCTGCACCCTCCCTGCCAGTGACAGGGATACCATGTCCCATCTCTTGAAGTCCTCCTCCATCTGTTCCACCAACCGCGTTAAATTTAACCTATGCAATGTACCCCAATTCTTGGCTATCTGGATCCCCAAGTAGCGAAAGTCCCTTGTTACCTTCCTCAGCAATAAGTCCTCTATTTCTCTGCTCTGCTCCCCTGGATGCACCACAAACAACTCACTTTTCCCCATGTTCAGTTTATATCCTGAAAATTCTCCAAACTCCCCAAGTATCCGCATTATCTCTGGCATCCCCTCCGCCGGGTCCGCCACATACAACAACAAATCGTCCGCATACAGAGATACCCGGTGTTCTTCTCCTCCCCTGAGTACTCCCCTCCACTTCCTGGAACCCCTCAATGCTATTGCCAGGGGCTCAATCGCCAGTGCAAACAATAATGGGGACAGAGGACATCCCTGCCTCGTCCCTCTATGGAGCCGAAAATACGCAGACCCCCGTCCATTCGTGACCACGCTCGCCATCGGGGCCCTATACAGCAGCTGTACCCATCTAATATACTCATCTCCAAAGCCAAATCTCCTCAACACCTCCCACAAATAATCCCACTCCACTCTATCAAATGCTTTCTCGGCATCCATCGCCACCACTATCTCCGCTTCCCCCTCTGGTGGGGGCATCATCATTACCCCTAGCAGCCTCCGTATATTCGTATTCAGCTGTCTCCCCTTCACAAACCCAGTTTGGTCCTCATGGACCACCCCCGGGACACAATCCTCTATCCTCATTGCCATTACCTTGGCCAGAATCTTAGCGTCTACGTTCAGGAGGGAAATAGGCCTATAGGACCCGCATTGCAGCGGGTCTTTTTCCTTCTTTAAGAGAAGCGATATCGTTGCCTCTGACATAGTCGGGGGCAGCTGTCCCCTTTCCCTCGCCTCATTAAAGGTTCTCATCAGTAGCGGGGCGAGCAAGTCCACATATTTCCTGTAAAATTCAACTGGGAATCCATCCGGTCCCGGGGCCTTCCCCGCCTGCATGCTCCTAATTCCTTTCACTACTTCCTCCATTTCGATCTGTGCTCCCAGTCCCACCCTCTCCTGCTCCTCCACCTTAGAAAATTCCAGCTGGTCCAGAAAACACATCATTCTCTCCTTCCCATCCGGGGGCTGAGCTTCATATAATCTTTCATAGAATGTCTTGAACACTCCATTCACTCTCTCCGCTCCCCGCTCCATCTCTCCCTCCTCATGCCTCACTCCCCCTATTTCCCTCGCTGCTCCCCTTTTCCTCAATTGGTGGGCCAGCAACGTGCCCGCCTTCTCCCCATATTCGTACTGTACACCCTGTGCCTTCCTCCACTGTGCCTCTGCAGTACCCGTTGTCAGCAAATCAAATTCTACGTGTAGCCTTTGCCTTTCCCTGTACAGTCCCTCCTCCGGTGCCTCCGCATATTGCCTGTCCACCCTCAGAAGTTCTTGCAGCAACCGCTCCCGTTCCCTACTCTCCTGCTTTCCTTTATGTGCCCTGATTGATATCAGCTCCCCTCTAACCACTGCCTTCAGCGCCTCCCAGACCACTCCCACCTGGACCTCCCCATTATCATTAAGTTCCAAGTACTTTTCAATACACCCCCTCACCCTTAGACACACCCCCTCATCCGCCATTAGTCCCATGTCCATTCTCCAGGGTGGACGCCGTTCTTTTTCCTCCCCTATCTCCAAGTCCACCCAGTGTGGAGCGTGATCCGAAATAGCTATAGCCGTATACTCCCCCTCACCTTCGGGACCAACGCCCTTCCCAAAACAAAAAAGTCTATTCGCGAATAAACTTTGTGGACATAGGAGAAAAACGAAAACTCCTTACTCCTAGGTCTGCTAAATCTCCATGGGTCTACTCCTCCCATCTGCTCCATAAAGTCTTTAAGCACCTTGGCTGCTGCCGGCCTCCTTCCAGTCCTGGACCTCGATCTGTCCAGCCCTGGTTCCAGCACCGTGTTAAAATCTCCACCCATTACCAACTTCCCCACCTCTAGGTCCGGGATACGTCCGAACATGCGCCTCATAAAGTTGGCATCATCCCAGTTCGGGGCATATACGTTCACTAAGACCACCGCCTCCCCCTGTAATTTGCCACTCACCATCACGTATCTGCCCCCACTATCCGCCACTATGGTCTTTTCCTCAAACATTACCCGCTTCCCCACTAGTATAGCCACCCCCCTGTTTTTCGCATCTAGCCCCGAATGAAACACGTGCCCCCCCCCATCCTTTGCGTAGTCTAACCTGGTCTATCAGTTTCAAATGCGTCTCCTGTAACATAACCACATCTGCCTTAAGTTTCTTAAGGTGTGCGAGTACCCGTGCCCTCTTTATCGGCCCGTTCAGCCCTCTCACATTCCACGTGATCAGCTGGGTTGGGGGGCTCTTTACCCCCCCCCCCTTGTCGATTAGCCATCCCCTTTTATCCAGCTCCTCACCCGGTTCCCACGCAGCTGTGTCCCCCACAGGCGGTGCCCTCCCGCCCCACCCACCCCACCCCGTACCAGCTCCCCCTTCTCCCCAGCAGCAGCAACCCAGTAAATCCCCCCTCCCACCGCCCCCCCCCCCCCGCTAGATCCCCCACTAGCGTAGTTACACCCCCCATGTTGCTCCCAGAAGTCAGCAAACTCTGGCCGACCTCGGCTTCCCCCGGTGACCTCGGCTCGCACCGTGCGACGCCCCCTCCTTCCTGCTTCCCTATTCTCGCCATAATTATCATAGCGCGGGAACAAAGCCCGCGCTTCCCTTTTGGCCCTGCCCCCAATGGCCAACGCCCCCAGCTCCTCCACCTCCCTTCCTCCCTCCCCCACCACCTGTGGAAGAGAGAAAAGTTACCAGGTCGCAGGATTAACAACATAAAAATCATCTCTCCCCCCTTTTCCCCCCCTCTTCGCCCCACCACTTTGTCTCAAACGTTCTTTTTTAATAACCCGCTTATTCCAATTTCTCTTCAACAATAAATGTCCACGCCTCATCCGCCGTTTCAAAGTAGTGGTGCTTCCCTTGATATGTGACCCACAGTCTTGCCAGCTGCAGCATTCCAAATTTAATCTTCTTTTTATGAAGCACCGCCTTGGCCCGATTAAAGCTCGCCCTCCTTCTCGCCATCTCCGCACTCCAGTCTTGATATACGCGGATCACCGCGTTCTCCCACCTACTGCTCCGAGTTTTCTTTGCCCATCTGAGGACCATCTCTCTGTCCTTAAAACGGAGGAATCTCACCACTATGGCTCTGGGAATTTCTCCTGCTCTCGGTCCTCGCGCCATCACTCGGTATGCTCCCTCCACCTCCAACGGACCCGTCGGGGCCTCCGCTCCCATTAACGAGTGCAGCATCGTGCTCACATATGCCCCGACGTCCGCCCCTTCTGCACCTTCAGGAAGACCAAGAATCCTTAAATTCTTCCTCCTCGCATTATTCTCCAGCACCTCCAGCCTTTCCACACATCGTTTATGGTGTGCCTCGTGCATCTCCGTCTTCACCACCAGGCTCTGTATATCGTCCTCGTTCTCGGCAGCCTTTGCCTTCACGACCCGAAGCTCCCGCTCCTGGGTCTTTTGCTCATCTTTTAGCCCTTCAATCGCCTGTAATATCGGGGCCAACAGCTCCTTCTTCATCTCCTTTTTAAGCTCTTCCACGCAGCGTTTCAAAAACTCGTGTTGTTCAGGGCCCCATATTAAACTGCCACCTTCCGACGCCATCTTGGTTTTTGCTTGCCTTCCTTGCCGCTGCTCTAAAGGATCCACCGCAATCCGGCCACTTTCCTCTCCTTTTTCCATCCGTATCCAGGGGGAATTCCCTTCTGGTTTACCGCACAGTACTTTTAGCCGTTAAAATTGCCGTTGGGGCTCTTATTAAGAGCCCAAAAGTCCGTTCCACCGGGAGCTGCCGAAACGTGCGACTTAGCTGGTCATCGCCGCACCCGGAAGTCGTTACTCGACATTACTGAATACCTTTTGGAATCACTTGGACAAGGGGAGTAATTGATCATCTGCATTTGCCAGGGGTCTACCGCAAGAAAACACGAGGCCAGTCACGCCAATTGTTGCAAGAGAGAGGGACAGGTGGTGGCATGCTTCCCCTACTGTGGGTTCAGCATGTCATCCCTCCTCCACTGGGACCCCCCGCTCCCACCCCCCCGCTCCCACCCCCCCGCTCCCACCCACCCCCCCCAACCCCCCCACCCCCCCCCCCCCCCCCACCCCCCCCCGCCCTGCCTCCACTAGGATCTCTGAGGATGCATTCGAGAAGCCATGCGCCCTCTCACCCAATCCCTAAGCCATCCTGAAACTTACAGTGTATGTGTGTGGAGCCCCACATAAAACGCTGCATTAACATTGTGTCTAATCTGAACCTGAGTGCTAAACCTGCATGTGTCTGCTTCAGCACCTCCAGGCAAGTTCCATATCACAGCGGTCAGCAATTAGGGTCAAAACTGCATGTTAACACCAGACTTTCAAATTGGCACTGCCCATTTAGCATCCATTTACACCTTTCCAACAAAATAATCCCAAAATAATTACTTGGGTTTACATCTTTGTTTAAAACAGACTTTTTTTACAGTGGCTGCAGGAGCAGTATGACAGCAATGGCATGATGTTACTTTAACAAAGGTTATATAGGAGTTTTACAAAGTATATCAAATAATTACTAATGCCAACTTCATTCAAATTTCTTGATTAAAAATGTGAAATTTCAAATCTGATGAAAATAACTATTCCAAAATCCCTTTCAAAGCCATGTTCTAACCAATAGACAATACGACATTGGAGCAAAATTAGGCTATTTGGCCCATCGAGTCTGCTCTGCCATTCAATCATGGCTCAAATGTTTCTCGTCCCCATTCTCTTACCTTCTCCCCAAAACCCCTGATCCCCATATTAATCATAAGGTAGATTTTACAAACAAGTTTTTTTACACGAGTTTAGATTACTGACATCACACAGATTGAGCAGCAAGGTAGCACAGTGGATATCATTGTGGCTTCACAGCACCAGGGTCCCAGGTTCGATTCCCCGCTGGGTCACTGTCTGTGTGGAGTCTGCACGTTCTCGCCGTGTCTGCGTGGGTTTCATCCGGGTGCTCCGTTTCCTCCCACAGTCCAAAAACGTGCAGGTTAGGTGGTTTGGCCATACTAAATTGCCCTTCGTGTCCAAAAAAGGTTAGGAGGGGTTATTGGGTTATGGGGATAGGGTGCAAGTGAGGGCTTAAGTGGGTCGGTGCAAACTCGATTGGCCGAATGGCTTCCTTCTGCTCTGTATGTTCTAAAAAAAATATCGGAGTACTGAACATATCATAAATGTAATATCAGGCACTAGACATGCCCATGACAAGTATAAAGCAGCCTGTCTCCTTCTGGTCTGGTGGATTCCCTTTATAATCAGGGACAACTCATGGTATTTCAAAAAGCCATCTGTAAACTCAAACCTATTTTCGAAGCATAGAATTCCTACAGTGCAGAACATAGAACATAGAACATTACAGCCCTCGATGTTGCGCCAATTTAGAGTGAAACCACTCTAAAGCCCATCTACACTATTCCCTTATCGTCCATATGTCTATCCAATGACCATCTGAATGCCCTTAGTGCTGGCGAGTCCACTACTGTTGCAGGCAGGGCATTCCATGCCCTTACTACTCTCTGAGTAAAGAACCTACCTCTGACATCTGTCCTATATCTATCTCCCCTCAATTTAAAGCTATGTCCCCTTGTGCTAGACATCACCATCCGAGGAAAAAGGCTCTCACTGTCCACCCTATCCAATCCTCTGATCATCTTGTATGCCTCAATTAAGTCACCTCTTAACCTTCTTCTCTCTAACGAAAACAGCCTCAAGTCCCTCAGCCTTTCCTCATAAGATCTTTGCTCCATACCATGCAACATTCTGGTAAATCTCCTCTGCACCCTTTCCAATGCTTCCACATCCTTCCTATAATGCGGCGACCAGAATTGCACGCAATACTCTAAATGCGGCCGCACCAGAGTTTTGTACAGCTGCAACATGACCTCATGGCTCCGAAACTCAATCCCTCTACCAATAAAAGCTAACACACCGTACGCCTTCTTAACAACCCTCTCAACCTAGGTGGCAACTTTCAGGGATCTATGTACATGGACACCGAGATCTCTCTGCTCATCCACACTGCCAAGAATCTTACCATTAGCCTGTCTTCCTGTTATTCCTTCCAAAATGAATACACCTCACACTTTTCTGCATTAAACTCCATTTGCCACCTCTCAGCCCAGCGCTGCAGCTTATATATGTCCCTCTGTAACTTGTAACATTCTTCCACACTGTCCACAACTCCACCGACTTTAGTGTCATCTGCATCATTTACTCACCCATCCTTCTACACCCTCCTCCAGGTCATTTATCAAAATGACAAACAGCAGTGGCCCCAGAACAGATCCTTGTGGTACACCACTAGTAACTGGACTCCAGTCTGAACATTTCCCATCAACCACCACCCTTTGTCTTCTTCCAGCTAGCCAATTTCTGATCCAAACTGCTAAATCACCGTGAATCCCATGCCTCCATATTTTCTGCAGTAGCCTACCGTGGGGAACCTTATCAAATGCTTTACTGAAATCCATATACACCACATCAACTGCTTTATCCTCATCCACCTGTTTGGTCACCTTCTCAAAGAACTCAATAAGGTTTGTGAGGCACGACCTACCCTTCACAAAACCGTGTTGACTATCTATAATCAAATTATTCCTTTCCAGATGATTATACATCCTATCTCTGATAAACCTTTCCAAGATTTTGCCCGCAACAGAAGTAAGGCTCACTGGTCTATAGTTACCGAGGTTGTCTCTACTCCGCTTCTTGAACAAGGGGACAACATTTGCTATCCTCCAGTCTTCTGGCACTGTTCCTGTAGACAAAGACAAAGATGACTTAAAGATAAAAGCCAAAGGCTCAGCAATCTCCTCCCTAGCTTCCCAGAGAATCCTAGGATAAATCCCATCTGGCCCAGGGGACTTATCTATTTTCACACTTTCCAGAATTGCTAACACCTCCTCTTTATGAACCTCAAGCCCTTCTAGCCTAGTAGCCTGAATCTCAGTATTCTCCTCGACAACATTGTCTTTTTCCTGTGTGAATACTGACGAAAAATATTCATTTAGCACCTCTCCTATCTCCTCGGACTCCACGCACAACTTCCCAGTACTGTCCTTGACTGGCCCTACTCTTACCCGAGTCATTCTTTTATTCCTGACATATCTATTGAAAGCTTTATGGTTATCCTACCTGCCAAAGACTTCGCATGTCCCCTCCTGGCTCTTCTTAGCTCTCTCTTTAGGTCCTTCCTCGCTAACTTGTAACTCTCGAGCGCCCTAACTGAACCTTCATGTCTCATCTTTACATAAGCCTCCTTCTCCCTCTTGACAAGTGTTTCGACTGCTTTAGTAAACCACGGATCCCCGCTCGACAACTTCCTTCCTGCCTGACAGGTACATACTTATCAAGGACACGCAGTAGCTGTTCCTTGGACAAGCTCCATATTTCCATTGTGCCCACCCCCTGCAGTTTTCCTCTCCATCCGATGCATCCTAAGTCTTGCCTCATCACATCATAATTGCCTTTCCCCCAGATATAGAACATAGAAAATACAGCACAGACCAGGCCCTTCGGCCCACAATGTTGTGCCGAACCTTTGTCCTAGATTAATCATAGATTATCATTGAATTTACAGTGCAGAAGGAGGCCATTCGGCCCTTTGAGTCTGCACCGGCTCTTGGAAAGAGCACCCTACCGAAACTCAACACCTCCACCCAACACCAAGGGCAATTCTGGACACCAAGGGCAATTTATCATGGCCAATCCACCCAACCTGCACATCTTTGGACTGTGGGAGGAAACCGGAGCACCCGGAGGAAACCCACGCAGACACGGGGAGGACGTGCAGACTCCGCACAGACAGTGACCCATATAACTCTTGCCCTGCGGTATATACCTATCCCTTTCCATCACTAAAGTAAACGTAATCGAATTGTGGTCACTATCACCAAAGTGCTCACCTACCTCCAAATCTAACATCTATCCTGGTTCATTACCCAGTACCAAATCCAATATGGCCTCACTTCTCATTGGCCTAGCTACATACTGTGTCAGGAAACCTTCCTGCACACATTGGACAAAAACAGACCCATCTAAAGTACTCGAACTATAGCGTTTCTAGTCAATATTTGGAAAGTTAAAGTCCCCCATAACAACTACCCTGTTGCTTTCGCTCCTATCCAGAATCATCTTTGCAATCCTTTCCTCTACATCTCTGGAACTTTTCGGAGGCCTATAGAAAACTTCAAACAGGGTGACCTCTCCTTTCCTGTTTCTAACCTCAGCCCATACTACCTCAGTAGACGAGTCCTCATCAAACGTCCTTTCTGCCACCGTAATACTGTCCTTGACTAACAATGCCACCCCTCCCCCTCTTTTACCACCTTCCCTGAGCTTACTGAAATATCTAAACCCCGGCACCTGCAACAACCATTCCTGTCCGTGCTCTATTCATGTCTCCGAAATGGCCACAACATCGAAGTCCCAGGTACCAACCCATGCCGCACGTTCACCCACCTTATTCCGGATGCTCTTGGCATTGAAGAAGACACACTTTAAACCACTTTCCTGCCCGCCGGTACACTCCTGCAACTTTGAAACCTTACTCTTGACCTCACTACTCTCAACCTCCTGTATACTGGAGCTACAATTCAGGTTCCCAATCCCCTGCTGAACTAGTTTAAACCTTCCCGAAGAGCATTAGCAAATTCCCCCCCCAGGATATTGGTACCCCTCTGGTCCAGGTGTAGACCATTTCGTTTGTAGAGGTCCCACCGACCCCAAAACGAGCCCCAATTATCCAGAAATCTGAAACCCTCCCTCCTGCACCATCCCTGTAGCCACGTGTCCAACTCCTCTCTCTCCCTATTCCTCGTCTCGCTAGCACGTGGCATGGGTAACAACCCAGAGATAATAACTCTGTTTGTCCTAGATCTAAGTTTCCACCCTAGCTCCCTGAATTCCTGCCTTACATCCCTATCCCTCTTCCTACCTATGTCGTTGGTTCCTATGTGGACAATGACTTGGGGCTGCTCCCCCTCCCCCTTATGGATCCCGAAAACACGATCCGAGACATCACGCACCCTGGCACCTGGGACGCAACACACCAACCGCGAGTCTCTCGTTCCCACAGAATCTCCTATCTATCCCCCTAACTATGGAGTCACCAATGACTATGCTCTACTCCTCTTCCCCCTTCCCTTCTGAGCAACAGGGACAGACTCTATGCCAGAGACCTGTACCCCGTGGCTTACCCCTGGTAAGTCGCCACCCCAACAGTATCCAAAGCGGTATACTTGGTAGTAAGGGGAACGGCCACAGGGGATCCCTGTACTGACTGCTTCCTCCCAGCCCCTCTCACCGTCACCCATCTATCTTTATTTTTCGGAGTAATTACATCCCTGAAGCTTCTATCTATGACCACCTCTGCCTCCCGAATGATCCGAAGTTCATCCAGCTCCAGCTCCAGTTCCCTAACCCGGTTTCTGAGGAGCTGGAGATGGGTGCACTTCCCACAGATGAAATCAGCAGGGACACTGACGGTGTCCCTCACCTCAAACATTCTGCAGGAGGAACATTCAGCCCTCAAGCCTACCCTGATCCTCTGAAAGAGCACCCTACCTGGGCCCACTCCCCGCCCTATCCCCGCAACCCCACCTAACCTGCATGCTGTGGGGCAATCGATCATGGCCAATCCACCTAACCTGCAGTTCTTGGGACTGTGGGAGGAAACCGGAGCACAAGGAGGAAACCCACCCTGACGCGGAGAGAAAGTGCAAACTCCACACAGTCAGTCACCCAAGGCCAGAATCGAACCCAGGTCCCTGTCAATATGAGGCAGCAATGCCAACCACTGTGCCACCGTGCCGTCCCTGTTACACATGTTGCAAAATTTGTCATATGCATCTTGGTAACAGGTTTTAAAGGAAGTCTAACACATAATTTCCAAACATTTATATATATATATACTCACGATTTGTGTGATTACAAATGAAGACAACCTGTTGCTTTCTGAATGAGGCTGCTAGTTACAAATTGCTGAGTAACCTTGGCAACAGATCCATAGGTATAAGGGGACTGATCACAAATAGTCTTATTGTGAGTGTAGCTGAGCATGTTACCAAGATTCAAATAGAAATTAATACTGCCATCCTCACTCAAAAATAGCAGGTTGCCAGATTAATAACTGAATCAATCATAAAGGCAATATGTATTTGAGAATTGTGTGCAAAGCTGTAAGCAGCCTTTCAAACTCAAGTTTTGGCAGCGGATTTCAAGGACAGCTAAAAGAACAAAACATATTGGCCAACTACCATCATCAGCCACAGGACAATTTCCATTTAATTATAAATAAATAATGTAAGTCCCAAATCATAAGATTCCCATTTGTTATTGAGTCATTAACCCCCTCCCCCACCCTCCTCAACGTCTTGTACTGACATTACTTTCTCCGCTGATGATAGAATACAGTTCTTAGGCATTTGATGAACCATACCTTACACAGCCAGATGGCTGCTGCCAAAGATCCTTACATCCTGGAAGGAAATCTGATTGATCTTTTATGCTTGGAATAGCCATGTGGACACGATTCTACATTGTTTTGGCCCACATGGCCTGTAATCAAGAGTCAATAAAATCTTTGGGCAAGATAAATGGGGTCGACTGCACTTTATTTGTGGCATGCTTTGAGTGAGTTTAGAGCTCTGAAATATTATCCAAGACACCCACGCACAATTTTGAGGCAAATCGCACTGGACGCCACATTGGAGAGGCCATTAGTGCAAACGCAGTGAATGGCTGACAGAACATAAGAAATAGGAGCAGAACTAGGCCCTTTGGCCCCTCGAGCCTGCTCCACTATTCAATAAGTTCATGGCTGATCTGATTGTGGCCTGAACTCCACTTTTCTTCCTGCCCTCCATAACCCTTCACTGCCTTGCAGATCAAAGATATGTCTAACTTAGCCTTTGAATATATTCAATGACCCAGCCTCCATCTGGGTAGAGAATTCCAAAAAAATGATGACCGTCCAAAAGACGAAATTCCTGCTCATCTCAGTCTTAAATAGGAGACCCCTTATTATTGTGTCCCCCTAGATCTAGATTTCCCTTTGAGGTCAAGCCCCCTTAGAATCTTATGTGCTTTGATAAGATCATCTCACATTCTTTAAATTCTGGCTCCATCTATTCAACCTTTTCTCAGAAGGCAAACCTCTCATTCCAGGAATCACCCGAGTGAACCTTCCTTGAACTGCCTCCAATGCAAGTATGTCTTTCTTTAATTAAGGAGACTAAAACTATACCCAGCGCTCTAGGCGTGGTCTCACTAACCCACCTTGTACAGTTGCAGTAAGACTTCTCAACATTTATACTGCACTCCACCCTTGCAATAAAGGCCAACATTCCATTTTCCAAACTAAATATGCAGAGCAGGAAGGTCAGGGCGCCAATGATGTCAACTGCGCAATTCTGGAGGTCAATTCACCAACTAATGCCTGGTGTTAACTCTGTACAGTTCAGTCCACATTCAGCAGCAGTGAGGAACATCACCAGCACTATTGAAAGAGATCACTGACTACTTACAATTGCTGATTGATTTCTTCTGGCTGTTTCTTCAATTCTACAAGTGTTTGCTGCTTTAGTTCTTTCAGGTTGCAAAAGCCTCCAAGGAATGATGTGACAGATGCTGAAAGACTTTATACTGACTTCAAGTCCTCACTGAAATCTGCCACCTGCAGTAATGACAATGTGATGCAAGAGTATGGCTGGGGCGATTAGCTTTGCTGCATTCAGTTCCTGCCAGACTGGGGCTGGAGCGTTTGCAACATCTCACAGTTTGTCATTCTATGAATTTTTTTCAGGGAATTTCTCACTGAGGCTCCTGACTTGTATCATCCAGAGAGCAAGAAGTGAAGTACGTGGCTTCATTTAGATTGCAGACTTCCCCAGGTGCTGCATGTTCATTCTGTCCGATTGAGGAACGTAAAGGGACTCCGCATCCTCATCACCCAGCTGGCCTGCGACCATATGCAATGAATCTTGCAAGTCAGTGCCCAGGGAGTATCCTGGCAGCAGTCATGTTGCCTTCATTCTGGGGCAATCAACTGTGCCAATTGCATTTGAGCCGCCATAGCAAAGCAAAAGGTGGCTTCTGAGCGACAAGGGCTATCAGCTGAACACATGACATGCTGCCATGCGAAATGTGTGTCAACTGTGTATACAATGAAAGACATGCTTCCATGTGAAATGTGTGTGCTACGTGTATACAATGAGACATGCTGCCATGTGAAATGTGATTGAGCGGATCATTGACACTCTGGTGAAATGCTTCTGCTGCCTGTCTGCTCTGGAGGAGCCCTTCAGCGCTTGGCAGAATGGGCATTGAGACTCATGGTGGTCCACCATCTCACCATCATGAAGGAAGAACCCTTGTCACCAGCTATCCATCAAGCTGAGGAGCAGGAGCACGAGGAGGGATGCAGTGGAAGAGGAAAGAAAAACACAATCTAGACAGACCCCTTTCTGGCCGGGCATTTTGTGATGTACTCATTCAAGTGCGATACCAGTAACTTCCATCCCCATTCCCCAACAACTTATCTTTCACATTCCAGTCTTAAATGACTGACCCTCAGGTTGTGCCCTGGCGATCTACATTTGTCAGCAACAGGAAACAATCCTGTCAAGTCCTGAGTTTGTTGATAGGTGAATGTTGGGGCTATGGTGATTTGTGCAATGTCCGAGGCTGGTGGTGCGTGCCATCAGGATATGCCATTTGAAAATGCAGTCACTGATTTTGACTACTACTGTGAGGTCATCGAATCCCTTGCAATGGTTCAGGTCCTCGGAGTTTGACCTCTATGACCTTTTGATTCTGTCCGGATGGGCCTGGACATAGGAAGAAACTGATCCCTTTGAGAGAAGGGTTGAGAACAGAGCATTGAGTAAAGGCAATTGGCAAAAGAACCAAAGGTGACGTAAGGAAAAACTTTTTGACACAATGAACAGATCTGGAATTCGCTGCCGAAGAGGGTGGGTGAGGCAAATTGAATTGTGGCTTTCAAAAGGAATTGGCTAATTAGCTGAATCGGGGGAAAAAAATGATGTGGTTATGGGGGGGGGGGGGGGGGGGGAGGCAGTGGGATGGCTCAGTTGCTCTAGCACAGACATGACAGGCTGAATGGTCTCCTCTGCTGTAACCATCTTTTTTTTCCATTCATTCATGGGATGTGGGTGTCTCTGGCCGGGCCAGCATTTACTGCCCTTCCCAAATTGCCTTTGAATTGAAGGGTTTGCTTGGCCATTTCAGAGGGCAGTTAAGAGTCAACCACTTTGTTGTGGTCTGGAGTCACATGCGGGCCAGGCCAAGTCAAGAGGGCAGATTTCCTTCCCTGGAGGACATTAGTGAACAAGATGACCTATTTAACTACAATCGACACTTCCATGATTCTGATGATCAGGTACGAACGGAAGAAAACAGATCACCTTATCTGATTTACCTTATATATTTACCCTGGGAGTTGGTTTCAATTGATTCGCACTGGACGAGATGCATTCCTTTTGCTCCCGTTCTGTCACCTCTCTTTCAGGGCAGCAACAGAAGCTCCAATCACTCGGTGGACAGCATCAAAACACGGAGGGCGCTCTTTTTCTTAACAAAAAAAAAACCCATTTGAAATAAAATGGAACATGAATGTACATTCCATCGTGGCTTTTTTCAGCCTGAGTTCAACACACCTGTCGATTGGACATTAGAACTGACAGGATGAGGGGGGGTTGGACATTTGTGAACACACGTTTCGAATTCAGCAATTTGGATAACCGCACATCGATATTTCTAAATGGGTAATAGGGGCGCGCCGAGTCCGATTCAACATTTAAAACCCATCACCCGTGTGGGAACAGCTCCCCCTCTCAGGGAGGGTGTCCGTCCTCAGCCTTTAATCGCTGTTCGGGCTGACAAGTTGTCCCCTGGCGCAATTGGGCTACGAGTCTTTCCGTCATCAATTGTTGCCTCCACCCCTACCCAAGAAGGCGGAAGGGAGGCCGGCTGAGACTATGCCAGGAGTTCCACACATTGTGACTGTCTCCACCCTGGGGATGTTGCTGTGTCTCCAGCTCGGGGGGACCTCCGCCACCCAGGCTTTTGTCATCGCTCACAGTCACATGGACGTCGGCTGGGTTTACACTGTCCAGGTACACAGCCCGGCCCGGCCAGCAGTGCACCGGCCTCCCCGCCCTGCCCTGCCCTGCTCCCGGTCAGACCGCCTCTTCCCCACAACCAGAACAGGAATCCCTGCTTGAAATCCCGTAGCTTTTTTGTGATCCCACTAAATCTCCTTCCTCGTAAACCGGACGCGTATCCCAGCCTGTGAATGTGGAACTGGGCTGGCATTTATGCGACCTGCAGGTTTCAAAGGGCTTCCTATGAAGTGTGGTCACTTGTTCACAATTGGGGAAGAGGGGAGTAACTGTAAACCCCCCCCCCCCCCCCCCCCATTCCAACAATATTGTCAGAATGACCTGCCCTATCTGCATTTTGTCATGTTGATGGAGCGGGTACATGAGGTACAGGGATAACTACCATGCTCTTCTTCAAAATAATGCCTGGAATCTTTTACATTCACCTGAGCAGGCAGAGGCATTGGTTTAACATCTATGGGGGGGGGGGGGGGGGGGACTGTGGTGCAGTGTTAATGGGGACCGGTTTAGCAAAGTTGGCTGGTTCATGATCGAGAGCGAGGCCAACAGGTTCAATTCCTGTACAAGCTGAGGTTATTCATGCCTTCTCTTCCTTTTTTTTTCATTTTTAAATAATTTTTATTATAAATTTAGAGTACCCAATTTTTTTCTTCAATTAAGGGGCAATTTAGCGTGGCCAATCCACCTACCCTGCACATCTTTGGGCTGAGGGGGTGAAACCCACGCAGACATGGGGAGAATGTGCAAACTCCATACGGACAGGGACCCAGGGCCGGGATTCGAACCCAGGTCCTCAGCGCCACAGTCCCAGTGCTAACCACTGTGACACATGCTGCCCCATATTCATGCCTTCTCAATCTTGCCCCTTGCCTGAGGTATCCACAGGTAAATCACCACCAGTCAGCTCTCCCCCTCAAAGGGGAACTATGGTCATCCGGGACTATGACAACATTACTGTTATGTCACTGGGCGAGTAATCCAGAGGGTCAGGCTAATGCCGTGGGGACTTGAGTCCAAATTCCACAATGACAACTGGCGCAATTTAAATTCATTGAATAAATCTGGAATATAAAGCCCATCACAGTTAATGATGAAACTATCAATGATTGCTTTAAAAGCTCATTTGTTTCGGGAAAGAAACCACCACATGTGACTCAAGTTCCACAGACTCCTAACTGCCCCTGCACGCTGAATGCTGCACAGGAGTGTGGGCTTTGCATTTTGCAGAGTGGAGCTTGAACCCAGAACCTTGTGACTCCGAGACGAGAGTTCCCCCAACCGAGCCACAACTGACATCCTGTGATGCCATGTTGCGCGATTTCAGCGTTTTCTTTACGTCTGACAACTAAACTTGACCAATCCCCATATTTCAAATAAGATAAGGCAAGTTAATACCGTGCAGTTTAACGCCATCTCCACAATCTCATTGTTCGACAGATCATGTTTGTTGCTATAAAATTACTTTTATTAGATTTTTAACTTGCATTTTTATTGTAAATAGTGCCACAATGTATACTCGGCTCTGAAATGATCATTGCCCTGATTGGTAACTATAAGAACACAAAATTTTGCTGAAAGCGGCAACCTTACGCTGCAGATAGCAACTGGTGGTGAATGTGCAGACATTCAGATCTTATAATTTGATGGCCAGACTGGAGTGAGCCCAGGGAATCAGATGCATAGTGGACCACTTCTTGAGCGCCATATAGAATTAAGTCATCCTTCTACTTGGGTCAAGATTATTGATGGAGCAGGCGCCCAATTTCCATCCTTAACTAGTGGCTAAAATATTCTGTGACACACTATCAGAACAAGGGGTTGGAGTACAGGAATAAGAGAGTCTTGCTATTCAATCACACCTTGAGTACGGTGTATAGCTTTGGTCTCCATAAGGAGAGTATGCTTGCATTGGAAGTGGCACAGCAAAGGTTCAGTAGTTTCATTTTGAAAAAAAATCATTCAAGGGATGTATGTGAATGTTGCTGATTGGGCCAGCATTTATTGCCCATGCCTAATTGCCCTTGAACTGAGTGGCTTACCAGGCCATTTCAGTGGGCAGTAAGACTCACAGTGTGGGTCTGGAGTCACAGGTCGGCCTAAAGGACATTAGTGAACCATATGGGTTTTTAATCACGTCACAATGCAAGCTGATATTTGCGAGGGTATCCCAACTTGGTTCATGGGGGTGTTTAGTTTTGTTTTGGTGTGAGGAGACAAGTGAAACCCCAGTGAGAGTAAACAGCCGAATTGTTGTGTCACAATTATTAAAAACTATTTATTAAAGTAAAGAAAAGACAAGTACACACGAACGGGACTACTCTGTTCTCACACATTTAACATGCGTGAATTAGAATCATAGAATCGCTACAATGCAGAAGGAGGCCATTCGGCCCATCGTGTGTGCACCAACCCCCGGAAAGAGCACCCTACCTAGGCCCATGCCCCAACCCTATCACCCTTCCGTAACCCAGTAACCCCCTCACCTTTTGGACTCTAAGGGGCAATTTTAACATGGCCAATCCACCTAACCTGCACATCCTTGGACTATGCGAGGAAATCGAAGCACCCAGAGGGAACCCACCAGGAGAACATACAAACTCCACACAGGCAGGCCAGAATTGGGGTCCTTGGCACTTTGAGATGCTAGCCACCGTGTCGTTACTAATGCACACAGTTTACATGGAACACATAGCAATGGCTTTAATGGTCATTATTTGGCCCTTTTAATTCCAGACTTTGTATTGAATTCAAATTTCACCATCTCCTATAGTGGGATTCGAACTCAGGGCACCTGAGACCTCTGGATTGCTAGTCCAGTGACAATACCACCATGTCACCACTAGGAAGCTGAGTAAATTGGGCCTACATTTCCTGGAGTTTAGAAGAATGGGAGGTAATCTCTCTGAAACACACAGGACTCTGAAACAGCTTGGCAGGGTTGGCATCAAGAGGTTGTTTCTCTGTTTTGAGACTAAGTAAGATGGTGGGAGGCTCTGGCCTTTCCAGTGGTCAGAATAGCGTGATCCCATGCCAGATTCAGGAAGATCATTAATTATGCACAAGTGATTGGTTCACCTACCATCAGTTGGAGGGTTCAAAGGACCTGTCGCCATATTTAAACACCAATTCAGCACACTCTTATCACAATCTCCAGCCCAGCTGTCTTCACCAGACTGTGCATGATGTCAGCAACCCCGAGGAAAAAGATGAGCAACCTCAAGAAGAAGTCGATTCAACTCTCACTCCACTCCCGGTAGAACTTTGGACCTTTATTGCGGTGGCTGCATGTGCCCCATGGCACAGTGCTGTCCAGATAGACACAGGTGTGGGGCACCAGGGGGAAGGTGCCCCCTGTACTCCCCAACCCCAGGCACAGTACTAATCTGATCCGGTGATCTGATCCGGTGACACGTGGCTCCGTGGGTCCAGCAGCACAGTGTTTTCCATGAAGGCTAGCTCAGCATGGAGATGGAGGGCAGGAGCCGGCCTGCCTCAGCAGAGTAGTGTTCAGCACATCAGGAGCAGCGCAACACCCTGGCAGCATGTTGGTGCACTCACCTCAAAGGCTCTTGCAAACTGAGGACCACCTTATGCACGCCACTCTTTATCAATCGAGTTTTAGACTGATGCAAGGGCATGACGCTAGATTGGAAGAACTGGCAGGATGCTGGTGAGCAGCTATTTTAATGAGCATGCGTGAGATGTAAATGAATGCAAACGGTGTTCGGACGAAGAAGAGCAGGGCGGTTAATCCTGGTGACTTGGCCAATATTTATCTCTCATTCAACCTCACAAAAAATGGATTATCTGGTTAATATTTTGTAGCTGTTCTTGGGATCTTGATGTGCACCAATTGGCTGCCATATTTTCTACATTACAGCAGTGTACAATTTGGCTGTAGAGCACTTTAAGATGCTAGGTAGTTGTGAAAGATGATTTACAACTGCAAGTTTTTCTGTTTTTCCTTCACAGATAAGATTTTTGTAATTTCCTGTCAGGTGTTTAGAACGGTGTTGAGTGTAACAGTCAGAAAAGCTCAAGGTGAATATAGCTCCATGTTGCTGCATTTAAATTAATTTTTTTAGTTCACCTTGAATGAATATTACATAATGCAAGCACAGAGGCAACCTATTTGGCCCAAAAGGAGTGCCGGAGTTTATGCTTTCTGCCCATCTTATTTAATCTAACCCCATCAGCACAACGTATTTCTGTAAATCTAAGTTCCCCTTCAATGGATTCGTGCTATTTGTTTCAAAGACTCCATGTTCCTCATTTTTACCATTCTTTGGGTAAAGACGTTTCTCTTCAATTCCTGACTGGATTTATTAATGGCTGTCTTTGTTTATGGCCCCTACCTTTGGACTCTCCTCCTAATGGAAACATCTCTTCACACCAGGGGCGAAATTCTCCTACCCGCCCCGCCACATTTCTGCGCCGACCGGCCGGCGGGAGTCTCCGTAACACCGGCCGGTCAATGGGGTTTCCCATTGTGGGGCACCCCCACGCCGTCGGGAAACCCCCGAGCGCCGGCAGAACGGAGACTCCCGCCGACGGAGAATGACGCCCCTGGTCTGTCAAAGCCCTTGAACATTTTAAAGGTCTCTTATTAGGTTGCCTCTCACTCTTCTGGGCGACGTTTGCATGGTCTGCATTTTGTGCATTCTATTTCATGACGCAGAGTGCAAAGCAGTGTGTAGGACTTAAAAGGACAAATGTCTTCACAAAGGAAGGCTTGGAGCAATAAAAGGTAATAATTAAACCCAGTACCCTTGATGTGGGTACACAGTCAGCTGAAGGCCCTGCTGTCTGTAAAGTGTTTAAAAACATAAATATTTATGCCTTTTTAAAAATTATACCATTTACAGATGATGCATTTGACTGTTTATGTTATGATTATTAATAGCTTTTTAAAATAAACTGACTGATTGAAAATCAGCCTTCTCTAGAATCTATAAAACTGTGTGGTCATATACGGCAGTGACTTCAGTTTTCATATTCTTTCATTCTTTCAAATGTACTGGGCTTTCTGTTTTTCATTTTATCTGCATCTGTTTCTGGTTTTGATCTACCCTGAGTTGAAAGAGCTTTCTCTGCATGCCTTAATGCTGTGACTAATCTTGGCGACCTTGGTGCTGACACTCGTGTCTACGAAGGAAACACTCCATTTCCCAGCATCGTCATCTTCCTTCTGAGGGTAAATTTCACAAAGTTGAAGAATATATTTTTCAGTAGTAAGCTCGGCTGCCTCACGGCGCCAGGGACCCGGGTTCAGTTCCAACCTTGGGTCACTGTCTGTGTGGAGTTTGGATGTTCTCCCTGTGGCTGCGTGGGCTTCCTCCGGGTGCTCCGGTTTCCCCCCGCAGTCCAAAGATTTGCAGGTTAGGTGAATTGGCCAAGATAAATTGCCCCATGGGTGTCCAATGATCTCTAGGTTAGGTTAAGGGGTTATTGGGATAGGGCGGGGGTGTGGGCCTTGGTGAAGTGCTCTTTCAGAGAGGCGGTGCAGACTTGATGGACAGAATGGCCTCCTTCTGCATTGTAGGGAATCTATAAACCAGTTTTGCCATTTTGCATTGGGAATGCAGCTCAACCCTTCTGCATTTATTTACGTCATTACTACACCAATATGTACCAGCGCGCAATTCCTTTCCCCATTTTCAATTATTGCTAACTCATCTTCCAAATTTAATTCATTGCATTTAAGGTGGACACCATGATGGAGGTCCCAGTAGTTCAAAGGTAAAGACATGGAATGTGGAATTGCTGTACGCCAGGCTCATGGTGAATACTCAGCTGATTTATCACTGCCCACCGATCTTCCTTCCATTAAAATTCCTGTGACGATGGTTTATACCCATTTCCTAATCTCACTGTAGCGTTCGCTTGGTGTGGGATAAAAAATCTTTGCCATACTTTCCAAGTCAATGGTAAGTAAAAAGTGGTGCTCCAAAAAGTCAGCTGCCAATTCCCTATCAACCCGTTTAGCACCACTGGCACAGATAGATCTATCTGAGCCCCACTCTCTCTTGAATTATGCAGGGTGAACAGTGATTCAATCCCCGGGATGTGCTGAAATATCCAAGGTTGCTGTTGGAAAGATGTTACTAATGGTGCAAGAGGATTGCCAGTTTACTGGTGGTAATCTTTGCCGTGTACTAGTTTTGGAAAAATTACCTCTAAACTGATGACTAGTTTATTATCTCTTTAACAGGAGAGCATGCATGCATATGCAGCCAACGTTTACACAACTGTCGTGGAAGAACTGATAAAGGGGAAACAGCGGAAGTTTATTGTGGTAGAGCAGGAGTTCTTTCGGCTCTGGTGGGACAAGGTGGCCACTGACGCACAAAAAGAACAGGTAATGGGAGAAATTTGGGACAAGTGTCCTCTTATTTTTCAAGTGTCCTCTTATAACGGGCTTATCATTGAACCCTACAACCACAAAAACAGGCCAGTTGACTTAGGTGGTGGAAACAGATTAAACAGTAATTGGATAAATAGTTGGGGAGAAGAAAATTACAGTGTCATGTAGAAAGCTGAAGGGAAGTGGGACTAATTGGATAGCTCTTTGAAAGAGCTAGTGCAAGCATGATGGCTCAATTAACCTACTTGTGTGCTGTAAGAATGTATGACTACACCAGAGCTATCTCGTTGGACCTCACTCTCCTGTACACTGCCCATTTCTTTTGATAGTTCTCTTTATTTAATCAGCCATCTAATTCTCCTTTTTAAAAAAACAAAACAATGTATCAACTCTAAAAAATGGTTTAGGGCTGAATATTTTGTATCTTAATTATGCTTTTCTCTTTTTTGGACAAAACCCAGGCCTCATCTGCCCCTTCATGTTGATGCACAGGATCCCAGAGCACTATTGGAAGATGAGGAAAGGGCTGTCTCCCATCTTCCCAGTTGGCTTGGCCAATATCTATCCCACAACTGGTATCATTTTATTTTTATATTCTGACACCTCTGGAGTGCGATCTTCGGACCGGGACCTTAGGGCGGAATCACTCCAATTAGAATTGCTTCCCATGCACTAGTGGCAGTTCAATTGCTACTTGCCATCAGCCTACTGTCAGAATGTTTCCGCCTTCAATGAGGAAGGAGTGCTACTTGAGTCAGTGTGGTGAACACCAATTCAGCCGATAATCCCGCAGTCCGAATTTACTGCCCGTCTAAGGTGCATGCACCACCAAATTCAAGGGATGAGGGAAGAGTATGAGGTCCCATGGCCAGCAAGCCTAACCATGAGACTGGCCACCCACTTGGTGAGCTGTTATTGGCAACAGCTTACCATGGCCCACACATAGAAGATTCTCTTTGTGGGGCCAAATGGTGAAACTGAAGGGGGTTAATGCACGAGGTTAGCTCTGCTGGCTGGGCAGCTGGTTCATGATGCAGAGTGAGGACAACAGCGCAGGTTTAATTCCTGTACCGGCTGAGGTTATTCATGAAGGCCCTGTTCCGGGTATGGTTAACCTCAGGTTAAATCACCACCAGTCAGCTCTCCCCCCTCAAAGTGGAAAGCAGCCAATGGTCATCTGGGACTATGGCAACTTTACTTAATAATGCACAAGAGTACATATTGTTACTTGGCCCTGCTGAACTTGTAGTAATAGTGAGTAATGGGACACAGCTGTCCAATGGTGACATGGGGGGGGGGACCTTTGCGAACTTCGTTGGGAACAAAGGTTAAGAGATTGGATGTATTCGGACATCGCTGTTTTGATAAGTTTCTGATTCTTGATAAGAAGACAGCCAATGTGAAGGAAATAGGTTGAGGAGGTCAGAGTAGGTGGGGAATGGGCTGCGTGTGACGCTGCTTTGTCCAGATCCCTCATGATTTTGAACTTCATTGTGAAATCTCCCCTCAATTTTCTCTTCTCCAAGGAGACCAGCCATAGTTTCTTCAATCAATCCTCACAACTGAAGTTGTTCATCTCTGAAATTATCCTCATGAATCTTTTCTGCACCCTCCTCTAATGCCTTCACAGGGCAGCAGCTTTATTCCAATGCCAGTTGACTTAAGTCATTTTGATATGGTTTAAAATAAATCCTGCCAGCCGTTTACAGTATTTACTGAGTGTTAATTTCAGGTGCACAAGTTGCTGGATGAGGAACGCTTGGAGTTTATCATTGGAGGCCAGGTGATGCACGATGAAGCAGTAACAGAACTCAGTTCACAGATCCTGCAGCTCACAGGTTGGTATCATTCCCCTCCAGATCCGTACTTCAAACAATAATATTGATCTTGTATCTTTCTGTTGATGTCTAACACCAACTTTTCCTTTTGATACCTTCAATGCTGAATGCCAACTCGCAGCCTTTAGGACATGCATTGGTAATCTTTCCCGAAAAGCATATGAATGACTTATTTCAACTGCAGTTGGAGAAATATACAATGAGCTATAAGACCCAGACCTTACTAGGACAGACACAATTCCTGCACATCGATTATGCGACATTGGTTGAAAGGTCATTTTCAACATGCCTTTTTGGTTCTAATTAAGTGTATGCATCCAAAATGTCAAGAACCTGCGGGTGATTCTCCGGCCACATTGCGCCTGGCGTACATCACGCCATGTCAGGAAAATAGCGGGAGAGCCCCTAAACGGGTTTTGCGCTAGGTGCCAAGCAGAATGCAATGCTCCCGGCCCACTGCAGGTGACGTAACCCCTGCCCCCATAGACACAGCATGAAGACAGCGGAAATCACTACTGGTCTCCACCCGTCGAGGGACTCGGAGGCCATTGGAGCCCCTGGGTGGTGGGACATCCCCTGAAAGCGGCAGGATTATGAAGTGGGGGGGGGGAGAGACGGACGTTGGTACCAGTGGTTGGTTGCGGGAGGTGTCTGATGCTGGCGAAAAGGGAGGGCGGGGGGATCTGAAGGGATACTCTATGGGGTTGGGGGGGGGGGCGATGCCAGCAATCCTTGGGGTGGGAAAGATTTGATTTATTGTCATATGTACCGAGATATAGTGAAAAGTATTGTTCTGTGTACAATCCAGACAGATTGTACCATACATGGAAAAACATAGGACATACATAAATACTCAAGGCATCGGGTCAAGAATGCAAATGTAGTGCTACTCAGTAGAGAGATCAATTCAGTCCATAAGAGGGTCATTCAGGAATGACGGGAACAGCAGGGAAGAACCTGTTTTTGAACCTGTTAGTGCGTGTTCTCATAATTTTGTATCTCCTGCCTGATGGAAGAGGTTGGAAGAGAGAATAACCCAGGTGGGAGGGGTCTTTGATTATGCTGCACGATTTCCCAAGGCAGCGGGAGGTGTAGACAGAGTCAATGGATGGGAGACGGTTTTGCATGATGGACTGGGCTGTGTTCACAACTCTGTAGTTTCTTATGGTCTTGGGCCGAGCAGTTGCCATACCAGGCTGTGACGCGGCCAGATGGGATGCTTTCTATGGTGCATCTGTAAAAAGTGTTAAGAGTCAATGTGGACATGCCGAATTTCCTTAGTTTCCTGAGGAAGTAAAGTCGCTGTTGTGCCTTCTTGGTCGTAGTGTCGGCGTGGGTGGACCAGGACAGATTGTTGGTGATGTGCACACCTAGGAATTTGAAGCTGTCACTCATCTCCACCTCGGTACTATTGATGCAGACAGGGGTGTGGACGATACTTTGCTTCCTGAAGTCAATGACCAGCTCCTTAATTTTGCTGATGTTGAGCAAGAGATTGCTGAGAGGGTGTTGACGCCGGCAAGGATGTCGGGGGGGGGGGGTCCTTTAGTGTCATTTTGAGATCTCTGTGAAGCCAGGTTTGCTGGCGTGCTAGGCTCTGCCCCTCTCAGTGCTGTTGCAAAACCCGCCCCCCTCCAAAAAATATTCTAAGTGTGGATGGATTGTGATCTGGTTCATGCCCAACCACCCAGCGGAAATCGCACCTCCTTTCCCACCGATGACCACATTTTAAAATTTGGGGGGATAATTCCGCCCCCCCCCGCTGTCTTTTCTCTTAAAGTTGCTGATTGATTGACCCACAGTGTTTCCCCCAAATTTCCTGTTGTTATTGCAGTCCATCATTCCTTTCTAGTCCTATTTCCCAGCGACCCCAACTAAGGTTTACAAAATGATTCTCCACCCATGTTAAATCGGCTTGCATCGGTGATGTTCCCAGCCATGTTTTTCTCAGGCTAATAGGTGCAATTGTTATTTTCGTAAAGCTCTTCTCCTGACCTTGACTTTGAGGCATTTATGAAGATAGGTCTGTCTTTGCAGAAGGACATGGTTTCCTGTATGAAACGTTTGGAAAAAGACCTCAGTTTTCATGGCACGTGGATCCCTTTGGCGCATCAGCCACCACACCGACCGTGTTCGCTTTGGCTGGTTTTAACGCTCACCTCATCTCCCGTATTGACTATGACGAAAAGGAAATGATGCAGAGAAATAAGGTGAATGGGGGAGCTAGGGCTTGGGTGGGGGGGGGTAGGGGGGGTTGGAATTCTAGGAACAGTCTCACTGTTAATGTCATCTATAGCTATCAACCATTTGCCTTATAGTGTATGTCTGGTTTGGCGCATGTTGGCACTCCTGCATAAAGTTCCTCCCAGGTGAAGCAGAGGGCTGTGTCCAATCTAGCAATACGGTTTAGAATGTCTAACGTCGATTGTCATAAATATGTTTGGAAGGATTGATGTGTCAATCTCTGTTCCAACGTGTCACTGATCACATTTACATAAGATAAAATTTAATTTTGGCGGTAACTCAAAATGATCGCTGGCGAAACATATGGGTCTGGATTATCCACCCCCCGACGCCGGAATCGCGTCCGCTGCCGGGGTGGAGAATCCATTTCCACTATGGAATCGGGACCGGCGCCGGTTCCCCGAATTCTCCAGCCCCCAATAAGCGGCGTACCCGAGAAGTACGTCGCACCGCGTATCACCTATCTGCGGCCATTGCCAGAGGCCTGCCCCTCTATTCTCCGCCCCCAACCGGCCGAAGTCCCGACGGCATGGACCACTCATAGTCCTGCCGTTCGGGATACTCGCGTGGCAGCTGTGGACTCAGTCCACGGCCGCCATGGTTGGGGGCAGGCCGATCGGAGGGCAGGGGGGCCTCATACCGGACCGATCTATTTTTGGGCGGGCAGCCTGGGTCGGGCGCACAGCCGATCAGGGGCACTATTTACGCGGTCCAGATCCGTGGTCTGAGTCCCTGCTAGCCCCCTGTGAATATGTGGCATTTTGACACCAGTTTTTCTGCCATGAAAGGCCACAGTTTTCACGATGGTATGGGGACATAGTCCCTGAAACAGAGAATCCAGCCACTGACCTAGTTGAAGTGCCAAACTGGGTGCTGATTCATTGTTGCCACTTTGCGCCACTGCCTGTGACTAATCTCACCATAATAGTGTTGTGAAGTTGCTCAATCTGCCCCTCAACTTTTAACTGCATCATGTTGGCATGAGCTGGGACCATATTCTCAAACAAATGCGCTAAAAAGTGTTGGTATTGGATACTGAACTGTCAGGAATTTTCCTCTTGTTTCTATCACTCTATCACCACGCATCGAGGATCTGAAGGGGATTGATTGACTTCTGGTGGTGGCCATGGTGTGAGTGGTCGCACACAGGGCAGCTCCTGCTTCAAGGCGTAGAAAAGAGCTTGTTTTACCCAAAATCAGGTGTAACTTCGACAGAAAAGTGTAAGTGAAGGTCGGTGGAGAAGTTTCCCCCAGGAGTGGCATGTCTGCTGGTTACCAAGCGCGATAGAGGAAGGTGGAGGACCTGGCCAAGGAGTTGGAAGAGACTTGTGGTGCAGCTGCCGGTGGAAAGATGGCAGAGGGGGAAGGGCCAGTGCAAGTTGGAAAGCCGCAGATGGAACAGTTGATGGCCTTCATCGAGGAAGAGTTCCGCCAGCAGAGGAAGGAGATGCAGGAGGATCGATCGAAGGCCATCGAAGGGGCTGTGGCACCGCTGAAGGGCTCGATGGAGAGGGTGGAGAAATGTCTGGAGGCTCATGGGTCACGGATCCAAAAGATCGAGAGAGTGATCTCTGAACACAGTGAGCACTGGAGGCAGAGGTGGGGCTCTTAGGAGACCTTTGCAAGACGTTGAGAGCAAAGGTGGAGGAGCAGGAAAACAGGTCGAGGAGGCAGTATCTGTGGATAGTGGGCCTGCCTGAAGGAGTGGAAGGTGCGAGTGCTAAGAGGTACGTTTTGAGGATGCTGGCGAGGCTGGTGGCGGAGGGGGTGCTGGATAAGGCCCCCGAGGTGGACAGAGTGCACAGGTCTCAGAGGCAGAAGGCAAGAGCTGGGGAGCCGCTGTGGGCCGTGATTTTGAGACTCCACAGGTTTGTGGAGAAAGAGAAGATCTTGCAGTGGGACGGGAGAAGCAGAACTGCGAATGGGAGGGGTACAAGATCTGAATATACCGGGACATTGGAGCTGAACTGGCAAAATGGCATGTGGGGTTCAACAGGGGAGCGATGGTAAATCAGGTTTGGGGTGCTCTACCCAGCGAGACTATGGGTGACTTATGATGTCGGGAATATTATTTTGAGACCCCAGAAGCAGCCAATGACTTTATCAAGGAGCACAAACTGGGGGAGAACTGAATAATTTTGGGAGAAGGAGGTCCTGGCGCTGGAGCAATAGAGAATACGGGTCGAGTGGGAGTTGGAGCGAGGTTTTTTTTCTTTTCCTCCGATGTGGAGGGGTTTTCTTTTTTTTTCTGTTGAGTTGACAGGGGTAAAATGTTTGTGCGACCTGATAGAGGTCTACAAAATTATGAGGGGCATAGACAGAGTGGATAGTCAGAGGCTTTTCTCCAGGGTAGAGGGGTCAATTACTAGGGGGCATAGGTTTAAGGTGCGAGGGGCAATGTTTAGAGTAGATGTACGAGGCACGTTTTTTACACAGAGGGTAGTGGGTGCCTGGAACTCCCTACCGGAGAAGGTGGTGGAAGCAGGGACGATAGTGACATTTAAGGGGCACCTTGACAAATACATGAATAGGATGGGAATAGAGGGATACGGACCCAGGAAATGTAGAAGATTGTAGTTTAGTCGGGCAGCATGGTCGGCACGGGCTTGGAGGGCCGAAGGGCCTGTTCCTGTGCTGTACTTTTCTTTGTTCTTTGTAAGGGGGCGGCTGTGGCTGTGTTTTTTCTTTTTGTTTGTCTTTGGGGAGGTGAACTGTGGTTTGAGATGTGTCGTTGTTTGGGTGGGGGAGGGGAGGTCCGCGGGGAGCCTTCTTCACAGAACAAAGAGGTGGGGGAGGGTCAGTAGAAGGAGCCTTTGGGCAGGAGTTGCCACACTGGCAGGTAATGCAGGTGAATGGAAGTGAGGTGGGGGTGAAGGCCAAGGGATGTGGATGGGGGTGGGGGGAAAGGGAGGGAGATGTGTGGGGCGAGGTTGGAGAAGAAACATGGTAATAGCGGAGAAAGGGGCCATCTTAGATCGGGCAGGTACAGGGTGCAATTAACGGAGGTAGAGCCAAAAGGGGAGGATGGCGGATGGTAGAAGGGCATGGAGGCAAATGCCCCCTGGTAAGGCTCATAACATGCAAGAGTTCAATGGACTGGTGAAAAGATCTTGGGTCTTTGCGCACCTAAGGAATTTAAAAGCGGAGGTGGTCTTTCTGCAGGAGATGCACCTCCACGTGAAGGACCAGGGGGGCAGCATGGTAGCACAGTGGTATCGCATGGTATCACAGCTCCAGGGTCCCAGGTTCGATTTCCGGCTTGAGTCACCATCGTATGGAATCTGCATGTTCTCCTTGTGTCTGTGTGGGTTTCCTCTGGCTGCTCTGGTTTCCTCCCTCAAGTCCCGAAAGACGGGCTGTTAGGTAATTTGGACATTCTGATTTCTCCCTCTGTCTACCCGAACAGGCGCTGGAATGTGGCGACTAGGGGCTTTTTGCAGTAACTTCATTGCAGTGTTAATGGAAGCCTACTTGTGACATTAAAGATTATTATTATTATTTGGTTAGGCTAGGAAAGGGATGGGTGGGTCAAGTTTACCACTCAGGGTTTGATTCAAAGTTGCGGGGGTTGACCATTTTGATGAGCAAGTGAGGTGGATTGGCAAGCTAAATTTCCCTCCGTGTCCAGAAAAGATTAGGTTGGGTTATGGGGAGAGGGTGGAGGTGTGGGCCTGGGTAGGTGATGCACAATCAATGACCACTAAAGCGAGGTTGTAGTCCAACTGAAGGCTTTAATCAGCTAGATGTTTCCCCCAGCAGCTCAGGTACAGAATGAAGGCTGCTGGGGCGGCACGGGCTCTTTTACCACGGCTAGTAGGGCGGAGCTACCATACATCTTAACCAATAGAAAGCATACAGTTTCCACCAATGGTGCTCCAGCATACCAGTTACCATAATACCTCTACTACCACATTCACCCCCTGTTAAAAAAGAGCCCAGCGGGGATGGTGGCCTGATACTACAAACATGGCATCGTGGTAGAATTAGTTATGGAGGTACCATAATAACTCCGTACAGCGTTTTGTAACTATTTACAATTCTAATAACTATTTACAATTGCTAATTTAAATTTACAGTTTACAATTTAATATGAAGCAATCAGTCGATCGGGGACCCTGGTCGTCCTCTGTGATCGTCGGAGCTTCGGTGGTGACTCCGGTGGAGGCTCGGGCGTCTGTGACTCCGGGAGTGTGGCTTCGATCTCCATGGCAGCTTCGACACCCTGACACGGCGCTGGTGGGGAAAACGGTTGACCTGGGAAGGGAGCGCCTGCGGGGTGCGTCGGTGGGTGGGGGGGCCTAGACGGGGCCAGCGGAAGGACCGATCCTCCTGTAAGGTGCCCTGGTGGAGGGGAGGGTGGGTGTGGTGGCTGGGGAATGCGTGGGGCTCCGGCGGGCGGCAGGTCTCGTAGGGAGACCGTATCTTGTCGGCCGTCAGGGTACGCCACGTAGGCGTACTGGGTGTTAACGTGGAGAAGATGGACCCTCTCGACCAACGGGTCCGACTTGTGCGGCCGCACGTGTTTTCGGAGCAGGATGGGTCCGGGTGCTGCCAGCCAGTTCGGGAGCGAGGTCCCAGAGGAGGACTTCCTGGGGAAGACAAGGAGACGTTCGTGAGGTGTCTGGTTGGTGGTGGTACAAAGCAGTGACCGGGTGGAGTGGAGGGCATCTGGGAGGACTTCCTGCCAGCGGGAGACTGGGAGATTCCTGGACCGTAGGGCCAGTAGGACGGTCTTCCAGACCGTTCCGTTCTCCCTCTCTACCTGTCCGTTACCCCGGGGGTTGTAACTGGTCGTCCTGCTCGAGGCAATGCCCTTGCTGAGGAGGAATTGACGCAGTTCGTCGCTCATAAAGGAGGACCCCCTATCACTATGTATGTAGGCGGGGAACCCGAACAGTGCAAAGATGCTATGGAGGGCCTTGATGACAGTGGTTGCGGTCATGGGATGGCAAATGGGAACCGGGACTACTCGTCAATCACGTTCAGGAAGTGCGTGTTGCGGTCGGTGGAGGGGAGGGGGCCTTTGAAGTCCATGCTGAGGCATTCAAAGGGACGGGAAGCCTTTATCAGATGCGCTTTCTCTGGCCGGTAGAAGTGCGGTTTGCACTCCATGCAGATTTGGCAGTCCCTGGTGGCTGTCCTGACCTCCTCGATGGAGGAGGGCAGGTTGTAGGTCTTGATAAAATGGAAAAAGCGAGTGACCCCCGGGTGGCAGAGGTCCTCGTGGAGGGCTCGGAGGCGGTCCACTTATGTGGTGGCACATGTGCCGCGGGACAGGGCGTCAAGAGGCTCGTTTAGCTTCCTGGGATGATACAAGATCTCGTAGTTGTAGGTGGAGAGTTCGATCCTGCACCGCAAGATCTTATCGTTTTTTATCTTGCCTCGCTGTGCATTATCAAACATGAAAGCAACCGACCGTTGGTCAGTGAGGAGAGTGAATCTCCTGCCGGCCAGGTAATGCCTCCAATGTCGCACAGCTTCTACTATGGCCTGGGCCTCCTTTTCGACTGAGGAGTGGCGGATTTCGGAAGCATGGAGGGTACGTGAGAAGAAGGCCACGGGTCTGCCCGCTTGGTTGAGGGTGGCCGCCAGAGCTACATCAGACACGTCGCTCTCGACCTGGAAGGGGAGGGACTCATCGATGGCGTGCATCGTGGCCTTTGCAATGTCTGCTTTGATGCAGCTGAAAGCCTGGCGGGCCTCTATCGACAAGGGAAAAGCTGTGGATTGGATCAGGGGATGGGCCTTGTCCGCAGAGTTGGGGACCCACTGGGCGTAGTAACTGAAAAACCCTAGGCAGCGCTTCAGGGCCTTGGAGCAGTGAGGGAGGGGAAACTCCATAAGGGGGCGCATGCGTTCAGGGTCGGGGCCGAGAACTCCATTTCGCACTACGTAGCCGAGGGTGGCTAGACGGTCGGTGCTAAACACGCATTTATCCGTGTAGGTAAGGTTAAGGATTTTTGCGGCCTGGAGGAATTTTCGGAGGTTGGTGTCGTGGTCCTGCTGGTCGTGGCCGCAGATGGTGACATTATCGAGATACGGGAATGTTGCCCGTAAACCGTACCGGTCAACCATTCGGTCCATCTTGCGCTGGAAGACCGAGACCCCGTTGGTGACACCAAAGGGAACCCTTAAGAAGTGGTAGAGCCACCCATCTGCCTCGAAGGCAGTGTATTTGCGGTCACTAGTGCGGATGGGGAGCTGGTGGTAGGCGGACTTAAGATGCACCGTGGAGAAGAACTTGTAATGCGTGATCCTGTTGACCAGGTCGGATATGCGGGGAGAGGGTACGCGTCCAGCTGTGTAAACCTGCTGATGGTCTGACTGTAGTCGATGACCATCCTATGCTTCTCCCCGGTCTTTACCACCACTACTTGAGCTCTCCAGGGACTGTTGCTGGCTTCAATGACTCCTTCCCTCAGTAGCCTTTGGACCTCTGACCTAATAAAGATCCGGTCCTGGGCACTGTAGCGTCTGCTCCTGGTGGGGACGGGTTTGCAATCCGGGGTGAGGTTTGCAAGCAGGGAAGGCGGGTCGACCTTAAGGGTCGCCAGGCCGCAGACAGTGCGGGGAGGTATAGGGCCGCCGAATTTGAAGATTAGACTTTGGAGGTTACACTGGAAGTCTAAACCTAGGAGTGTGGCTGCGCAGAGGTCGGGAAGGATGTAGAGACGGAAATTTTTGAACTCCCTTCCCTGGACTGTGAGGTTTGCTACACAAAACCCCTTTATCTCCACTGAATGGGAACCGGAGGCCAGGAAGATTTATTGATTAGCGGGGTGGACGAGGAGAGAACAGCGCCTTACCGTGTCGGGGTGTATGAAGCTCTCCGTGCTCCCAGAGTCGATTAGGCAGGACGTCTCGTGCCCGTTGATAAATACCGTCGTTGTAGCAGTTGAGAGTGTTCGAGGCCAGGACTGATCCAGAGTCACCGAGGCTAATCGCAGCAGTTGAGTGCTCTCTTCGGGCAGTGTGTGGTCAGCCGAGCTGGGGTCCTGGGTGTTCATCCAAGATGGCGGCTCCCATTGTTTGCACACGGCTGGGGGTGCACAAAATGGCGGCGCCCATCCCGCTAACATGGCGTCCGCGGGACAAGATGGCGGCGCCTGGGTGCCGCACGTGGCCCTGGAGTAGGAAGATGGCAGCCACCGCTGGCCGCATGGGGACCGTGGAGAGGTTTGTGTTGGCGGTCCGCATTCGCCGCCGGAGATCGCGGCAAACGCACGGGCCTGGTATACCCCCACGAAATGGCCCTTTTTACCGCATCCCTTGCAGGTGGACCGGGCAGCGCTGGCGGGGGTGCTTGGCCTGCCCGCAAAAGTAGCAGCGGGGCCCCCCGGGGTTGCCAGGCCGCCTTGCAGTACAGGCTTGTGGGGGGATGGGGGATGTCTCGGGGTCGGCTGCGGAGGGTTTCCACGCTGCCCAGGGGGCTGCCGCGTGGTCGGGAACGTAAGCGCGGGCGTTTCTGGAGGCCACATCCAGGGAGCCTGCAAGGGCCCGTGCCTCCTTGAGATCTGGAGTGTCTTTTTCTAGCAGTCGCTGGCGGATTTGTGAGGAGAGCATACCTGCCACGAAAGCTTCCCGGACCAAGAGTTCAGTGTGTTCGCTCGCCGAAACTTGCGGGCAGCTGCAGTTTCTCCCCAACACCAGGAGTGCACGGTAGAATTCTTCCAGCGATTCCCCAGGGGGTTGTCGCCTCGTTGCTAGCAGGTGCCAGGCGTAGACCTGGTTTACCGGGCGAATATAATGTCCTTTTAGCAGCTCTATTGCTGCATCGAAGTCTTCCGCTTCCACGATGAGGGTGTAAATCTCCGGGCTCACCCTTGAGTGCAGGACTTGCATTTCTGTTCTCCCGTGGGTGTGTTTTCGGCCGTCCCAAGATACCCTTTAAAGCACGCCAGCCAGAGCTTGAAGATTGCCGCTGAGTTCGCCGCGTGGGGGCTGAGTTGCAGACACTCCGGCTTGATTCGGAGCGCCATCCTTTTTTTAAAAAACTAGCTTATTGAATTGATGCACGATCAATGACCACTAAAGCGAGGTTGTAGTCCAACTGAAGGCTTTATTAAGCTAGATGTTTCCCCCAGCAGCTCAGGTACTGAATGAAGGCTGCTGGGGTGGCACGGGCTCTTATACCCCGCCTAGCAGGGCGGAGCTACCATACATCTTAACCAATAGAAGGCATACAGTTTCCACCAATGGTGCTCCAGCATACCAGGTACCGTAATACCTCTACAATATATTAGGGTGCTCTTCCAAGGGCCGGTGCAGACTCGATGGGCTGAATGGCCTCTTCTACACTGTAAATGCTATGATTCTACGAGCAAGAAATCGGGGTTTGTGAGCACCAAGGAATTGAGGGACCCAGGTGGGAGATATGTGATGGCGAGTGAGGTATTAGAGGGGACTCCGGTGGTACTGGTGAATGTGTATGCACCGAAGTGGAACGATGTACGAGGGGGTTGCTGGCAGCGATCCTGGACTTGGCCACGTACCAGTTGATTGTGGGAGGAGATTTTAATTGTGTTCTAGAGCCGAGGGTAGATAGATCGAGCCCCAGGTCAATATGTAGGATACGAATGGCAAAGGAGCTGGGTGGGTTTATGGAGAAGATGGGTATGGTGGACCCGTGGGGGTCAAGAACGCAGAGGGGAGGGAGTATTCCTTTTTCTCACATGTTTAGAGGGTGTATTGAAGAATCGATTTTTTTGTGGTTAGCCAGGAGGTTTTGGTGGGGTGGAGGGGGCACAGTTCGCGGGGATAGTAATCTCAGACAATGCGTCCCACTGGCTGGAGATTCAGCTCATACTGGGACGGGAGCAGAGGCCGGGGTGGAGGCTCGATTCGAGGTTGTTGACAAGATTTTGAGAAGCACTAAAAGCGGTGGTCCAGGGGGAGATTATCTTGTTCAAGGCACATGCGGATAGGGAAAGGAGGGAGGAATATGAACAGCTGATGAACAAGATAGTTGAGGTAGATTGGGAGTACTCGAGGGTGCCCACCACAGAACGATTGCGAGGAGGAAAACGTTGCAGGGGAAATTCGATAGGTTGACGACGCGGAGGGCGGTAGGACAGCTGTGTAGGGTAAGGGGGTGCAGTACGAATACGGGGGGGGAAGACGAGTCGAATGTTAGCGCACCAACTACGAAAGCAGGCCAGGTCCAGAGAAATATTGAAGATACGGACTGGGGCAGGCGATGTGGGTCAGAGCCCGGGGAGATAAACAAAGTGTTTCGGGATTATTATAAGGAGCTGTACAGGGCTGACCCAGGGGGTGGGGAGGGGGACATGGGACTGTTTTTAGATGAACTGGAGTTTCCACAGTTGTAGGAAGAGAGGAGACAGGCGCTAGAGGAGCCCTTATAATAATCACAATCCTTATTGTCACAAGCAGGCTTACATTAACACTGCAATGAAGTTACTGTGAAAAGCCCCAAGTCACCACATTCCGGCACCTGCTCGGGTACACGGAGGGAGAATTCAGAATGTCCAAATTACCTAATAAGCACGACGTTCAGAACATGTGGGAGGAAACTGGAGCACCCGGAGGAAACCGCTGAGGGAGGTATTGGACAGTATAAGGAGTATGAAGTTGGGGAAGGCCCCGGGGCCCGATGGTTACCTGGCATAATTCTATAAGGAGTTCACGACGGGCCTGGTATCACATCTCTTGGGGGTGTTTAATGAGGCATTGGAGAAGGGGGAGCTGCCAGAGACGATGACGCAGGCAACGATTGCATTAATACCAAAGAAAGGGAAAGACCCATTGGAATGTGGGTCGATTAGGTCCATATTGCTGTTAAATATGGATGTCAAAGTGCTGACTAGGTTCGTGGCGGGAAGGATGAAAGGTTGTGTCTCGGTTGTGTCCCGGGGTTGGTTGCAGAGGACCAAACGGGTTTCGGAAAGGGCAGGCAGCTTTCTAGTGATAGAAGGAGGCTATTAAACATGATCATGACCCCGTAGAGAGCCCAGGTATCGGAGGTAGTGGTGTCCATGGAAGCAAAGAAGGCATTTGACCGGGTGGGGTGGCGGTACCTGTTTGAGGTCCTGGAAAGCTTTGGGCTAAAGTTTGTGACATGGATGCGCCTGTTATAACTGGCACCGCTGGCGAGTGTGCGGACCAATGACATGGGCTCACAAAACTTTGAACTGCACAGGGAACAAGGCAGGGTAGCCTGCTGTCACCTCTGTTGTTTGTGCTAGCGATAGAACCTCTGGAAATGGCTCTTAGGGGGTCGACAGAGTGGGGAGGGATTGCGAGGAGACGAAGGGAGCATCCGGTGTCGCTATATGTGGATGACCTACTATTGTATGTTTCGGACCCACTGGGGAGCATAAAGAGGATCTGGCCCTGTTGGGGAAGTTTGGGGCATTCTCGGGATATAAGCTGAATGTTGAGAAAAGTGAACGAGCTGGGTCCCCGAGCCAATCTGGAGGGGGTTGCCATTCAAGGTGACCAGAGATCGGTTTAGATACCACGGGTTTCAGGTAGCGAAGGAATGGGCGTTGCTACATGAATGGGATCTAGCAAAGCTGGTGGAGGAGGTTAGGGAGGATCTGAAAAGGTGGGGTACGTTACACTTGACTTTGGCTTGAGGGTCCAAGTAGATGTACATTCAGCCGAGGTTCCTGTTCATATTCCAGACATTTCCGATCTTTGTACCAAAGGTCTTCTTTCGAAAACTGGATATGATTATCTCAGACTTTGTATGGGCAGGGTAAGTGCCAAGAGTTAAAAGGACCCTGTTACAGAGACAGAGGCAGAAGGGAGAGTTGGCATAACCGAAAGTGCTACATTATTACTGGGTGGTGAACGTGGAGAAGGTGAGGTGGTGGTGGGAAGGAGAGGAGGCAGAATGGTTTAGGATGGAGGAAGAATCATATAGGTGTCCTGCTTGAGGGTTATGGTGACGACGGCATTGCCAATGGCGCCAAGGAAATAAGCAGAGAGCCTGATGGTGCAGTCCACAGTAAAGGTCTGGAACCAGCTGAGGAGGCATTTCAGGATACAAGGGATTATGGGTGCTGGCGCCGCTGTGCGAAAACCACGGTTTTGAGCCGGGGAGGACAGATGATATGTATAGGTAGTGGAGAGAAGTGGGGCTAGTGGGGCTAGCTCGAGGGATCTGTACCTGGAAGATGGGTTTGTCAGTATAGAGGAACTGAAGGACAGGGGAGAGCTCCCGAGAGGAAGTGAGTTTAGATACTTACAGGTAAGCGACTTTGCGCGGAAGGTTTGGAAAGAGTTCACCAGGTTGCTGAGGTACACCTGTTGAAACAACGGCTGTTTCCGGATGTGGAAGGGGAGTGCAGGATTGGGGACATATAAGAGTGGCTGGGAGAACAGGGAGGTGAGTAGGTGGTGAAGATTAAGAAGATGTGGGAGGGGGACCTGGGAGGGAAGATAAACTGGGGAGCATGGAGTGAGCCCACCAACGACTTTACTTTCTCAGAAGACTAAGGACATTTGGCATGTCAGCTACGACTCTCACCAACTTTTACAGGTGCACCATAGAAAGCATTCTTTCTGGTTGTATCACAGCTTGGTATGGTTCCTGCTCTGCCCAAGACCGCAGGAAACTACAAAAGGTCATGAATGTAGCCCAATTTATCATGCAAACCAGCCTCCCATCCATTGACTCTGTCTACAATTCCCGCTGCCTCAGAAAGGCAGCCAGCATAATTAAGGATCCCACGCACCCCGGACATACTCTATTCCACCTTCTTCCATCAGGAAAAAGATACAAAAGTTTGAGGTCATGGACCAACCGACTCAAGAACAGCTTCTTCCCGACTGCCATCAGACTTTTGAATGGACCTACCTCGTATTAAGTTGATCTTTTCTTTACACCCGAGCTATGACTTTCACATTACATTCTGTAGTCTCTCCTTCCTTCCCTATGTCCAGTATGCGTAGTCTGTATAGCATGCAAGAAACAATACTTTTCACGTATACTAATACATGTGACAATAATAAATCAAATCTTAAATCTTGAATAAAATACATTTTTTTAAAAAGAGTATCTGGAGGGGATTGCTACACAGCCTTCTAGACAATTATCACAGAAAGCTGCACAAGAACAGTTAAACATGGCCCTCTGAGATTTTCCCTCTCAATCCTGTGGAATCCCCACATCATCTCCTGCAACAGAATAGGTAGCTTGTCATCTGAGTGGTGAAAGTTAAAAGTTTCCTTTCATGAATGTTTGGTGGTTTTTCTCTTCCTCATGAAGTAATCGGAGGAGGCTCACGCACAGAATTATTGATTGTTGACCAATGTGGTGGGAGAGCCCAGCTTCAGAGATAGATCTCCGGAGCTGACTCTGCCAACTTAAAGGTGACATTTATACAGAGTGTGGTTACGTAGGTAAGAATATTGTTTCCGATGGATCATGTCTGTTGTAAATTTTACATTAAACAAGTTCCGTATGTGCACCTAGGCAGAGTGATTGCTATCTCCCCTTCATTTTTCTATGGATCCCTCCCTAACCTCCCTGTCTGGTGCCAGACCCGACAGATGTGTCTGGTCCTTGGGTCGAGTTAGAAAAAACACGTTTGTTAACCCTTCTGCTGCAGATTGTGTCTTCGAACAACTGTTTAAGGTCACTGAAATCTGAGTTAACTGGAACATGTTGCTTGACCCTTATGATGTCTGCTGTGGATGGTACCTCTTCAGCTTTTAGCTGACACCTTCAAGAAAATTGCTTTAGTATACTGTATTACACTATGTAGATTCAAAATTCTTCAGAATAAGTGCTGATTGTCCTAATAGATTGTCGTTATAAATCATTTGTCTTCCCACGACAAATGTACTGTTTTGTTTATCAAGGGTCTTCCTGTACTCCATGTTAGTAGACCTCCCTATATACCAGAAGTTACAGCTCCGTCCCTGAACACTTCTTGAACTGTTTACAACTTTCATAAGCTTCCTGGAGTCCTCTGCCCTTTACTACTCTTCCAAGTCACTTATAAAGACAGAGAAATCCACATGTCACACTGAAGCTGCACTCAGGTTCTGAATTGATTAACTGAATTTATTTCCATAAATTAAGAAAGTAGAACAGCATGCATTTTGTGTAGCGACACCAGTAAGTTTTAAAGCTACGCCTTTGCCCGTTATTTCAATGTAGAGAGTCTCTTTTATTGGTAAGTACCTTCAGTGTGAGCTTTAAATACAAAAGGAAGATAGTGCTAATGCTGAAAAGCTGAAATTAAAAAAAGATGCTGGAAATACTCGGCAGATCAGGCAGCAACTGTGCAGAACGAAACGTTAGCTCTGTTTCTTTCCTGAGCTGATGAATATTTCCAGCACTTACTGTTTCAATTCAGGAGCCCCAATTTTTTTGTTTCCAAGTCTCCCCCCCCCCCCCCCTCCCCCCCCCCCCCCCCCAACCCCCAGTAGAATGCACGGCATCTTGGGGGAAATGTAACATTCTGTTTTATGAAGATGTTCATGCAATTTATGGTTTTCCTCTGCATTAATTTTCTCTCTCTTCTTGCTCTCCTGACCCATACAGAAGCTCCAGTTTGTGTGGCAAGGGTCTTCCTCATTGGCCCAGCAGCAGGAAATCTTCACCCATACCATGGACCAATACAGTTATTGTGTCCCATCATTTCTGCCATTCTCCAACAGGTAGTAATGTCGGTTCACTTTAATAATCCAAATAGGTCAGTGTTTAATTCAGTACTGTTACAAATAGCCGTTTGGTAGTACAGAACTTGAGTATTGCTGAAAGAAGAGAAATGCTGTCGAAGCTTTTCATCTTGCACTCATCAGGCCAATTTGCAAGATTACCAGGTGTAAAGGGAACAACAGTTTATGCTTCTTGAGAAGAGAGTGCTGATTAGTTGGCAAGTAGACTCTGTCACAAACCACGCTGATAGAATCATAGAATTTACAGTGCAGAAGGAGGCCATTCGGCCCATCGAGTCTGCACCGGCCCTTGGAAAGAGCACCCTATCTAAACCCACACCTTCACCCTATACCCGTTACCCAGTAACCCCACCTAACATTTTTTGGACACTAAGGGGCAATTTAGCATGGCCAGTCCACCTAACACGCACCTCTTTGGACTGTGGGAGGAAACCGGAGCACCTGAAGGAAACCCACGCAGACACGGGAGAATGTGCAGACTCCGCACTGACAGTGACTCAAGCTGGGAATCGAATGTGGGACCCTGGAGCTGTGAAGCAACTGTGCTAACCACTGTGCTACTGTGCTGCGAGGGTATCCCAACTTGGAACACTGGTTTGTGGATGTGTACAGTTTTGTTTTTGGAATGGTGTGAGGAGTCAGGTGAAACCCCAGTGAGAATAAGCAGCCCAGTTGCCATGGAACATTTATTTAAGACTATTTATTAAATTAAAGAAACAACAAATACACACGAATAGGACTATACTACACAAACACAATTAGGCAAATGAATGACGAAACACACACAATTTATGTCGAACGTACCCTTGTCCAAAAATATATCTACGATTCCTGAACTCCTTAAGGCTTCCCCTTTATCCGAAGCAACATCCAAATTAAATAGATCTATAAGTCAAGACCAACTTATAGTTACCACGCATTACAGGGAGGATAATGAAGTCTGGGAAACATCTTGTCCTGGCCAAGCGAAGATATTTAAACTGCCTTTACGAAGGTTTTCTACACTGCCTTTGCTCTGAGACTTTGATGTAAAACTGGCCTGCAGGTTGCTGGATGCCAACTGGCCACCCTTCCTTCTGAAGGTCCTGGCACTTTTATTCTGCCTTCTGTGTATTTGGCTGCCTGTCCCCCTCAAATTCCTTGACTCTAGAAATGAGCATGTGTATGTCTCACTGATCTTCCAATCATCTACATAAGCTGTTTCTGCTAAGAGGGGATTCACACCTGGTTCTATCCACTGATCTCTTTTAAAGGGAAAGACTCATCTATCCTGCCTTTTGTCGGCTGGGTACTGCTGTTGCTAGGCGTGTTTCTACCTGTTGCTGGGCAGATCGCATCCTATTATTTTGTGTTAAACCTGTGTTACCAGGCAAATCCATAGCATACTCTAATTGATAGAAGCGTTGGCATTGGGAATGCCCTAGTTAACTGTCACTGACAGTTAACTGCCAAGCTTTGTTTAAATTCAAACCAGGCAGGTTGATTCTGATTAGTCAAGGCATTCTCCTTGGAAATGAACCAGAGAATGACTGTTGCCTATTTTGTTTATAAATTGTTGCTCCCTTTACATTTGGCATGCTTGCTAATTGTCCAGAAGAGTGCAAGATGAAAAACTTCGACAGCATGTGCCTTTTTTCAGCAATTAGCAATGCTGTTATGTGGTGAGATGGCTGTGCAATGGAGTGGCTTGTTTTGTTTTAGAGCGTCGACATTCAAGTCAGAATGGTGTGACATAGTTTGGCTTTTGTTTCTCTTCACATTGCTTGTGAGGAGGCAGTGAGCAGATGCCATGTACCCACAGCATTGTAATAGATCAGTTCAAAACTATGTCATGTCTATGCGAGCCACAAAGAAAACTATGCATTTCTACTATCATTGCTGATGAGAGAGCACAATGGCCCTGGATCTTTGACTCATTTGCTACAACACTGTCAGTCCAAATAATACATTTCAAGATGATATTTTGACTTTTAATTTATTCCATTCAGATGATAAGAGTCTATGGACAATACAAATAGCAAACTGTAGCAGGAACAAAATGAATACTCGCAGGTCTTGATCAGGAAGATCAAGCAAAGGTGGACCTGGCATGGATAAATTCTGATAAAGGATGGGGCAATGTTACTGAAATTGAAGAAAAGGGGAGGGAAACAAATCAGAAGCAATATAATGGGTGAAGTATTGCATTAGGCTGGTGGATCAAAGTAGCAACATTACTGGAAGTAGAAAGAGTATCGAGGGAGCTATTTCCTACATTTCAATCATGTCACAATCTGATTCGGGGTTTTAAGGAGATTCTATATCAGCACACAAGACAAGTACAGACAAAGCAGAAATTCTGCCTACCTTTAGGCATCAATCCAGAACCATCCTAAAGTTACTCGGTAGAGCATCTAATTGGTTCTTAAACAATTTGATGGTAATTTCCTGCACTCTTTTATCTGCAGAACCATTCCAAGTTTCCATTTGCTTTCAGTGAGGAAAAATTTCCTTACGTAACTTTGGAGTTTGCCGCCTTCCATTTTGAATCTGTCTCTCCGGTTCTACTTTTGCAATGTAGTTTCCAGGATGTTCAGGATTCATCTTTTCCATACCATTTACAATCGTATATCTCGGCCCAGTGACCTCAGATGCATCACTTGCATGCTTAAAACGTCCACTTTTCTCTGCTCTTTTCTCGGAACACTGTCATTAATGATTAGTTTTATATGTCTTTGAACTTGCTTGCAATGATCGAATGTCGCCCTTAATCTTGGTAACCAGAATAAGATGTAGCACTCGGAGCAATGTACAGTTTTGGTCAAGGCTTCCTCTGACTTGACATTTGGCTGTTTTAGTGTTATGGGCACCATGTTGACTGGTTTCCAACCTATCACTGTGTCCCCTGCTAATGTGCCTTGTCCGCATTGGCGAGTGCATTCCTCCTCGGCTGAATGTGGTCTTGGTATCAAGGGTTTCTGCAAAATGAGGAGCTTTTTTTAACTTTCACGCAATGCAATAAAAACAAGACTCTACCAACATCATAACACTCTGTGTAATCAAGGTACGATATTCATTGGTTCTGCAATATAACTGGATGAAGTATTCAGTGGCCATGTTAATATCTTAAGGAGAAATAGTTCATAAACAGTGCACACTTATTTGGGAGGGAAAAGAAAAAGAAGTTGACAGGTGATCAAATTAGCTGCAAGGACATAAAATCATCTTTTTATAAATGTTATTTAGATCTGGCTTTTATTGGAATGGTGTTGCTGTTTTTCCTGATCCACCAAAAGATGGAATCTACCCGAATATGAGTCTCCCGGTGACCAATGACACAATTCGTGCCTACGCAAAGACTATGGTGTCAAACATAAAAGAGAGAGCAGCCTGGTTCCGATCTAGCCATGTTCTGTGGCCATGGGTAAGACATGCAACATATAAAACTGATTCTTGTCTCAAAGTGGTTGAATGAGCCCCGTGTATGGGTATTTGGTATGCGGTAATGTGCTTTCTAGGATTTAAAAAAAAATTAGTTCTTGGAATCAGGGGCAGCATTTTATCATCCATCCCTGAGTGCCCTTGGGAAAAGGTGTTGCTGAGCTGCCTTCCTGAATACTACTTGTTCGGGCATTTTTCGAAGGACAATTAAAAGTCAGCCACTTTGCTGTGGGTCTGGAGTCACATAAGGGCCAGACCAGGCAAGGACAACAGATCTCCTTCCCTAAAAGACACCAGTAATCCAGACGGGCTTTTACAGCCATTGGGAAGCAATATGGTCACCATTGCTGAAACTAGTATTTTGATCCAGAACTATTTAATTAGTGGAACTGAAATTCGTCATCTGCAACGGTGGTATGTCTCTGGTCAGTGACTAGTCCAGTTGTATAACCAAACTGCCCTTAAATTTGGATTGGAATTTTTAAACTATGATTAAAACGAGTTGTAGCAAAGAAAAATCTGTATTAATTTTATCTATGATTCATATCTGTATGAACGGGCCAGTCCTTTGTTCCAAGTTTAGTTTTTCCAGGTTCCGTCTCGCACAAGTTACTTTTCTCCTATTTACTTTCTCGATGTTTCTTGATTTCGGCATCTGACAGTCATTCTTGTATAAAGGTTATGTTGACATCAACTTTGAATCACTGAGTTGTTAAATCAGTGAATGACATTAAGGCTTGATGAGTCTTAACTTTCTCAAGCTAAATGTCAGAAAAACTGAAGCAATCCACTGTGATTCTTATAACCTTCTTTGTGCCTCCAACACCGACTCCCTTTGATCAACCTGGCTGTCATCTCTGACTGGGAACCTTGGTGTGCGGCTTGAGAAAAGCTCAGCTCCTTCATCATATTATATCATTTACTAAGGCCATTTCTATGTCCAAAACATTCAGGACAAAGTAGCTGCTTGATTGGTACCCCAGCCACCACCTTAAACGTTCAGACCTCCTAACACCAATGCATTGTGACAGCGCTGAGCACCACAAGATGCATGGCAGCAACTCACCAAGGTTCCTTAGACAGCACCTTCCAAACCGGCGGCCTCTACCATCTAGAAAGACCAGGGCAGCAGATTTGTGGGAACGCCGCTCTGTGCAAATTCCCCCACCAAGTCACACGCCATCTGACTTGGAACTATATCGCTATTCCTTCGCTGATACAGATTCAGCCTCCCTTTCAACAGAACTGAGTGCACCTACGCCACATGGACTGCAGCGGGTCAAGGCAGCTCACCATGTCTTCTCAAAGGCAATTCGAAATGGACCGCAAGTATTGGCCTTGCCAGCAACACCCACATCCCATGAAAGAATAAAGAATCAATTAATTCAAGCTCCATTTCTGCAACACTTTCCTGACTGTCTTGACTGGTTTCACCAATTACAAGCTGCAATTCCGCTTTAATAACCTGACCCACTTCCACATGCACAGAGAGGACTGTACCTTTTATTGTCCACCTTCAGCAAGTTCCACTGGCTCCCCATGCCCAAATTGACACTTAAGATCACTACTATCATCTTCAAATCCTTCCACGGCCCTATCTTAATAATCTCCTGGGGCTGTTTGTCCTCGCAGGTACTCCCAATCCTCTCACACTAGCTTGCTCCAGTAAGAAGTCTTGCAACACCAGGTTAAAGTCCAACAGGTTTGTTTCAAACACTAGCTTTCGGAGCACTGCTCCTTCCTCAGGTGAGGAAGGAGCAGTGCTCTGAAAGCTAGTGTTTGAAACAAACCTGTTGGACTTTAACCTGGTGTTGTAAGACTTCTTACTGTGCTCACCCCAGTCCAACACCGGCATCTCCACATCATAGCTTGCTACGTCACTGTTTCATCATTCTTGAACCATTATGGCCGTATCTCGGAAAAACACCCTCCCCTACTATCTTCATCTTATCCCCTCCTTTTCCAACTTTCAAAAGCTATCCATAGACCTTTCTCCTCTCCCTGTATTTTTACTCCTCGCATCCCACTAACCGCTTTCTTCACCCCTTCCCCCCCCCCCCCCCCCCCCTCCCGACTTCCTCCTTCGTGCAGAGTGTCTATTCTATTTGTTTATTTTACCCTTAAGCATTCTCAGATGTCTAACCATGTATGTGGAGTATTAATGAGATAGAGTCATATAGTTTGACAGCACGGAGGGGAGGCAGTGACGTAGTGGTATTGTCGCTGGACTAGTAATTCAGAGACCCATGTCATTCTGGAGACCGGGTTCGAATCCCGCTATGGCAGTTGGTGAAATTTGAATTGTCGTTCTCTAATGTCCTTTAAGGGAAGGAAATCTGGTGCCCTTACCTGGTCTGACCTACATGTGACTCCAGACACACGGCAATATGGCTGACTCTTAAATGCTGGCCCAGCCAGTGACGCCCACATCCCATGGACGAATTAACAAAAAGGAAAGAGGCCAAACGGGCCATTGTGTCCGTGACGACCATTCTAATCCCATTCTCCAGCACTTGGTCCGATTGAGTCATGGAGGGACGGAAGTCATTGCTTCATTATATGGTGTTGTCAGTTTTGTCTGTAACCTCTTGTTTCCCTTTTTATTTTTATCTCTTCATTTGTTTTGACGACAGGGCTGTGACAAGCAGTTCTTCAATGCCTCGGTCCAGTTTAAGAATATGGATCCACTGATGGATTATATCAACCAGCACAGAGATGAGTTTGGAGTTACAGTGCAATATGCCACATTAAGTGAATATATGCAGGCTGTTCACAATGCAAACCTGACTTGGGACGTCCGAAAGAACCAAGACTTTCTCCCTTACTCCTCAGGTAATGGTCGGCAAGCCAAAAACGTTGTCTCTATGGCAGCACGCATTGTTTTAACTTTAAGAAGGAACAGGCTGGTATTGTGTTCACTTATAAAACCCTTCTGCTGTTGTTGAGGACCAAACATTTTCGGCGCAATCCAACTGCCACGCTGCGCCCGAAAAGCAGTGTGGCCGATAAAAGCCGGGATCTTCCCGGTTCACAAAGCCTCGCGAGATTGCGCTCGATCTTTGTGATGTGGGTGGGATCACTTTTTAGCAAATCTGCATATTAGAGCAACATAACTCGTCTCACTTTACCGTGCGGTTTTCTGAGGTACCCGAGTCATTTGGATCTATCCACTTCACCACGGAGACCTCGGGCAAGCGCCGTTCAGTACTGGGCTCCACAAACGGGTACCAGACAGAACGGCACTCGTCGGGGGGCTCCCAGGGATTAGAGGCCCCCAGGTGAATGCCCTTTTGGGCAGGGTGTCTTGTGTTGTGTGATGTGCCTCCGTGTCAATGCACACTGAGTTTTGAATATTCAATCTTCTCAATGATGACTGTTTAAGAATTAGCTAGCATATGTTTACAAGTAGCACGATTAATTTGCAATGATCGGACAGTGCATTTGCAATTGTGTGTAACAACTCATTTTAAAAGTTAAAACCGTCACTCCAAGTCCAGTTTTAGTATAGTTCTGAAATGCAAAGAAAATTATTTATAATAATATCAATTGTTTTAAATCCATCCTATTATTAAAAAGTAAAAGGATTTTTTAAAGGTATTATTAAGTGTCTGCTGTCTTCAAGGGAATTTATCAAATATTCTGTGCACTGGATAAAACGATTGTCCTAAATGGCAGTATGCTGGAAGATTACCCAAGACAGCAACGTGGGTAATTTTTTATTGCGGGAAATGTCGCTTTTGCAAGGAGAGAAACTGTACAAACATACGGCTGTAAACATTTGCAAGGAGACCTGGAAAGATCTCCCTCCTCCTGTTTGAGTGTGATACCTGTGCTGTATATGGCCACCTCCTGCAGAGGGGGCTGTTGTGTGCTTGACGTACCGGCTATTTATAATGACAGAGTCAGCCTTTTGAAACCTATTCATTCTGATTACTGCTCCATAATGGGTAGATTTTGGATGCTTAGAGGTTCTTTGAGCTTTATTGCAAAACTGACCAGGAGTAGCATCGGTTTAATTTAGTAATCTTAACAGAAATAAAATCCGTACAGAGTTTCCTTTTGTAGTTTGAAGAGAGCTATTCTGGTTTTTGAACTGGAGGAGCAAGTTCTTTGCTCAGCCAACTCATAGTTGGAACAAGATGAGTGTTATTGTATTCAATGCAAAGAAGTGGTTGTGCTGCAGTTTTTGAACACTGGTAGTGGGGGGCAGGAATTAACCTGCATAATTTACCATTTTTGGCTCATGACTATTGTTAACTTCTGATTCACTGCATTGACTCATCTCCTCTTCAATGAGCTGAATGGAACTTGGTAAACATTTAATGAATTGCAGGAAAAAAAGTATATTTTCAGGGTTCTTCATTTTGTTTAGTATCCTGGCTGCTGTTGGATTTCTTTGGGGCTATTTGAAGATGTAATGAGTATGTAATATCCTAAAGCCAGAAAGGTTGTATCCAAATTTGAGGTTTGATTTCAGACCTTTTGGTATTCCATTTTGTCAATGCCAAGTCAAATTGTCCGATTGGACCAGTGCCAGGTTCTTTTTAACAATGTGACAGTTCTCCTTTTTAAAATGGTTATGCTGCTGCTCTCCGCTCGTTCATTGTCTGAAGTCCTGTTGTCTCATTTCTCAGGCAGGACAGAATGGAAGCCAGCTGCTCGCTCCTAAGGAGGGAGCGAGGATCATTAGGAACACAACCACTCGCATATGGTGCAGCTTTTGTTTTGAAATGCAGTTAAATCTAACTAACGCCCAAGCTGTAGGATCGAGGAAGAATAGCGGGTGGATGAAACCTTTGCTATGCTGGTCACTGATTTCCTTTTCCTTGGAACAGCATTGACCCGGTTAAGAAGAGCTACTTGTCTAACCACCGGACCGGGAAAACCAATTGAGCGAAGGTGCAGCCACTCTGGAGTTGTTGTCTCGATTTCTAGTTGCATATGATTATGGAATGAAAATAACCAGCAAATTGTCCTTGAATCAAACCACCGTCACTAACTAGGCCACAGAATTGTAATCTGAGTTGACCTCAGTGTTCTCGTTTGTGACTGTTATCTTGAACTGGTCACGGTGACGTTCTCTGTTACTGTGAGTAACTATGTGGTTTCCACTCACAGATGCCAAATCCTACAGCTAGCGCCAAGACCTTTTTCCCTAATGAAATGTTCTGGAGCACAAACACTGTACCCGTCATATTCATTTCATAGTTACTAATTGTGTTTTTTTGATTGTAAATGGATGGACTATTTGGCATGATTATCCGGAAAGATTTCTAAGTGTGGTAGCGAGCGGGAACTGCAGCGAGCTTCCCGGCGCTCGATCCGGCGAGGCAGGTAATTCTATTCAACATTAATCGGTCCACTTAGAGACCCCACGGACTTCTCGCCGCAAATGAAGGCTCACCAGCCAATTTGCCGGGAACGCGCTCGCCAACCCCCCACTAACAAGGTTGAGCAGAACTTAAACAGCACTTGCACAGCAAGCCCCACTCAGCTCACAGCCATGACGCCGAGACGACCGGCCTCAAGATTCGGGGATGCAGACCTAGGCAGGCTTCTGGACATGGTGGAGGCCAGGAGGGATGTCCTGTTCCCGCGAGGGTCTCAGAGGGTGAGCCACAGGGCAGCCAGAGCTGCCTGGGATGAGGTGGTGGCAGCCGTGAGCTCAGGGAATGTGACCAGGAAGACAGGCCTCCAGTATCGTAAAAAGGTCAATGACCTATGCCGAGCAGCAAGGGAAGCGTGCCAGACATACAAATCCTCAACTCTTTCGAGCAGCGGGCCCTGGAAGTGGCTGGTGTGGCCAAGGACAGATCAGTCACCAACGCGGAGGCTGGCGGATGCCGCAGAGGTGAGAATCCACCGGGCTCCATCCGGAGGACCTGTCAAACGTGAGTTGTTGTTGCCTTACTGACTGACCCATCCCTCCCATTGACCACATGTCCATTCTCCCACAGGTCCTCCAGGCTGGCCTCCTCCCCTGCCTCCCAGGAGAACACCTTGGAGGAGAGCTCCGGGGATGCCATGATCGACGCCTCACAGCTGTCATCCCCACCCTCCACCAGTGCAAATACACACACACCTCGGTGGGAAACGTTAGAAGGCAGGCTTCTGGGGCACAATCTGGTGAGCACCACACTGCTGATGATGCACAGCATCAGGTGGAGGCAGGAACCCCCAGGCGAGACTGCAGTCGGAGGTCTGCTGGATCCCAGGACCCAGCTGAGTCCCAGCCTGATGCTGAGCCTCAGCCTGATGCTGAGCCTGTGGTACAGAGGTACCCGGAACTGATGGAGGCGAGAGGGTGCGGCTGGGGCATTCAGAGGGGAATATCAGCGACACTCCAGCACGTCCATAGCCCCTTGGAGGAGTCTCAGAGGCTACGGGCACAGGAGCTGTCACCAGCAATGTGTGGCACCGAGGCCAACACTGATGGGATGGTGAGCGCAGTGGAGAACCTGGTGCACAACATCGGCAGCATGAGCGAAGGAGTCCAAGGCATAGCTCAGTCAGTGATGGCCATAGCTGAGGGCCTCTTCAGAATGTTCGACTCGCTCGGGGATGTGACCCAGTATCAGGCTGACCTTGGTGAGGTTCTGCGGGACATGTCCCGCTCACAGATGGGAATGGCCGAGGCATTGCAGAGCTTGTCCCAGTCGCAGGTGGGCATTGCTGAGGCACTGCAGAGCATGTCCTAGTCACTGAGGAGCATCGCTGAGGGCGTCGACACAGTGGTGCAGACTACAAGGAGTTGTCAGGGCTGTCAGAGCCAGATGATGCAGGGCAGCTGGGGCTCGAACCAGCTACCCGGCTGCCCTAAGGTGAACCCCAGGGCCCTATGGGCACTGGGCGGAAGGAGAGGGCGCTGGGTGCCAAACCGGACCCAGCCCATGGGCTGGTGACAGTGGCCACCAGCTCCTCCGAGTTCCACCCCTCTGATGAGGCCATGTCTCGAGGTCAGCACACGGACAGGCCCGGCATGGCTGTGCATGTGCACCGGGGCACGCCGGCCACAGAGCCCCCAGAGGACGTCCACCAGGGGCTTTGAAGGCCATGGGACGTGGTAAACAGCTGGCTGCCTCCGCCTCAGATGTGCATCCTGGGGACACGCCTGGACGTAGTGGTAGAACAAGGAAGGTCAAGCACGTTGAGGTAAACTGAGACCATCAGGGGAGGGAGGGAGATGCCGGGGAGTAGGTAGGGTGGTGAGGGATGGTGGGGAGAGTGGGGCATTGTACACCTGTTACATATTATTAAAAGCCTTTCACCACAACCAGTATGCAGCTTCTGTCACTTTCTTTAGCAATGCAGCCCGACCTCCGAACCCTAGGCCCATTTCTTCAGACATCCACCCCTTCCCGTGACATTCACACACTCTCCACCCATGGACATGTCCCCGTAGCTATGTCCCATTCCCTGGGTGTTCAGATATTGGCTGCTGTGTGTGGGGTGTTGCCTCCCGCAGTGTTCATGGATCAAGGTGTGATTGGGATGCTAGGCAATGACTCCCACATGCTACATGGCCCACCCACACATGGGAATCCATTTGGGTTGTGTGAAGTGCTCACTTAACCATGATTGCCCATTCCCTATCAGCAATAGCCTGAAGTCACATGGCCAGAGGCTCCGTCAGTCGATGGGGGTTTGGGTGATCAGTGGGGCAGACAGGCAGGGGCGAGGTTTGACCCTGGAACGGGTACACATGATCCAGGGGTTGGCATGGTGGTGCTGCGCGCGGTTGTCCCCTCCCCCCACCTCCCCTTTGCATGGCAGCCCACCCCTGCAGCGAGTGTCCCCCCTCCAGCCGAGGGTCCCCCACCCTGCGCCGAGCACTGGGGCAGCAAGCCCGGTGCCCTGGGTTCTTTGCCTGTGAGCAAAGATGGCTACCCACCTCATTGGCTCCCCACAGAAGCCAGGTTCACGTTTTTCAAAAGGAATACTAATCGGTGCCAGCATGACCACTTGCTGGGAAGGCCGATGAATCAATGGAGGCCGTTGGATATGGGAGCGCTCCCATTAATTGTATGGAAATGGGGCGTAAGTGGTGATAATTGGTTTCTCGCCACGCTACGGCGAGGTCCCGATTTCGCCTAAGGAGTGGGCCGGTTACATCTCAACCTGTTTGGCGCCTGGCGCAGTTCACGTTTTTGGCCTCTCCCGCTATTCACCAATCTCGTTTCGCTCTCGCTCGAGTGCAACGAGGCCTGAGAATCACACCCATTGTCTTTGCTTCTGTGTGCGGGAGAAAGGCAATTTAAATTCTTTGTTGGCATCCAATGCTGTTGAATTATATTTTGCCTCTCTAATTCCAGAGCCATTTCAAGCCTGGACTGGATTTTATGCCTCTCGGAATGTACTCAAAGGAATGGCTCGGAAAGCAAATTCACTCCTATATGCCTGTGAATCCCTTTTCACGTTGTATCTCTTGAGGTACCCCTTAGGATCTGTAGACAAACTTTGGGCTCTACAACAAATACAGCAACTGAGATGGGCAGTATCGGAGGTGAGGACTTTCAGGCACTTTGCTGGTCAGCTATGTTTCTAGTAAGGCATAAAATAAATAAATATTCCAAATTCTATTCATGGGACCTTTTGAATGCTAATCAAAACTCTGACCTTTTTTTCTCAATTGTTGACTAAAAGGAGCATTATCAAACATGACCAAATTGCATAATGTTTTTTTAAAAAAGAGGATGATGGAACAAATGCAATCATGCGAATAGTTTTGGGGAGAAAGGAGCATTGTTATGCAAAAAGCTCAATGAAATGTGTCTGTACATGCAAGACATAGCTCTATGGAATAATACTGTACAAAATCTGTTTTTGATGCCTTGTAGCATCTGGTCCCAGTCTTGTCAGAACTGCGCTTATGGTCCAGTGTAAATGCAACCATATGATCGCGTAGAAGATGCTTATTTTTGTGAGGGCCACGCAGAATCCAACACGAGTTTTAAGGATACAAAGAAATAACATTTATTTACAATAACATATATATACACAACAGCAGCAACTTCGCTTGCTGCTCACTCCTTCCTGGCTGGTTCCAAACAGGCCAGCTTTATTTATGCAGGAAGTCTGCTAATGATTTCTCCGCCCCCCTCATTGGGGAAGCTCATACTCCCAAAGGATTGTGGGATTGTCATTAGTCCCCAGCCAATGGTAAGCAGGCAGGTTATAACATCCCTCCCCCCCCAAAGTCCAAGGAATCCACCGAAGACCCTGGCGAAGGAGGACGTTGGACACGTTTTGCTGCAGGCCGGACACCATTTGCACGAGGCACTGGATTGGGCAGCGTGTAACGAGACGGAGACCGGCACTTCTGTCATGAACGGCGTAACGGTTGTACATCCACGGCCTGTGGGCCCGAGGATTCCCCCTCTGAGGCGTCCTGTGTCTCCATCTCGGAATCAGAGTCTGCTGCCTCCGTCATCTTGGCGTCTCTATCTCCACGCGGTTCTGTAATGACCTGCGCAGGCTTTGAGTGAGGCACCAGAGGAAGATTGTGAGGACTACTTTTCATTGTCTCTGGTCTCTGTGGCTGTAGCAATGAGCTCCGGGGGCGGGGAATCTTTGGAAGGGATAGTCTTCTGGACCAAACGTGGTCTACATGTTTGCGCTGGAGATGACCCTGGGCTTGCACCTGGTAAGAGATAGGGCCCGTTTGGCGAAAGATTACACCAAGGACCCACTGGGCGCCACCAGCAAAATTCCGAACGAACACTGGGTCACCGGGTGCAAACTGCCGAATCGGCCGATGCCGAGAAAAACCATGTCCCTGCCGTTCTTGTGTGCGGCGTACTTTTGCGCCAATGTCCGGGAAAAATATCCTAAGGGGGGTGCGAAGTCTCCAGCCCATTAGGAGTTCTGCGGGAGCTACCCCAGTCACCACATGGGGGGTGGTCCTATACGAAAACAAAAACGAGCCAGTCTCGTGTCCATTGACCCGGAAGATTGCTTCTTTAGGCCTCGTTTGAATGTCTGCACTGCGCGCTCCGCCAACCCATTTGAAGCCAGGTGGTAAGGGGCAGTGTGGATATGGCGTATGCCGTTCATTTTCATGAACCTCGCAAACTCCTCACTTGCGAATGGAGTGCCGTTATCCGTGACCAGCACCTCGGGGAGGCGATGCATAGTGAAAGACAAACGCATCTTCTCAATTGTTGAGCAGGACGTTGTGCCTACCATCTTATGCACCTCTAGCCATTTAGACTGGGCATCGATTAATAGAAGGAACATGGATCCTTGAAAAGGGCCGGCGAAATCCACATGCAAGCGCATCCAAGGCCGCCCTGGCCATTCCCAGTGATGTTGGGCCGCAGACGGCGGAAGCTTCGGATGCTCCTGGCAAATGGAGCAGTTTTGGGCCACCTTCTCAATGTCGGTGTCCAGGCCTGGCCACCAGACATAACTCCGGGCCAACATTTTCATTTTGGTCACACCTGGATGCCCAATGTGCCAGTCTCTTAGTATCAGCTCCTGTCCTTTTTCCGGGACAATCACATGCGTCCCACACAAGAGGATACCGTCTTCCACGCTAAATTCTGACAGCTTGGAGGGAAATGCCCGCAACTCGCCTGGGAGCTGTCTATGCTGCACACCATACAGGACTATGTGCCGAACCTTTGACAGGACTGGCTCCGTCTGGGTCCACTCACGGATCTGTGATGCCGTGACAGGCAAGGTGTCCATAAAATTTAGGGTTGCAACCCCCTCACCGGTCGTGGGGGTCGACATGGGGTCGGTCGATAAAGGCAATCGGCTCAGTGCGTCGGCGTTCCCTAGCTGCGTTCCTGGTTTGTGCTCCAGAGAATACTCGTAAGCAGCGAGCAACAAAGCCCAGCGCTGGATCCGTGCGGAAGCAATGGGCGGTATTGGCTTATCCTCTCTGAAAAGTCCCAGCAGAGGCTTATGATCAGTCACGATAGTGAAATGGCAGCCATACACGTACTGGTGGAAACGTTTCACCGCAAAGACCACTGCCAGGCCCTCCTCGATCTGTGCGTACTTTTTTTCTGCTGCAGTCAATGTGCGAGAGGCGATAGCTATCGGCCGCGTTCTCTATCTTGTGGGACAGGACGGCCCCAATACCATACGGGGATGCATCACATGTGCTGTACAAAGGCTTTCCAGGATCATAGTGGGTTAGTAATCCAGACGATGACAATTGTTGTTTTACCCGCCGGAAAGCGGTTTCTTGCGGCTGACCCCAAACCCAGGTGTGATTTTTCTTTCGCAGAAGATGCAACGGGGCCAGCGTAGTTGCCAGATTGGGAGGAACTTCCCGTAATAGTTTACGAGGCCAAGAAAAGAACAAAGATGCAAAGTGTCAGTCGGGGTGGGGGCCTGTTGAATTGCGCGCACCTTCTCTGCGACGGGGTGCAAACCTTCGTGGTCCACCCGATAACCCAGGTAGACTACTTCCTTCGCCTGAAAGACGCACATTGTGCGACGATAATGGACTCCAGCCTCCGAAAAGCGTCTATGGACAGCCTCCAGATTTTCCAAATGTTCCTGCTCCGACGTCCCTGTAATCAAAACGTCATCTAAGTAGACAGCGACACGCGGTAAATCTCTCAAAATGCCCTCCATAACACGGTGAAAAATTGCGCAGGCAGAGGATACTCCAAAGGGCAAACGTGTATATTCATACAGGCCCCGGTGTGTATTAATCGTTACATATGTCGGGAGGCAGGGTCCAGCTCCAACTGTAGGTAGGCGTGACTCATATCTAATTTTGTGAACGAGAGTCCGCCTGCAAGCTTCGCGGAGAGATTCTCTATGCCAAGCATTGGATATCGGTCGAGTCGGGAAGCCCTATTCATTGTAAGTTTATTGTCGCTGCACAAGCGAACTGTGGCATCTGGCTTCATTACTTGTACAATTGGTGCTACCCAGTCAGCAAAACGGACGGGCCTGATAATACCCAAAGTCTCCAAACGAGTGAGCTCCCCTTCTACCTTCTCGAGGCGTAAGGAACCGGGTGCGCCCGGAAATAGCGCGGCGTGGCTCCTGGTTCGACTTGGATACGGGCTACGGCCCCTTTTATTTTCCCCAAACTGGGCTGGAATACATCTGGGTATCGTCCTAGCACCTCAGTCAACCCTTCAGAAACTTTGGAGGATGTGCTGCCATTGCAACCGCAAATGGCGCAACCAGTCCCAACCCAACAGGCTGGGCCCATGGCCGCGCACCACGATAAGTGGGAAACGCCCCTCCTGGCGTCCATAAACAACAGGGGTCATTGTAGTTCCTGCAATGTCCAATGGTTCCCCTGTGTAGGTGGCCAACCTGGCCTGTGAGTCGGTTAATGTAAGGGTCTGTATACCCTGCTTGATGCGGTCGAATGTCCTCTGGGCGATAACTGAGACCGCTGCGCCAGTATCCAACTCCATCTCAAGCGGGTGACCATTGACCCGTACTGTCACCTTAATGGAGGCCACACGGGGAGCTGCCACACAATGCAGCTGCAGGCAGTCGTCCTCCGTCTCCACATCCTCAGGAGTAGTCGCCGCAGGTTCAACCACATGGAAGGTATGGCCCCTGGGCTGGCCCCAGTTTCATTCGGAACGACGGCTGGCGCCCCCAGGACCGGCGTCCGCGACGGGGTCGGCGCCTACAAGTCTGACATGGACATGGCTCCTCATCCATTGGTTCTGGGGAAGGCTCCCTTCGGGGAGGAATGTCCGATGGCCACTGGCGTCGATCCGGACGTCACCTCGCCCAAGGTACCGCAGGTGTGCGGGGGGACGTTTTCGGATGGAAGGGGTTGCACCCCAAGGCATGCACCTCCATTCCCTGTAGCTCCTCCACTCCTCATTCTGCGTTCTCTTGGGACAATACTATTTGAATGGCCTGTTGAAAAGTCAATGTTGGCTCAGCTAACAACTTTCTCTGGGTGGCCGCATTGTTAATACCGCAAACCAAACGGTCGCGTAACATTTCTGACAAGGTCTCACCATAGTCACAGTACTCCGCAATCCTGCGTAGCCTGGATAGAAGGGATTCTCCTGGGGTCCTCTCAGCGGTATTACACCGGTAACGTTGGACTATTGTGGACGGGGTTGGGTTAAAATGTTGCCCCACTAAGTTCACAAGTTCATCAAACGTTTTGGTGTCCGGCGCAGCTGGGTACGTAAGGCTCCTAATCACCCCAAATGTACGTGGGCCGCAGGCTGTGAGCAATATGACCACCTGGCGCTCATTTTTGGTGATGTTGTTTGCCCGGAAATAGTAACGCATCCGTTGTGCGTACTGGTTCCAGCTTTCCAGCGCAGCACCAAAAACATCCAAACATCCGTACAGAGGCATGGTGTAATAGAAAACAACTTCCAACCTGTATCCAACAAAAATCCAGGGAGGTGGCTTCAACAGTGTAGACAGCTAATCACTTTAACCCTCGTCGCCAGTTTTGTGAGGGCCACAAAGAATCCAGCACGTGTTTTAAGGATACAAAGAAATAACATTCATTTACAATAACATATATATATACAACACAAGCAGCAACTTCGCTTGCTGCTCACTCCTTCCTGGCTGGTTCCAAACTGGCCAGCTTTATTTATACAGGGAGTCTGCTAATGATTTCTCCGCCCCCCTCATTGGGGAAGCTCATACGCCTACAGGATTGTGGGATTGTCATTAGTCTCCAGCCAATGGTAAGGAGGCACGTTATAACAGTTATTTAATCATCAGGCTCGAGGGGCCAAATGGCATACACCTGCTCCTAATTTGTGCATGCGTTTAATAGTATTATGTCACTATCCTTTTTACCAATGCATTTCCAGAAAATGGTAATTTTGAAAACAGCAAAGTTAAGGGGCGGGATTCTCCGACCCCCCCGCCGGGTCGGAGAATCGCCGGGGGCCGGCGTGAATCCCGCCCCTGCCGGCTGCCGAATTCTCTGGCGCCGGGGATTTGGCGGGGCGGGAATCGCGCAGCGCCGGTTGTCGGCCGCTAGCAGTGTTGACCCCCCCCCGGCAATTCTCCGGCCCGCAATGGGCCGAGTGGCCACCCGTTTTCGGCCGGTCCCGCCGGCGTATGTTACGACAGGTACTTACCGACGGGACCTGGCTCCACGGGCGGCCTCTGGGGTACTTGAGGGGGGGGGGGGGGCGCGGGGGGATCTGGCCCCGGGAGGTGCCCCCACGGTGGCCTGGCCCGCAATCGGAGCCCACCGATCCACAGGCGGGCCTGTGACGTGAGGGCACTCTATTCCTCCGCGTCGGCCGCTGTAACAGTCCGCGATGGCCGACGCGGAGATGAAGATGAACCCCCCTGCGCATGCGCTGGGACGATGCCAGCACACGCTGGCGCTCCCGCACATGCGCCAACTCGCGCCGGCCGGCGGAGGTCCTTCGCCGCCATTTGGCATGGCGCCAAGCCCTTCCACGCGGCCGGCATGGCGCAAACCGCGCCGGCCTAGCCCCTGAAGGTGCTGAGGATTCTGCACCTTTGGGGCAGCCCGACGCCGGAGTGGTTCACGCCACTCCTTCCCGCCGGAGTTGTCCGCCCCGCCGGTTTTCGTAGAATCCCGCCCAAGATTTTCATGATTTGGCTTGAAAGGGTAACCCAAAATCTGATCACTGTTTTGTTGTCCTAACTGTGTGGAACAGTGTGGTGTATGTGTTTATTGGAGCAGAATCATGGGAAGTTAAGGAGCCAGACTAATTTCATATTGGAACATTTGCAAAAGTAACCACTCAGTAACTAAGAAACATAGAGGAAATGTTAAACATTGGCACTCTCAGCCTTGCAAAGCTTTCACTGGAATTTGGATATGAAGGGTGATGGTGCCAATATTGTTACGGGCCTTGGCCAGACCCGCAAGTGGTTGGGGAGAACTGGTTAGGGACCAATAACGTTTTGTGTAAAATCTGCAACGTTTGAGATTCATGTTACTTGCTGCGTGAATAAAGCCACAAGATTCCACGGATTTTGAATAAACAAAAATAAACTTTGCTATACAAAGAAAAGATAAAACAATTTACAGTATTATACTGTAACATTCATGAATAAACAATTAAACTTCGGTCGAGCACAGCACAATAAATACCAGATGCAACCCAAATGGATTCCATGGATTTCTTCAACGACCCACCCATGAATCAGGAACACTGTGAATCAACTAATCTCACTGAAACTCATTTCGGATTGCAATCGTCACCATTGAAGATCTCGCCTCGGAATTATCTCCAAACGTCGCTCCAACTCAAGTCGGGTTCATCGACAGCCCAACTTGCATGGGTTTAATCTCGTCCCCTGAGATTTTGTTCTCTGGATTCCCAAGTACACTCGGGCATCAACACCTGAGCACAATTTCAGCTCTTTAGCCATGCCAAGCAGAACAGTACTGTTCCAAAGGACTACCTTTGCCCGAACAGTCCACAGTGCAGAGTCGCCAACTTCGGCTGCTTTCTTGGATCTTCGGGGCTTCTCTTGAGCCCTCTTCAATTACCAGAATCAGACAGCATCAACAACTACCCACCTCGCAGGCGTTTAACCTCATCTCCCAAGATTCTATTCCCCTGAATTCCAGAGTATACACCCTAACATCAAATTACAGACATTCGCTCAGATCTTCAGGCCTGCTGAACTTGACACTATTGCTCTAAAGGGGTGCATTTGCCCCATGGCCCTCTTCAATTACCAGGTCTACTCTCTGCATCCTTTTCTGTAACTTGGAACCTGTTTCTCTGTTCCTCTCTTTTATCTGGAGTTTATTGGAACCCTGGGCAAAATTCTCCGGTATCAGCACGATGTCCGCCGACTGGCGCCCAAAATGGCGCAAATCAGTCGGGCATCGCGCCGCCCCAAAGGTGCGGAATGCTCCGCATCTTTGGGGGCTGAGCCCCAACCTTAAGGGGCTAGGCCCGCGCCGGACGAATTTCCGCCCCCCCCAGCTGGCGGAAAAGGCCTTTGGTGCCCCGCCAGCTGGCGCGGAAATGACATCTCCGGGTGGCGCATGCGCGGGAGCGTTAGCGGCCACTGATGGCATTTCCGCGCATGCACAGTGGAGGGAGTCTCTTCCGCCTCCGCCATGGTGGAGACCGTGGCGAAGGCGGAAGGGAAAGAGTGCCCCCACGGCACAGGCCCGCCCGCGGATTCCCGCCCCCGCCGAATATCCGGTGCCGGAGAATTCGGCAACCGGCGGGGGTGGGATTCACGCCAGCCCCCGGCGATTCTCCGACCCGGCGGGGGATCGGAGAATCTCGCCCCATGTCTCTGTCCCTTAACTGGGACTTCCTCTTGGCTCCTCTCCCTGCACCCCCCCCTTCCCTGTTTGAGATCTTCCCATGTCCCCTGCCTGCACACTTTCCAGCGTTGGCACTCTGTGTCCCGCCACTTCACCTGGTTTTTCGCGCCTTTCTTCTTTTTCCTTTTATGCACTGACGTGCGGGGCGTGCCCTGAGCCTAAAGATGCAGAACCTCACATGTGCAGACCGCTCCCGACCTGCACATACACAGAAAGTCCGAGGTCCGTCGGAGCATGAGGTTCTCGACCTCTGAGCTCAAGATTAAGATAAGCTGGGCTTCATAACAATGTGTAGTGCAAAGATCTGCCATGCAATGGACAGAGAAACATGGAAGTCACGCAATGCCCTGCACCGAGGTTGCTGAGTGCGAACGTTTAAACTAATTTGAGTGATCCAATATCATGAAATAGAAAACTGTAATAGTCTCAATTCATATTTTTAGAAAAGCAATATAAGTCTTCACACTGTACCCTTCTGATTTATCTTCATGGAAGTGTCAACATTTGTCTATTAGATACAACATCATGACGGCATCACTGGGACCGAATCTCCCAAAGTGAGAGATATGTACATGGATCACCTATTCAGAGGGCAGTGGGCTGTGAAATCAGTAATGGCTGCTATATTTCAAGAAACCCTGAACACTCGAAAGGATAAATTGGATTTCCCTCTTCCCCATAGTCAAGACACTGGACGTACTGGTACAGATAGTTTCTTAATAAGTTGCAAAGTGTTCTTGAATGTTACATGCACTGTTTAGGGCTAAGACGGGGAGACGAAACAAGTTGACAATAAATGTAGTCATTATTTTCTATTCAAATGCATTGGCACAATAAGGCAAAAATAGATTTTTAAATGTATAATGAAACCTAGTCACCGGCTAGGGTGTTGAAAAACAGTGTACGGTTGTGAGAAAAATTGCAATGATTTCCTCGTTCATTCCAATTAAGGGGCAATTTTGTGGCCACTTCACCTACCCTGCATATCTTTGTGTTGTGGGAATGAGACCCACGCAGACACGGGGAGAATGTGCAAACTCCACAAGAACAGTGACACAGAGCCAGGATCGAACCTGGGTCCTCGGTGCCATGATGCCGCAGTGCTAACCACTGCACCTCCATGATGCCCTTGCCATTAAAATAAAATACACGACTCGTGTTTTTAATCCAATCCAACGACGTACAGCTCAGGTGGATTGGCCATGCTAAATTGCCCTTAGTGTCCAAAAAGGTTAGGAGGGGTTATTGGGTTACGGGGATAGGGTGGAAGTGAGGGCTTAATGTGGGTTGGTGCAGGGTTGGTGCAGACTTGATGGGCCGAATGGCCTCCTTCTGCACTGTATGTTCTATGTTCATACAAGATACGGGATAGTACTTCCAAAACCTGAAGTCCTGTTCAGAGGAAGCTATTATACTCTGGTGCATGGTGTTCAAATTTAAAAATGACCCTTGCAATGACGGTCTCCGAACAATAAACCTAGTTCATAGAAATCGAAACAAAAAATAAAATACAAGCGCTGGGAACAAAACTGACAAGGTTTGAAAGCACGCAAGCAAGTCAGCGGCCGTTTTCTTGGAAGAAGGAATGACAGGTTGGTGTTTTGAGCAGAAATTTTGAAAAGCTCAGAAGAGGGTGTTGCACGAGAAGATTCCAAAACACGAACCTGCCTCCTCTCTCAATTGCTCGTTTGGAAGAATTTCCTGTTTTTGTTTGAAGTAGCCCACGGAAATCTTTCAGTGGCTCATTACAAGTCTGAGGTGTTAAACCGACGCTTATTTACCTCTCACGGCAGCAAAGCATATTGTAAAGTTTTACTTTAGAAGCACACATTTGAATGCTCAGCAAAAACATTTTTTGGCAATTCTTTACTCAAATGGGTTGAAAGCAGCACTTTTCCAGTGTTCTGTTTCAGCTTTCTTATCGTGACTTAGGGTGGTTGACTCCGTGCTTTTTCTTGGGGAAGGGGCCTATTGTGAACATGATAACTTTATCATTTTCTTGCATTTCGTTTTGATAATTTTTGTTGATCTGTACAGCACTTGTGTAAATGTGCATGTTCACACTTTCCTTGAATGTCAGACTGTTTCTGTTTTGTGCCTCTTATAAAAGAGGATGGCTCTTTGCAGATCACTGTGTACAACCCTCTTGGATGGAACATCACGACAGCTATTACCGTCTCTGTTGCCTATTCAGTAGTCAGTGTTTATGACGATGCAGGCAACAATGTGCCATCTCAGGTACCTGACTTGTGTTTATTTTTGTTGAAAATATTGACAAGTTAATGCATTTTAATAGATTAAGTAACTGTGCAGAGTCCATGGGCTGAATTGGGCGGCACGGTAGCACAGTGGTTAGCACTGTTGCTTCACAGCGCCAGGGACCTGGGTTCAATTCCCGGCTTGGGTCACTGTCTGTGCGGAGTCTGCACGTTCTCCCCATACCTGCGTTGGTTTCCTCCGGCTGCTCCGGTTTCCTCCCACAAGTCCCGAATGACGTGCTTGTTAGGTGAATTGGACACTCTGAATTCTCCATCAGTGAATCTGAACAGGCGCCGGAATGTGACGACTAGGGGGTTTTCACAGTAACCTCATTACAGTGTTAATGTGAGCCTACTTGTGACACTAATAAAGATTATTATAGGCGCTGATGGGGGCACGTAAATTTGAGCTGCTGGTTGGCGTGTGTGCTTCACCCTGCCCTCAGGCCATGTTCCCGGACATGGGATAAGGCAGCAGCAGGGCTACCTGCCCACCAACGGCAAGTAGCCAATTGAACTAATTAAAGGTCTATTGCAGGAAGCCAACTGCTGACTGAACCATGCTCTTCCAACATTTAGTTTTAATTCAGAAACTAGTTTGCGATCTGGTCAGAGATATGCCAGCTTACTGGACTTGGCCTCAGCATCCTAGAAATTGGTTGGTCTATTTTCGGGCACTGCTCTGACTATTAAGGCACCAAAAAGGGGACAGGACACATTTCCGTCTGCCATATTGGGTCAGAGCAACCAAGGTGTCCATTACCCGTGTCTGAAGCAGGCATTGGACCCTCTGCATAATTAGATTAGAGGCCAAATTGGGGGGGGGGGTGCAGTGGTGCAGTGGTATTGTCACTGGACTAGTAATCCAAAAATCCAGGGTAACACTTGTTTGAAGCCCGCACCCGCAAAATTGATTTACCCCAATGCAGCTGGCAGCACGCGAGGAAACCAAGACTGTAGCAAAAGAACGATTTACCTAAATGTTGAGCCACAGGGAGAAGGAATTCTCCTCCCAGCCCCATGCTAATCGACCTGATCAGCATCCACGATCCCTGTGATCCCTGACAACAAGCGCTGCCATCCTTGACCCAGAACCTGATCCTTGGCCCACCCCAAGCACACTCAACTGCACGATGAGTCCTCTTCACCTGCGGTCTTGTCGATGCTTTGTGTGCACCATTGAAGTGAAGCCCCAGCTTGGAGATCCTCAACTGCACAAATTTAATTTGTGCCCCCCCCCCTCCCCCACCCACCTCTCCCGCCTCGCCAACATGGTCGCCGCATCATTTTTCTGCCATGGTTTGTTTCTGCTCCAATCAAATCTGAACCAAGCTGAGCATGTGGAAAGGAAAAGTTAGAAGGGCGAGTCACACCTGGTGGTCCTGCGTGCCTCCTGGAAGCTGGATAGAGGGAATATGGAGCTACCCCGGGAACACGCTCGCTAATTACTTTCAAAACCAGAGCACACATCCTGAATAGGAGAGAGAAATTACAGAAACTAAGCCCTGTTGGCAAATATACTTTTAACTTCTAGTTTAAAAAAAAAATCTTGTGGTAAATTAGTGAATGCTTTTCCAGCTCACCTTCTTTAAATTGAATGTTCCCATGTTCGTCGTGCATGGTGAAATAATGTTAATTTTCATTTTCTGTTGCAGATCCAGAAATCTGCTTCTAACAGCACTTTTGACCTATATGTCCTTGTAAGATTAAATGCGCTCAGCCACAGTAGGTACCTAGTAAAAAACAAAAAATCCACTTGCACCAAGGAACCCGATGATCGGTGTTCAGAAAATTCTGTCTCGTATAGAGGGAGAGTGATTACATTCGACAGGAAGCCGGTGAGCGAATCGAAAAACCGGGGGCACAGACTACTTCCATTGATGAATGACTGCTATTTATTGATGCTGAATGAGGACACTAACCTACTGTACAGCATCACCGACAGGTGAGAAGCATGGTAAATGGCTCCTGTGTAAACCAAGCTTAAGAACAAGGGCTCCTGGACTTGCTTCATTTAAATTCCACTAAGCTTTAGAATAGCAACATGGCGGTTTCCGGTGGAGGCTATGAGGGAGTAGGTCGCACATTTGGTGGCTCCCGCTCTGGCTAAACATTCGGACCTTTTCCCCAGACTTTTTTTCCTTTGTAAAGCGCTGGACTTAAAGAAACAGTGAATAAGTGTCTGGTGTATATATTGGTTTATGGAACTGAGAGCCCGAAGGGATCGAAAGGGAAGAAACAAAAAGACAGGCTCGAGCTGGGCGTTGGCTGCAGCAGCGGACAAGATGGCCAGTGTCCAGACCCCTGGGGCTTCGGCCCAACAATCAACGGAGGAGCTGATTCAGGTCATCCGGGAAGGCTTCGCCAGACAGAAACGGGAATGTCTGGACCCGATTAAGGAAACAGTGGAGAGAATGGAGCGGAGGCTAGATGCCCAGGACCAGACGATCCAGAAACTGGAGAAGGCGCTCGCTGAACAGGAGGAACACCAGATGGCGGTGGAGATGGAGGTGGGGATACTGAGGTACCGCCAAAAAAGGCTGCTGGAACAGGTAGAGGATTTGGAGAACAGGTCCCGTAGGCAGAACCTAAGGATTGTTGGCCTTCCGGAGGGGGCGAAGGGGGCTGATTTCGGGAGGGAGTTTGTGGCGAACATGTTCCAGAAGCTGTTGGGCGATGGGGCTTTCCCCCGACCGTTGGAGGTGGATCAGGCGTACAGAGTGCTAGCGAGGAAGCCGTGGCAGGGAGACCCCTCTCGGGCGATGGTGGTCAGGTTCCACAGGTACCTGGATAAGGAGCGCATTCTCCAGTGGGCCAAGCGCACGTGGAGCTGTAAGTGGGACAACAGCATTCTGCGGGTGTACCAAGATCTAAGCGTGGAGGTGGCCAGAGGAGGGCAGGCTTTAATTAAGTCAAGTCGATCCTGTTCAGGAAGCAGGACTTTGGGTTACGCATGAGGACCAACATCATTACATTGAGTCGCCCGAGGACGCTATGGAGTTCGCCAGGAGGAAAGGACTGGTGCCAACTTGAGAACATTCTGCTCTAAGTTTGAGAAACTGTTTTTCCTGTTCGTTTTAAATGCTGTTTGAACTGATTTATTCGTTTGTTCGTTTTCGTTCTTGGCTCTTCTCTTTGATAATTGTGTTTTGTTTAAGAAGGGGAAAGTAGTTAAAGAATTATTCGATTTCGGTGGGTTTTCTGTATTGTGAGGGGGATGGTGGTGGGGATTTTTGACTTTGTATTATTTTGAGTAGTATTACTTTGATCTGTATTATAGTGAGAGTTTGGCTTTGTTTTTCTTTATACTGACTTTGGTCGACGTCTGTTTCTTAAAGTGGGCGGCTGTCGGGGCTGGGTTGATGAGGGCGATGGTTTCGATGGGCGGGGGAAGGGCAGGTAGGCAACAATAGTGGGAGACATGCTGGTGTTGTTGCTAGGTGGGGGGGGGAGTTGTTTGGCTGACAAGGGAGGGATTTGATTTTAGAAGCGGAGAAGAGGTCGGGGATGGGCGCTGCCAGGAGGCGGGGCTACAAAGGCGCAGGGCAGGGGCTGGGGGCAGGCCCAGGAGAGGGGATGCTGACCGGCAAAGGGGGGGGGGGGGAGCGGGCGCGGTGCCCCCCAACTAGGCTGGTCATGTGGAACGTTAGAGGGCTAAATGGGCCGGTGAAGAGGGCAAAAGTGTTCGCGCATCTTGGGGCTCTAAAGGCGGACGTGATAATGTTGCAGGAGATGCACCTGAAGGCAGCGGACAAGATTAGGTTGAGGTAGAGCTGGGTTAGTCAGGTATTCCACTCAGGGCTAGATACTAAGACCTGGGGGGGTCGCGATTCTGGTGAACAGGCGGGTGCAGTTTGAGGTGGGGAGTATTGTTTCGGATGGGGGAGGTCGCTACGTTATGGTTAGCGGTAAGCTGGAAGGGAGGAAGGTGGTCAACATATATGCGCCAAACTGGGATGATGCGGATTTCATAAAGAGGGTGCTGGGGAAGATACCCGACCTGGATTCCCACAAGCTGGTTATGGGAAGGGACTTCAATACAGTTATGGATCCCGGCCTGGATCGGTCATGCTCAAGAACGGGCAGAGTGTCAGCAATGGGAAAAGAGCTGAGGGAGTTCATGGAGCAAATGGGGAGGGTCGACCTGTGGAGGTTTGGAAGGCCGACAGGGAAGGAGTTCTCCTTTTTCTCGCACGTCCATAGGGTCTACTCCCGGATCGATTTTTTTATACTGAGTAGGGATCTACTGACAGGGGTGGTGGATGCGCAGTATTCGGCAATCACCATTTCCGACCTTGCCCCGCATTGGGTCGAGCTATAGGTGAGTGAAGAGAGCTTCCAGCGCCCTCAGTGGAGGCTGGATGTGGGACTGCTGGCGGATGAAGGGGTGTGCGAGAGGATGAGGAAGTGTATACAAAACTACCTGCAGGTCAACGATACGGGGGAAGTCTCAGCAGCGGTGGTGTGGGAGGCGCTCAAGGCAGTGGTGAGAGGGGAGCTGATTTCGATCCGGGCTCACAGGGACAAGATGGACAGGGCAGAAACGGACCGACTGTTAGCGGAGATTCTGCAGATTGACAGGAGGTATGCGGGGACCCCGAGTGCAGAGCTCTTGAGGGAACGGAGGAGGCTGCAGGCGGAGTTTGGGGTGGTGTCCACGGGAAGGCGGTGGAGCAGCTCAGAAAGGCGAGGGGTGCGGTATACGAACATGGGGAGAAAGCCAGCAGGATGCTGGCTCAGCAGCTCAGAAAGAGGGAGGCGGCTAGGGCAATAGGTAAAGTGGTGGATGGAGGCGGTAACTTGGTAGGGGATGCGGCAGGTGCGAACAGAGCTTTCAAAGACTTTTATAGCAAACTCTATAGCTCGGAGCCCCCGCGGGGCCGGAGGGGATGAGACGCTTCCTAGACGGCCTGACATTCCCGAAAGTGGGCAGGGAGCTTGTAGAAGGGCTGGGCGCCCCGATCAGAGCTGAGGAGATATTTGAGGGCTTAACGGCCATGCAGTCAGGTAATGCCCCGGGGCGGGATGTGTACCTGGTAGAATTCTATAAAAAGTTCTCCGGGATATTGGGACCGCTGCTGGTCAAGGTTTTTAATGAGGCAAGGGACAGAGGGGTGTTGCCCCAGGCGATGTCGCAGGCTACCATCTCCTTGATTTTAAAATAGGACAAGAACCCGGAGTCGTGTGGGTCTTATAGGTCGATCTCCCTTCTTAACGTGGATGCCAAACTGCTGGCAAAACTTTTGGCCACTAAGATTGTGCGCCGAGTGTTATGAGGGAGGACCAAACAGGGTTCGTTAAAGGTAGGCAACTGGTGGCGAATATAAGAAGATTGCTCAATGTGATCATGATGCCCCCAGAGAGAAAGGAGGTGGAGGTAGTGGTGGCAATGAATGCAGAGAAGGCATTTGACTGGGTAGAGTGGGACTACTTATGGGAGGTGCTGAGACGGTTTGGATTTGGGGTGGGTTTTATCGACTGGGTCAGGCTGCTATATCAGGCCCAGGAGGCGAGTGTGAGGACAAACCGGACGACTTCCGACTATTTTAGACTGCACCGCGGGACGAGACAGGGGTGCCCCCTCGCCACACTGCTGTTTGCGCTAGCTATAGAGCCGCTGGCAATTGCTCTGAGGGCTTCAGAGGGTTGGAAGGGGCTGGTTCGGGGGGTGAGTGCGGTGCAGCATAGGGTTTCATTGTATGCAGATGACCTGCTTTTGTACTTTTCGGACCCGATGGCGGGGATGGACGGAGTCATGGCGACCCTGGGGGAAGTCGGCCGGTTTACTGGGTACAAATTGAATATGACAAAAAGTGAAATGTTTGTAGTTCAGGAGAGGGGCCAAGGGGACTGGCTGAGGGAGCTGCCGTTCCGGTTAGTTGAGGACAGTTTCAGGTACCTGGGAATACAAGTGGCGCGGGATTGGGGTCGACTGCACAAGCTGAACCTGTCCCGGCTGGTAGATCAAATGAGAGGGGCGTTTCGGAGGTGGGATGCACTCCCGCTGTCGTTAGCTGGGAGAGTACAGACAGTTAAAATGACAGTCCTCCCGAGGTTCTTATTCGTATTCCGGTGTCTCCCCATTTTCATTCCACGTTCCTTTTTTAAGAGGGTAAGCAAGATCATTTTGGGCTTTGTATGGGCGGGCAAGTCCCCACGAGTGAAGAGGGTGATGCTCGAGCGGAACCGGGGGGAAGGGGGACTTGCACTGCCGAATTTCAGCAACTATTATTGGGCGGCTAACATAACCATGATAAGGAAGTGGGTGGTGGGGGTGGGGTCGACTTGTGAGCGGGTGGAGGCAGCCTCATGTGGGGGTACCAGTCTGGGGGTGTTGGTGACAGCACCTCTGCAGTTCTCGCCGGCGCGCTTCTCCACCAGTCCTGTAGTGGTGGCGGCCCTTCGGATCTGGGGACAGTGGAGGAGGCACGTGGGAGCAACGGGAGCATCGGTCTGGTCCCCGATATGTGACAACCATTGGTTTGCCCCAGGGAGGTTGGACGGGGGGGGTTCGGGTATGGCGGAGGGCAGGGTTTGAGCGGATGGGAGATTTGTTCTTGGAAGGGAGCTGCCCTAGCTTTAGGGCGCTGGAGGCCAAGTTTGGGTTGTCGAGGGGGAATGAATTCCGGTATATTCAGGTGCGGGATTTTTTGCGCAGGTAGGTGCCATCTTTTCCACTAAGGAGGATCCAAGATAGGGTAGTGTCTAGAGGATGGGTGGGGGAGGGAAGTGTCTCGGATATTTACAAGGAGTTCATGGTGGCGGAGGAGATGCAGACCGAGGAGCTGAGGCATAAATGGGAGGAGGAGTTGGGAGGGGAGATTGAGGAAGGCCTGTGGGCGGACGTGCTGAGCAGGGTTAATGGGACTGCAACATGTGCCAGGCTCAGCCTGATTCAATTTAAGGTCGTCCACCGGGCCCACATGACAGTGTCCCGGATGAGCAGATTCTTCGGCGTAGAGGACAGGTGTGTAAAGTGTCTGAGAGGACCGGCAGACCATGTCCACATGTTTTGGGCGTGTCCAAAACTTAGGAGATATTGGCAGGGGTTTGAGAACGTCATGTCTAGAGTATTGAACATAAGGGTGGCAATGGGTCCAGAGGTGGTGATTTTTGGGGTTTCAGAGGCCCCGGAAGTCCAGGGGGAGAAAGAGGCCGACATTTTGGCCTTTGCTTCCCTGGTAGCCCGGAGATGGATACTTCTAGCTTGGAGGGACTCAAAGCCCCCGAAGTCGGAAGCCTGGCTGTCAGACATGGCGAGTTTCCTGGGCTTGGAGAAAATCAAGTTCGCCTTGAGAGGGTCGTTGTTAGGGTTCGCCTGGAGGTGGCAACCATTCATTGACTTCTTTGCGGAAAATTAATCGTCAGCAGGGGGTGGGGGGGAAGGGAGGGTTAGGGGAATGTAGTATAGGGGGGTCAATTAGGCAGATCTGGGTGGGACGGGTTACAGCAATTGCACTATGTATTTTGTTTATTGTACAGTCCTTTTGTTTTCTCGTTCTGTAATTCTACTGTTTACAATGCCAAAAAATACCTCATTAAAATTGTTTATATAAAGATTATGAACATGATTCAGAATATGATTTGGTAAGGGACCTTCTTTTTATAGGACTCACCTACATGAATATTAAAGATGGTTAATATGGGTTTCTTTTAGACATGCAAGCCTGGCTTGTGTAGTTGATTAAGGTGGAGCTGCTGTACAATAAATAGCCTGAATTCCATGTCGGGAATAATTTCTGTACACGATGTGAAACCTCTTTCCATTATGCAATTTTTGAAAACTATGCATAGCGCAACAATAATTGTGACTCATTATCCAGTTATGATTTTTTTTAAATTTTGTTCGTTTTTTAATGTCAACTCTCTCCGTGCTCTCCTTTTTTGTGGAGACGTGGACGCATAATGTGGCAGTGACCAGAATCTTACTCGGGTGACCTACTCTCCATAATTGCAGCGCCTTTTGCTGCTGGCTTGGCTGAGATTCAGCAAAGCCTGAAGGGAAAAGCAAGTGACTTTCTGGCATACATGGTTTAGTTACCAGCCCATCTAAAAATGCACAAATAGTCTGAGTCACAGTAAAATATTTTTACACGCTTTTCCTTTGCTGAGTTAATGTATATTCTGAAGAGAAACAAATAGCAATTTGTGGAAACCATGTTACTTGTTTTGGAAGAATTAACCTTGAAACCGCCGCCATGACCCCTTCTGATTATGCTGAAGCTGCTTTGTGTGTAGTTTGATCCTCACTGGAGAAATCCGCGTAACCACATTCAAATATAAATAAGAGACAAAGAGTCATCTTGACTCAAAACGTTAACTCTCCACAGATGCCGTTGGACCTGCTGAGATTGTCCAGCATTTTCTGATTTCATAAACACATTCAAATAGAATCCATTGAACCCCTACAATGCAGAAGGAGGCCGTTCGGCCCATCGAGTCTGCACGGGCCCCTGGAAAGAGCAAATGTGTCTTTAATTCATTGTGAGCATTGATTCTCGCCATCGATCTTATCACTTTGCGTCTTGCTCCTGTGAAATGGATGATTGATGGGGAACCTTGAGAAAAAAAACATGGGGAATTGGGAAATCTTTGTTGTACACGGTCACCCAGTTGTGATAATAATAGTTGCTCTCTGTTTCAAATGGCAGATCCTCCCAGAAGACTGTCAAGATAAAGCAGGAATTTTTGGAGTATCATTCTAATGGAGACGTTAGACAGGGCCCAATCTCCGATAATTACGTATTCACACCAAATGGCTCAGCGATGCTGGTGTCAAAGTCTGTTGGTTTGGAAGTATTAACAGGAAAACTAGTAACTGAAATCAGGCAATACTTCTACAGGTAATGTGCATCAAATGTAACATGTTAAGAACCTTTATACACTGACTCATGAAGGTTGGGATGACTAAGTGAAAACAAAAAGGAAAGATAGAACAAATTTGGCATTGTATATGAATAATATTTTTTTTAATGTTGTTTTCTGGGGGCTAAGTGCTGGTCAGGTTACCTAGCTTTGACAAAGTGTCATCTGGCCTCGAAACATTAGCTCTGTTCTCTCCCTACAAATGCTGCCAGACCTGCTGAGATTTTCCAGCATTTTCTCTTTGAATTCAGATTCCAGCATCCGCAGTCGTTTGCTTTTACCTAGTGAATGTTTCTGCTTTATTTCAGATAAAGTATTATAAAGAACCTGAAGGCCAAGTAGTAAAGTCTAGTTTATTCATGGTCAAAGGAAATAGCCGCTACAGTGGCAAATGCACACACTATGGGCTTGATTCTCCACCACCACGCCGAAATGGCCGCGCCGTCGTGAACGCCGTCGAGGTTCACGGAGGTGCGGAACGGCCCCGATCCCGACCGTTTCAGGCCCTGACAATGGGCCAGTATCGGGGCCGCGTCATCTACCCGCACCAGGCCTTGTCGCCCGCGTAAAAGCGGCGTCAAATAGATGACGCGGCCGGCGCCGCATAACGGACGTCATCTGCGCATGCGCGGGTTGGCCGGCGCCAACCCGCGCATGCGTGGTTGCCGTCCTGTCCAAATCCGCCCCGCAAGAAGATGGGGGACGGATCTTGCGGGGCCGCGGAAGGAAGGAGGTCCTCCTTCAGAGAGGACGGCCCGACGATCGGTGGGCACCGATCGCGGGCCACCCCACATTCAAGGTACCCCCCGGTGCAGGATCCCCCCTCGCCCCCCCACAGGCCAACCCCCCCCCCCCCCCAGCGTTCACGCACCGCCCACGACTGTAGCTACCAGGTGTGGACGGCGCCGGGGGGAACCCGCCATTTTGGCCTGGCCGCTCGGCCCATCCGGGCCTCAAAATCGCGGGGGTGCCGGAGAATCGCCATTTTGTGTATCTCCGGCGATTCTCCGGCCTGCGAAACTCGACCGGCCTGTTCCCGCCGCTTGGGAGAATCGCGGGAGGGTGTCGGACTGGCGTCCCCGGAAATTTCGGCGGCCCAGGCGATTCTCCCAACCGGCGTGGGAGTGGAGAATCTCGCCCTATAAGTCCCAGTTGAGACTATCAATATGGCGGTCCCTGTCTGGGCCGGCTTTTATACAGGTTAATTATGAGTCCCAGCTGGGCGGGCCTCCGCCCGCTAACAGGGAAGCTCGTATTCCACGGGTCCTACAGGGGGGATTGACTAGGGTATACCCATGGGCCTCGTGGACGGTTATTACAAGTACCATGAGAAGCTAGACTGGCCTTGGTTTGATGTCTCATCTTAATGAGAACATTTCCAGTAACACAGTATTCTCTTGGATACTCCATTGAAGTGTTGGCTTGAATTTTGTATCCCAGTCCTGTGGTGAGGCTTGAACTCACAATACTCAGATTCCAAAGCGAAGGCGCTCCAACTTTAATTGGTTCATGATGTGGGTGTCGCTGGCAAGACCAGCATTTAGTGCCCATCCCAAATTACCCTTGAAAAGGTGGCGGGGGACAGCCTCCTTGAAGTGATGTTGCTTCTGTGTGGTGTCAGTGCAGCCTCAGCGCTGATGGGGAGCAAGTTCCACGTTTTTGCCACAGCATCACTGAAGGAACGTCGATATATTTCCAAGTTAGGATGGTGAGTGGATTTGAGGAGAACGTGCAGGTAGTGGTGTTCCCGCGTGTCTGCTGCCCTTTCCTAGGCAGTAGAGGCAGCTGGTTTGTTGAGGGAGCCTTGGCGAGTTCCTACACTGCATCTTATAGATGGGATACACTGCTACCATTGTGCAAGAATGGTGGAGGAAGTAAGTCTCCATGCTGGTGGCTGAGGTGCCAATGAAGTGGGCTGTTTTGTTCTAGATGGTGTTGAGCTTGTTGAGTGTCGTTGGAGCTGCACTCATCCAGGCAAGTGGAGAATATTTCCTTGGGGAGGCAGAATGTAAAATTGAATCTCTCACCTGAGTTTTGTGGTCCCCTCCTGCCGTTACTGGGATGCAGAATTCTGCACTTAGTTAGCCGGCTTCTAGTGCAGCGCCCTATAGGAAATTTGGCATCTCTGACCAGGGAAAGCAACTTTGAAGCTATTTAACCAATCACATTGAAATATCCTCACTGAGAGCATCAGTGCAAGATCCCTCTATAAATTCATGCTGATGTGAAACTGATTCCTGGCCCTCCCGCCATATTCTCCCACTGTATCGGTCAACCCGCTGGCGGGAGCTTGTGAGAATTCCGCCATTATATATATATTTTTTTTTTTAAATGCTGCAACATTAATTTTCTTCTCAGGGAATGAAAATCTTCATTTGTAAAATGTATTTTTCAGACCAGGGAGGTGACTCAATAAAGATCATTTATCACGCTGTTTTAAAAACTTACTTGTTCCTAAATGTACCAGCCCAAACCTTTCCAGCCATTTTTGTTGCAGAATAAATAGTTCAGGCCATTACAATGATTTCTATGTTGATTCCATTGTCAAGGCCCGCAACAGGGTACACTGTGGAAGAGCAGAGTATCTCTGACAGCAACCTCTGGATTTCCATATTTTGCATGGGCGACGGCCGAATAATTTGCTGTCAGCTTTCCACCGTATTAACAGCGAGTGCCAACAGACTCACTGGGTGGTATTCCCCCCAGTCCCATGGCATATTTTCCACCAATGAAGCCAGCGGAGTGATCTTCAGGTCCCGCACTCTCCAGTGCCGGGGAACAGCCGAGGCGAGGTCACCAGCGGTGGGACCGGAAGATCTTGCTGGCGGGCAGGGCCGGAAATTTTCAGCCACTGTCATTATATCAGTAAAATCTAAGCCAAACGTAATTCACCTTCCATGATTTTGTGGTGTTTGGCCTGTTTAGAATTCCATGGACATAGACATAGCATTTACAATTCCATCCCTGACACTAACTTCAAAACAAATCTCTGCCATTTAGCCCTCAGAAAAAAAAATAATTGTAGTGTGAGGTGCATCTTGTTTAATTGGAAATAGGCTTTCCTGCATTTGGAAATTTGAACTTTCCAGTGACAGTCATTTTGTTTACAGTCAAATAAAAATGTGCTCAGAGTTGAATGAAGCTCAAGCTGTTGCATGTACTATTAAACATCTGTGATTTTTAAATCTATTTTACACAGCAATATTTCTGCTGGTGCAAATGATTACCAGTATACGATATTCACAAGAATCTATCGTGTACCTAGTGGGTATGATGGGTCAATGCTATGCAATAGAATTGAGCAGGAGTATACTGTTGGACCGCTGGACTTGAACAGGGAAGCGATCTTAAGGATGACTACAGATCTGAAAACTGACAGAACCATTTACACAGACAATAATGGTTACCAGATGATGAAGAGACTGTACAAGTTGCATACCAACAATACTCTGGCTCGAGTAGGTTGACCTTTTCTGTTGCACTTATACTCAGGATTGAGGGGGGGGGGGGGGGGGCAGGGTGGGATGGGGCAGACGAGTCTGAATTGCAATTTCTAGAAAATTAGAGCAGAAACCCTTTTTGACATTTGTGAAAGTATGGAAGATTAAATAATAGCTTCATTCCTTGTAGGTTTTGTTGCCTTTTTCCCCCTTTATGGTCCTCCCTCTCTCCAAATGTTACTATTTGGATGATTATGTTCATAATTCGGCACTGCTGCTCCATGTGACAAATGCTTTTCTCCTTGCACAAGTGCCATCTTGGTGTTGATGGCATTATATTTGATTGCATGTTGTGCTGCAGACTGTTGCACTTCTTGAGGTTGTTGAGAATCTATCATTTTTTGCCCGGAAACCATTAACATCTATTCATGAATTCAGTTCATGATCTAACTTTAATGAGGCAGTGGGGGCAGTATTCCAGCAATTCTCAAACAACAATGCTGTGATTCTGTCCCTGAAATCTCCACTTCTCCCTGTGTGTGGCTTTCTTTTGTAAAAGGTTGCAAAAGCAACATCTAAGGGAACAATTTGCTTGTATTTATTTTGAGACTGTATAGCGATGGCATATAGCTGCTAATCTCCGGCGCGATTTAGCGTGCAAAATGCAGATCCTGTTTTGGCGCGTATAGTGCTATCAAACGGGACTTTTTTTTCTGGCATCGGTTGGGAACGCCCTGACGAGGCCGCACTTACCTCATTTCCTGCACTGATGGGCTAAGCTCGTCAGTGATGACAGTGACCCACGAATCGGGGTGCCATATTTAAATGTTGCCCCGATCTTCCGATTCCCCCCTCTGCTCCCCCCCCCCATTTCCACAACCTACCTCTTCGGGGGCCCTCAAGTGTGCATTCACCTCTTCTCTTAAGGGCAAAGCACCCCTGGGCCCAATCCCTTGCACTGTTAACCTGGCACCTGCTGGCATTGCCACCAGGGCACCCTGGCAGTGCCAGGGTGGCAGGGCCAAGTTGTCAGGCTGGCAGTGCCAAGGTGGCTGGGTGGCAGCGGGAGTGCAGGGTGGCACCAGCCTGACCAGAGCCTGACCACCCGGGGGCCTCCAATAGCGTGGGAGACACCCCACCCCCCCAGGTTCCATTACATCTGGTCCAGGTTTGTGTGGATCAGCGCTAAATGGCACCATGACGAGGTCTTCCAGGTCCAGGTATTCATTCCTGGGCTTGTCGTGGCACCGAGTCGGGTACAATGAGGCCATTCGATCGCGTCCCTTATTTAACATGTTGGTTAAAAAGAAATCTCCACTGTTGCATTTCTTGAGGGTAATGAGAGTCTATCTTTCTTTTGCCTGGAAACCATTAACACCTATTCACGAATTCAGTTCATCTGCAGTATTTTGCTTATTTTTGTTTTGGTACTTTTCTTTTCTTACCCTTCTCTCAGGCGATTGAGGAGGTGAAGGGGATGTGAGGAATGGGCTGGTGGGGACGAAGAAGTGTTCAATCAAATGTTTCACAGGGCAGACTCGATGGGCCAGATGAACATTTCCTGTCTTCCAACTTCACATAATCATCAATTGGTTGCAGAAATGTATTGATTCTAAATGAGATATTGGAACAATAAAAAATGAAAGCTTGAAAGACTATGGGTGGGATTCTCCTGTCGCCGACGTCGAAAATTGAGTTCGGCGATCGGCCGGAGAATACCCGATTCCGACCAAATCGGGGGCGGCGCCGCTTTCGCGATGCTCCGCCCCCTCCAAAGCGACGTACTCTGCGGGTACGCCGTGCCACGTATCAACGGCCTCAAGACGTTACCTGAAGCCCGCCACCTGATGCTCCGCCCCCGACCGGCCGAGTTCCCGACGGCGTGGGACACGTAGGGTCTCACCCGTCGGGAACTCAGCATGGCGGCTGCGGACTCAATCGAGTGCCGCCACAGTCGAGGGCGGGCTGATCCGCGGGCAGGGAGGGACATTATTCAGGGCTGGGGACACTGTGTGGGGGGGGGGGGTCTAGGGCGTGCGAACCGGCCGAAGTGGGGGACTATTTTGCGGGCCGGGTCCGCGAGTGGCTACCGCCATGTAGCACGACGCGGCCGCTGCAGGCCGCCACCGAGCACATCCGTGGCCACGCACCCAGCCATTCTCCGGGCGTATTGGCAGCTACAGCCGGGTGCTCTCCTGCTAGCCCCCAGCAAGAGAGGGAATCGGTGGCCGATTTGCGCCATTTTCTCTGGCGCAAAATGCCACCGTTCTCACGCCGACGTGGGGACCCTGCCCCAGAATCGGAGAATCCAGCCCCCAGTATCTCAAAAAGTGAGAAAAGTTGAAATGGACACACATCTGAACTGATGAGTTTTGAGCTGGTAGTAACCAGAGCTTATACCTCGATCTTGGATGCTGACAATTTCCAACCACTGCAAGTATTTCCAGCAATTATTTTTTCTTTAACCAAAGGAGAAATAAATATTTAGCAGTGTTTAACACCCCATTCTTCAGCTTTGCTGTGCTACCGATACGCATTCTGTGTTGCCATAGCGCTGATGCATATGGCCAAAGGAAAACATTGCTTAAGACTTAGACCATAAGAAATAGGAGTAGAATTAGGCCATTCAGCCCATCGAGTCTGCTCCGCCATCCAACATGGCTGATGTTTCTCATCTCCATTCTGCTGCCTTCTCCCCATAACCCCTGATCCCCTTATTAATCAAGAACCTATCTATCTCTGTCTTAAAGATACTGAGTGACTTGGCCTCCACAGCCTTCTGCGGCAATGAGTTCCACAGATTCACCACCCTCTGGCTGAAAAAATTCCGCCTTATCTCAGTTTTAAAGGATCGTCCCTTCAGTCTGAGGCTGTGTTTCAACAAGACCCCCCGCCCATCCTTCTAAACTCCATAGACCCAGAGTCCTCAACAATTCCTCAGATGACAAGCCCTTCAATCCGGGATCATTCTTGTGAACCTCCTCTGGACCCTTTCCAAGGCTAGTACATCCTTCCTTAGATACTGGGCCCATAACTGCTGACAGTATTCCAAATGGGGTCTGACACATATACAGCCTCAGCAGTACTTCCCTGCTCTTGTTGCACCCCATTTACACTGGGTGTTGCCATTCGGCGATCTAATATGCACTTGGGATTATTATTCAAAATTGCATTGCATATTGTTGATTTTAACATGCTGTTCTTTGCATGCAAGTAGAATATAATTTAGACTGCAGTGGTTCAAGAAGGCAGCTCACCACCACTCTCCAAGGCAATTAGGCATGGTCAATCACTGCTGGCTGAGCCCACATCCCTCGAATGAATAAAAATATAGTACGAAGTCTTACAACACCAGGTTAAAGTCCAACAGGTTTGTTTCGATGTCACTAGCTTTCGGAGCGCTGCTCCTTCCTCAGGTGAATGAAGAGGTGTGTTCCAGAAACAAATATATAGACAAATTCAAAGCTGCCAGACAATGCTTGGAATGCGAGCATTAGCAGGTGATTAAATCTTTACAGATCCAGAGATGGGGTAACCTCAGGTTAAAGAGGTGAGAATTGTGTCAAGCCAGGACAGTTGGTAGGATTTCGCAGGCCAGATGGTGGGGGATGAATGTAATGCGACATGAATCCCAGGTCCCGGTTGAGGCCGCACTCATGTGTGCGGAACTTGGCTATAAGTTCCTGCTCGGCGATTCTGCGTTGTCGCGCGTCCTGAAGGCCGCCTTGGAGAACGCTTACCCGGAGATCAGAGGCTGAATGCCCTTGATTGCTGAAGTGTTCCCCGACTGGAAGGGAACATTCCTGCCTGGTGATTGTCGCGCGATGTCCGTTCATTCGTTGTCGCAGCGTCTGCATGGTCTCACCAATGTACCACACTTCGGGACATCCTTTCCTGCAGCGTATGAGGTAGACAACGCTGGCCGAGTCGCACGAGTATGTACCGCGTACCTGGTGGATGGTGTTCTCACGTGTAATGGTGGTATCCATGTCGCTGATCTGGCACGTCTTGCAGAGATTGCCATGGCAGGGTTGTGGTGTCATGGTCACTGTTCTGAAGGCTGGGTAGTTTGCTGCAAACAATGGTTTGTTTGAGGTTGCGCGGTTGTTTGAAGGCATGAGACGTCCATTGTGACGAGGAATGTTCCTGGTTCAACTGGTCCATGGTTGCTGAATTTCTGTAGCGAGTCCAACGTGTCGCGACAGAAGCTGGGCGTACCTTGTACGATGGGTTTCAAGATGCCCTCGATGTAGCCACAGAGGTTCTCACACGGGGTCCCATTGCCTGAAACGATAGGGCGGCCTGGTGTGTTGGCCTTATGTATTTTCGGGAGGCAGTAGAGATCTCCAATGCGGGGAGTACGTGGGATGAGAGCACGTAGGGTGCTCTGAAGATCTGGATCCAAGGTCTTGATCAGTCTGTTAAGTTGGCGGATGTGTTCCTTGGTCGGATCTGCGGGTAACTGTCTGTAGTGTTCTTGGTTGTTCAGTTGTCGGTATACTTCTTTGCAGTCGTCCGTTCTGTTCAGTATGAATGCTCGCATTCCAAGCATTGTCTGGAAGCTTTGAATTTGCCTATATATTTGTTTCTGAGGAAGGAGCAGTGCTCCGAAAGCTAGTGACATCGAAACAAACCTGTTGGACTTTAACCTGGTGTTGTAAGACTTTGTGCTGTGCTCACCCCAGTCCAACGCCAGCATCTCAACATCATAAAAAAAATAGGGAATGGCATTTTGAAAAGCCAAGTCGTTCAGAGGTGAAAAAACTGTAAAAGACATTCCTTCTATGGTGAACTGTGGCTCTCCTTGATATTTGTTCATACGAGCACCAGCTGCTTTCACTGTCGGAAGGGAAATATTATCAACAGGTTTTTTCTTTCCCTCATGCTGAACAGAACTACTACCCCCTTGTACAGACCGCTTACGTTGAGGAAGGTGGCACAAGACTTGTCATATTATCGGAGCGAGCACATGGCATCTCCAGCCAAGCTGATGGGCAGTTGGAGGTGAGAGGCTTCTGCAGTATGAAGCAGTTTCTTGTTGCTGTTATCTGTTTTTATGAATGGCACCATTCCGTATTGTATAATTGGAATACCCGCTACACGATACTTCTTATTTACATGGCTATCTTCCGCAGACCTTATTCCTCTTCATAATAAAACAAGACTATGCGTTTCATTAAAATGGTTGCCATTAGAAATTTCAGTCGTTATTTGAGGATACCTTATCCCTATCTCCACCTCAATTGTGTAATCCCAATGATCTGCCTCTCCCACAATGATAACGTTGCAGATGATGCTTCATCGAAGATTATGGAACAACAAAGAGTGGAATCTGGGCTACAATCTTACACTGAATGACACCTCTGTGGTACGACCACTCTTCTGGCTGATGTTGGGGTCAAAGTCAACAACTTCATCGTTGCATCAGAGTGGGATGGCACTCGAGTTCAGGCCCGTTGTCATGTATGGCCCCGTCTCAGGTACATGCTTCTGAGCTTATAGATTGGGTCAGGACCTTTGTCATCAACCGGTATGGCTGACCAGTTGTTGTATTAATGTAACATTCCATTTCCCTCAGCAGCAGGGCAACATCACATAGAGAAACCTGCGAACCTGCAGGAGAAAGGTGGGGATGGGGGAGACAATTCACGAACTCCATGTTCCAGCAACAGCCACGGTCTCCTCTGTGGTGCTGCCGAGTGCAACGGCTGCAGGCCTCTAATTGGTTGGCAGTTTTAGGTGGCCGGCATCTCTCGGCGGACGAGACGTTGTATCCCAGGATCCTCAGTCGGGAGAAAGGCCCACCTCTGTTGTACCCTTAAGAACCTGATGGGCCTTCCTCCTAAGAGTCAGCGCGGGTGACTCACCAGTTTTTCAAGCAGCTTGCAAGACACCCGCCGAAAACAGAAGATTCTGCCGCTGTTTGTGTTATCCAGCATTCAATCATACAACCTGTTGTTTTTCAAGGAGAACAAGATGAGGTTTCTCCTGGTGCACTTGCCAGCCTATGTTTGCTTTTTTTTAATCCATTAAAATCTGGAACTGGTCAATGCACAAGCAAAGAAAAAATCCTGTTTTAAATTTTTTTTCTGTAATTTTATATTGATAACAATGTTTGTTGCGGTGTATCTTCCACAGGAAAGGAGACATATGTCCCATCACACAATCCACAGAGCAACAGTTCAGCAGGTTCTATCTTTCTCCCGCCTAATCTCCATCTCCTAACACTTTGCCTGCCTGGCTGGCGATATAATTCCAACCACTCTGAACATGTGCAAAACATAGTCCGAGGTAAGCCTTTATAAATTTGTACTGTATTGATGGCTCCCTGCTCAGATATGTTTGCAAGGACAATGGAGGACCTGAATTCTCAGGCCACTTAATTGTTTTATGGAAATATTTTGTTCTAAGGATCTTCTCCTTCTGTTTGCTCAGCACAGTGATTTTTGCAAAGTGTCAGGTTTAAATCTGATTTCTGCACAGGCAGCTGGAGGAAGAATTAATGGGTTTGCTGCTGGCTACTCAAGCTGTTGCATTGCACGTGTTTTTTACTTTAGCCATTGCGAAAATAGTTGCAGTGGTTAGATGGTGTCATATTAGCAACCTGGAGTTGCAACATACAGAACACTGTTGGTTGAAAACCTTAATCTTGACAATCAAGTCAAAAGAAAGACTAAGCTGGGACCTGGTTGTTCTCATCAGGCAAGCATAACCCTGGGCTGCCATTGAATACTTTCTTGATGATTGGGCACAAAACACTCTTGTCCCACGAGATGGTCATTTGCCAGTTCTCTTGCCGAGCATATGAAACATAACATGGAATAACTAATGAAATAAATCAAACCAGTTATCTGCTATTGGTTAGGGGAGAGGGCAGCATGGTTAGGGGAGAGGGCAGGCATGGTTAGGGGAGAGGGTGGGCATGGTTAGGGGAAAGGGCGGCATGGTTGGGGAGAGGGCGGCATGGCTAGGAGAGAGGGCAGTATAGTTAGGAGAGAGGGTGGCATGGCTAGAAGAGAGGGTGGGCATGGTTAGAGGAGAGGGTGGCATGGTTAGGGGAGAGGGCGAGCATTGTTAGGGGAGAGGGCTGGCATGGTTAGGGGAGAGAGCAGACATAGTTAGGGGAGAGGGCGGCTGGTTAGGGGAGAGGGCAGCATGGTTAGGAGAGAGGGTGGGCATGGTTAAAGGGGAGGGCGGCATGGTTAGGAGAGAGGGAAGCCATGGTAAGGGGAGAGGGCGGCATGGTTAGGAGAGAGGGTAGGCATGGTCAGGGGAGAGGGAAGCCATGGTAAGGGGAGAGGGAGGGCATGGTTAGGGTAGAGGGCGGGCATGGGTAGGGGAGAGGGCAGGCATAGTTAGGGGAGAGGGCGGCATGGTTAGGAGAGAGGGTGGGCATGGTTAGAGGGGAGGGCGGCATGGTTAGGGGAGAGGGAAGCCATGGTCAGGGGAGAGGGAAGCCATGGTAAGGGGAGAGAGAGGACATGGTTTGCATGTATGGACTCAAAAACATATGGTACTCCTTGCAATATGGACTCAAAACAGGAGCAGCTAGTTAAACATCAAAATAACAGTAACAAAATAGAATTAGAACTAATGACAGTCACACTACTTGCTGATGACATCAGCAATGGATTAAATAAGAAAATGCATAATAATAACACTCTGTAACAATGAGGCTTCTACTTGTTTTCCCTATTTTAATAGCAAAAACTAGCCCAGAATGAAGATGTCCTTTTAATTTGGTTTAGAAATTGGGAGTTGGATGAGAGAGCACAGATAAAGAGTTGTATTCGTATTGGCAGTATGTGACAACTGGTGTCCTGGGGCTTTAACTTTTGTTCCTATACATTGATAATAGAACATAGAACATAGAACATAGAACAATACAGCGCAGTACAGGCCCTTCGGCCCACGATGTTGCACCGAAACAAAAGCCATCTAACCTACACTATGCCATTATCATCCATATGTTTATCCAATAAACTTTTAAATGCCCTCAATGTTGGCGAGTTCACTACTGTAGCAGGTAGGGCATTCCACGGCCTCACTACTCTTTGCGTAAAGAACCTACCTCTGACCTCTGTCCTATATCTATTACCCCTCAGTTTAAAGTTATATCCCCTCGTGCCCGCCATATCCATCCGCGGGAGAAGGCTCTCACTGTCCACCCTATCCAACCCCCTGATCATTTTGTATGCCTCTATTAAGTCTCCTCTTAACCTTCTTCTCTCCAACGAAAACAACCTCAAGTCCGTCAGCCTTTCCTCATAAGATTTTCCCTCCATACCAGGCAACATCCTGGTAAATCTCCTCTGCACCCGCTCCAAAGCCTCCACGTCCTTCCTATAATGCGGTGACCAGAACTGTACGCAATACTCCAAATGCGGCCGGACCAGAGTTCTGTACAGCTGCAACATGACCTCTCGACTCCGGAACTCAATCCCTCTACCAATAAAGGCCAACACTCCATAGGCCTTCTTCACAACCCTATCAACCTGGGTGGCAACTTTCAGGGATCTATGTACATGGACACCTAGATCCCTCTGCTCAGCCACACTTTCAAGAATTTTACCATTAGCCAAATATTCCACATTCCTGTTATTCCTTCCAAAGTGAATCACCTCACACTTCTCTACATTAAACTCCATTTGCCACCTCTCAGCCCAGCTCTGCAGCTTATCTATATCCCTCTGTAACCTGCTACATCCTTCCACACTATCGACAACACCACCGACTTTAGTATCATCTGCAAATTTACTCACCCACCCTTCTGTGCCTTCCTCTAGGTCATTGATAAAAATGACAAACAGCAACGGCCCCAGAACAGATCCTTGTGGTACTCCACTTGTGACTGTACTCCATTCTGAACATTTCCCATCAACCACCACCCTCTGTCTTCTTTCAGCTAGCCAATTTCTGATCCACATCTCTAAATCACCCTCAATCCCCAGCCTCCGTATTTTTTGCAATAGCCTACCGTGGGGAACCTTATCAAACGCTTTGCTGAAATCCATATACACCACATCAACTGCTCTACCCTCGTCTACCTGTTCAGTCACCTTCTCAAAGAACTCAATAAGGTTTGTGAGGCATGACCTACCCTTCACAAAGCCATGCTGACTATCCCTGATCATATCATTCCTATCTAGATGATTATAAATCTTGTCCCTTATAATCCCCTCCAAGACTTTACCCACTGCAGACGTGAGGCTCACCGGTCTATAGTTGCCGGGGTTGTCTCTGCTCCCCTTTTTGAACAAAGGGACCACATTTGCTGTCCTCCAGTCCTCTGGCACTATTCCTGTAGCCAATGATGACATAAAAATCAAAGCCAAAGGTCCAGCAATCTCTTCCCTGGCCTCCCAGAGAATCCTAGGATAAATCCCATCAGGTCCCGGGGACTTATCTATTTTCAGCCTGTCCAGAATTGCCAACACCTCTTCCCTACGTACCTCAATGCCATCTATTCTATTAGCCTGGGACTCAGCATTCTCCTCCACAACATTATCTTTTTCCTGAGTGAATACTGACGAAAAATATTCATTTAGTATCTCGCCTATCTCTTCAGACTCCACACACAATTTCCCATCCCTGTCCTTGACTGGTCCTACTCTTTCCCTAGTCATTCGCTTATTCCTGACTTGAATGAAAGAGTAGAGATGTATGAGTTTGAAGCTGACCCCATAATTGGAAGGATAATAAATAATGCAAATATGAGGCAGGAAGTTGCAAAGGGACGTAGACAGGTTAAACGAGTGCGGTTTCTTAATTTGCAGAGGGTTTAAGACTCTCGCCAACATGGTAGCTATTTTGTCGACATGTAAAAGATCTGTATATGTAAGTATTTAAGTGGTAGTTAATAGAATAGAATGAGAATTGATATCATCCACTTCTATTCTGAGTAAAGGCCCATACCTAATTTGTCAGTCGCCCGCCCAGCTGCAACACCTCACTCCTTTCACAACTTGAACTACAAACTTGGCACTACTTTCAAACCCAGAGACTAAGGAAATTGTAGACTTCATGTAGACTAAATCTTTCATAAACTTGGCTCTCTTGAGTATAGACGATTGAGGGGTTGTCTACTCAAGGTGTTTAAAATGTTAAGACGTTTTGCTCGGGTAGGTAAAGAGAAATTATTTCTCCTGAAGAGGTCATCGAAAACGATTGGCATAGAGTCATAGATTGTAGAATAGTACACCACAGAATCAGGCCATTTGGCCCATCATGTCTACATTTCTTTAGAAGTCACTTTAGAAGACACTTCAGCAGTCAAGGGCATTCAGCCTCTGATCTCCGGGTAAGTGTTCTCCAAGGCGGCCTTCAGGACGCGCGACAACGCAGAATCGCCGAGCAGAAACTTATAGCCAAGTTCCGCACACATGAGTGCGGCCTCAACCGGGACCTGGGATTCATGTCGCATTACATTCATCCCCCACCATCTGGCCTGCGAAATCCTACCAACTGTCCTGGCTTGACACAATTCACACCTCTTTAACCTGGGGTTACCCCATCTCTGGATCTGTAAAGATTTAATTACCTGCTAATGCTCGCATTCCAAGCATTGTTTGGCATCTTTGAATCTGTCTATATATGTGTTTCTGGAACAGACCTCTTCATTCACCTGAGGAAGGAGCAGCGCTCCGAAAGCTAGTGACATCGAAACAAACCTGTTGGACTTTAACCTGGTGTTGTAAGACTTCGTACTGTGCTCACCCCAGTCCAACGCCGGCATCTCCACATCATTTCTTTCGAAGAGCAATCTAGCTCCTCCACTTGCTCCTCGTTTCCCTGCAATGTTTACCCCTTCAGGTATTTCCCCGACTTCCCCTTTCAAGGCTGCTCTTGAATCTGTATCCACCAGGCTGTGAGACAGTGCCTTCACAATCCTAATCAATCCTTGCGTCAAAAGAAGGGTTTCCCTCCTGTTGTTTCTCGTTTTCTTTTGTCAGTCGCCTTAACTCTGTGCCCTTTGTCACGGATCCTTCAGCCAATGGCAGCAATTTCTCTTTGTTTACTCCATTCTAAAACTTTCATAATTTCAAACACCTCTTCATATTATTAATATTCGGCCTAGGCCATTTAGGATGGATCCCAGGGAGCACTTTTCATACGATGAGTAGCAGAAATTTGGAATCTTCTCCAGAAAGATTGCTGAAGAATATGGATAGACGGGGCAAAATAAAGGGATAATCTCTAAAGGAGTTCAGGAACAGTGGGATCTCGGTGCCTGTGTACACAAGTCATTGAAGGTGGCAGAGCAGTTTGAGAGTGAGGTTAATAAAGCATATAGTGCCTTAGGCTTTATTAACAAGGGTATTGATTACAAGAATAAGGAGGTTATGTTGAACATATACAAGACACAACTTAGGCATCATATGGAGTATATGTGTCTGGTTCTGGGAGCCATACTTGAGGAAGGATGTGAGCGCATTGGCGAGAGAACAGAGGAAATTCTAGGGATAAAGAACCATAGCTATGAGGATGGATTAGAGAGGTTGGGACTGGTTTCCATGGGGAATAGAAGGAGACTTGATAGACGTCTTCAAGATCCTGAGGGGAAAGGACAGAGTAAATAGTGAGAAACTTTGACCCCTCAAGAGAGCATCAAGAACAAGAGGGCACAGATTCAAAATAAATGGCAAAAGGAGTAAAAGTGAAGTGAGGAATATTTATTTCACCCAGAAGGCTGTTGGGGTCTGGAACAAAGTTCCTGAGAGGGCAATGGAGGCAGTTTCGATCGAGGTATTCAAAAGGGAATTCGACTGCTGTCTGAAAAGAAAGAATGTGCAAGGTTACGGGGATAAGGCAGCGGATTGGGACTCGATAAAATGCTTTCAGAGGGCCGGTGCTGGTTTGATGGACCAAATGGCCTCCTTCTGCCCTGTAAAGATTCTGTGAGAGAATTCAAGCTTTCAAGACTGAGATTGATGGATTGTTGTAAGCTAATGGTATCACGGGATATGGAGCTAAGATGGTTCAATTAAGTTAAGGTACAGATCAGCCTCGATCTAACTGAATGGCAGAGCTGGCTCAAGGGGCTGAATGGCCTATTCCTGTTTCGATGTTCCTGCGGAATAATATTGGGGGAAGTAGGGAAAGATCAGATTAAAAGTGAGCGGGTATGTACCTTGATCATTTTTAACTCCCCACCTGCCCAGTTTCCGACGGCTACGCCATGGTAGTATTGGCTTCCTTATTTAATATTTGCTTTCATGGACAGAAATTATTAATTTTATTGGAGTTAGGAGCAACAGATAAAATAGAAGAAGCCCATTTATATGCTTCAATGTTTTTCGTTCACCGTAGACTAGCTAAGCAAGCGTATCTGTTTTGTTTTTCCATTGTAGACAAATCAACTTGAACGATACTGAATTAAAAGATTTCACTGTGCTTCATAAAGTATTGTATAAGGAGGAGCTGGGAGGTGAGATAGAGGATGGTCTATGGGCAGACGTGTTGAGTAGAGTCAACATGTCCGCAACATGTGCCAGGCTCAGCCTGATACAATTTAAGGTTGTTCATCAGGCTCACATGACAGTGGCCCGGATGAGCAGATTCTTTGGGGTGGAGGACAGGTGCGCAAAATGTGCGGGAGGACCAGCGAACCATGTCCACATGTTTTGGACATGTCCAAAGCTTAGGGGATTTTGGCAGGGGTTTGCGGACATCATGTCCATGGTGTTAAAAACAAGGGTGGCGCTGAGTCCAGAGGTGGCAATTTTCGGGGTGTCAGAAGACCTGGGAATCCAGGAGAAGAAAGAGACAGATGTTCTGGCCTTTGCTTCCCTGGTAGCCCGGAGACGGATACTGTTAGCATGGAGGGACTCAAAGCCCCCGAAGTCGGAGACCTGGCTGCCGCACATGGCTAGCTTTCTCTGTTTGGAGAAAATCAAGTTCGCCTTGAGAGGGTCACTGTTAGGGTTCACAACCGTTCGTCGACTTCTTTGCGGAAAATTAATCGTCAGCAGACGGGGGTGGGGGGGGGGGCGGGGGGGAGTAGTTTAGATTAGAGTAGGGGGTAATAAGGGTGGGACCTGTACGAAAGGTAAATGGCTTTTGCACTATGTTTATGGTTTCATGTATATTGTTTATTTTGTTGTTGTTACTGTACCAAAAATACCTCAATAAAATGTTTGTTAAAAAATAAATAAAGTATTGTATATACTGTGTGATACCCCATTTCCATAGGAGCAGGTTTGCATTGTGACACTTCACCAAAAATATTCTGTTTGGTTTAAATCTCTGCTTCCGGGCCGCTGAATTATCTTTCTCCTTTTCAAGGTGAATGTAAACAATCTGATCCAGACTTCCATCGAGTTCTACTGAGAATTATGCATTTGTATGAAGTAGGAGAAGACCCTGTCCTGTCCCAGCCTGTGACAGTCAACCTGAAGGTTTGTTGGATATTTTAGCAGTTATTATGAAAAAAAACTATTCTCTGGTCCTGTCTAATGTAAAGCAAGTCTGTATGTATAAAGCATGTTGAGTAACTCCCCCGGGTTTAGAGTTGGTGTTATCCTGTGGGATATTAATGTGTTGTTACAATCCCTGCAGATCCAAATGACTCGCAAGGAAAAAAATTACCAACTTTATTCCACTTTTTGTCGCTTTTATTTGAGCACAAATCAGAACCAACACAAATCATACATGAATTAACAGGCAAATAATATTTCAGATAAAAAGGTAAATTTCACTTTTAATAATCGATGCATGGAATCCGTACAATGCAGAAGGAGGCCATTCGGCCCACGGAGTCTCCACTGACTTTCCGAAAGAGCACTCCACACAAGAGGCCCACAACCCCATCCTATCCCCATAACCTCTAAACCTAATGTACACACCCTTGGACATTAAGGAGCAATTTAGCTTGGCCAATCCACATAACCTGCACATCTTTGGACTGGGGATGGAAACCGGAGCACCCGGAGGAAAGTCACGCAGACACGGGGAGAATGTGCAAACTCGACACTGACAGTCCCCCAAGGCTGGAATCAGACCTGGGTCCCTGGCACTGTGAGGAAGCAGTGCTAACCACTGTCCCACCATGCTGCCCCACTATCATGCACAATTGCAAGCCCCTGCATCACTGCCTGCACAAGTGTGGCCCTATGTAGCTACATACTCCCACAATATGTTATTCTTCATTCACACAGGGGAGGTCAGAATTCCTATCCTTCAACAGCTTCCACATTCCAGTTTCACAGGTGCGACTATCATCAAAAAGGTGCATTCCTACAAACCCTCGCCCCTTCGGATCACAACAATCCTGGTGGTGTAGCTTTCCAGTGTTTTCAATCTTTCAACCGACCAGCCAATAACTCCCCAGTTAGCAAATAAGAACAGAAAATGCTGGAAACTCAGCAGCTCTGGCACCATCTGTGGAAACAGAAACAGAGTTATCATTTAAAGCCCATATGACTTCTTAAGGGTGGTGAAGCCCAATTTGGCCACTTCTGTGAAAACACCCAGCTGTTTAGCATTTCTGAGCTGTTCACATAGCTTTCCAGGTTTTAGACTTTTATACCAGCTTGCACAGTACCTCCTAAAGCTCTTGTATCCTGTTCTGGCAAACAGAAAAAGTGACTTCCTGAGACTGATTTGCTTCTTTTCATCACAAGAATTCTCTATCTTCCACTTTTTGTCTCAATCTGGTTTCTGTTGTGTCTGTATTTGTGCGCTGATGGCTTGACCCTCCAGATCTTCTACTTGTAGCTTTCCTTTGCATATTCTAGCCACACAACTTCTTTTGTAACATCCTTCCAGTTGGGACTGCTTCCAGGTAAAGTGTCAGCAGGTCACATGGACCAATGTTTCTTATGACCCAAGAAAATTCCAATTGATCCCTTTACAATTGATGCAAACTCTTAAAAGTCCTTTTCATGTGTGTGTGTGTGTGTGTGTGTGTGTGTATGTGTGCGTGTGTATCCAAATAAACTACAATCATGAAGAGATGAATTTCAAGCAAATGTCTAAAGCATTCATACTCTGGATTGTTATTATGCAAATATAATCAACTGTATCCTTGATAATTGTGTTATTGCATATGGAAATGAAGTGAGACAAATGGGTCTGGTCTGTAGCTATTTTGGAAATGAGGACCATGATAGCCAGTTTCCATCGTGTTGGTTTCTCTCTAGTGCAGCAGCTCCCTTGTGATCAGAGTAAATGCATCTGCAGTCTCCTTCATTGTATCTCCATATTATAGGATAGATATCATTCATCTATGAGAACATATTTGTTCTGACCCCTTTTCAGACTTATTGCTCATGTGATGAATGCAGGCATTTCAAATATATTGTATTATTTGTCTGTGGTACAGTAAGGGTTGAAAGCCTGGGTTAGTGTGTGTTGACTGCTGCAGTGGTGTTTTTTAAAATCCTGGTTTGCAAAACAGCTAGGCTTTTTGGGAGCCAGCGGTGCAAGTAAGGTATTATAAAAGCTTGGGCTAATGGATTTTTGTTTGGATTAAGAGGGTTCCCTGTGGAGTAGTTCATATGTCTCAGCTTGGTAAGTTGATGTAACTAATGGGAAGAGCTAGAGTACCAGGCATTTTGCATAAAAGCAGACATTTCAGTTGGTCCCTGGAAGTCAAACCATGAAGACAGTTTCTGAAGACTTCAGCTGGAAATCCTGCATTGTTCTGACAGGATTCAGGTCTATCTCTTAAAACAGTCTAAAGAACATCCCTTAAGCAAGTATGCCTGGGTCTGCTAACTGTATTTAAAAGTGGATGTTGACTGGAGATGGTTCTGTTGTTTGAATGGAAGTAAAGATAGCAGTTAAGGGTTATTGTGTCACTGTACTGATTAGCATTGTTTTATGGGGTAATTGTAAGCTATTTTTCTTGTGTGATGTTAAAAATATTTTAATACTGTGTCAATAAAGTTTGTTTTAGTATACAATATTCCTATTTTGTGTAAGGTATCTTTTCCTCAGTCTTACAAAATTAAAATAAATTATTGGGGTTTCTGTCCAGTATCCTAGTTACTGTTGGGTTCTGGTCCGAGATCATAATACTCATTTTATATATGAATGTCATTCAGTCTTCTTTCAAATCGTAACCACTTATTTCCTCATTGTCCTCTCATGCATATATACTTCCAGAATATTAACTACCTTGAGCTCATTCTCTATCTGAGGCTGTTTACATCTTTTAAAGTTCTCACATTGCTGATAATCTCTTTGTACCCTTTTGACCTTGACTTTGTAACGTTTTTAATTCTTTCATGGGATGTGAGCATCACTAGACCAGCATTTGTTGTTCATCTCTAATTGCCCTTGTGCCACCTTCTTGGATTGCTGCAGTTCATCTGGTGTAGGCCTCAAAATATCCATCCCAGTGAGGCCATTCATCTTTCTGCCTGCATAAGATGTAGAGATCATTCTACCCCTTTATTCACTAACAAGCTCTGTTGGTTCATTTCCTTAGGTTTTGCCCTCATTTGTATGAAGTCACTTGTTTTAAAAATCGTTTATACAGCGTACCCTGGCTCGTAGTCCTCAGGTTTTCTGAATTCCAGATCACAGTGAACATTGTCATTATTGCTCACCATGGCTTCATTTCCTTTTTTTTTTTGCTGAGGCTTTTTATCCAAGTCAATGTTGACTGCCTCTTGTTGTTTGTAGACTCATTGGATTGTGACACAGCCGTGCATCATCTTTACTGCATAGGATTTCAAACTACATAAGTATTTCCAGCTTTGATTGGTTGATCTGAAGTGGCCATTGGGTCCTCAAAGAACAATACAGCACAGGAACAGGCCCGTCGGCCCTCCAAGCCTGTACCAGTCATGATACCATCCCTGGCCAAAACGTTCAGCACTTCCTTGTGCCGTATCTCTCTATACCCATCCTATCCATGTGTTTGTCGAGATGCCTTTTGAACGCCGTTAATATATCTGCTTCCACAACCTTCCCTGGCAACACGTTCCAGGCCATAAACAAACTTCTACATCCTTCGATATAGCATACTCTCTTGCATCTTCTTTTGATCTGTACCGTAGCCTTGTGGTTAGCATTGTCTTGTTCATATTGAGGATGTTTAACGAGAGTTGCCCATACTGGAAGTTTGTATCCCGCCTTAACAACTAATTCCTGGGCAGCACGGTGGCGCAGTGGGTTAGCCCTGCTGTCTCATGGCGCCGAGGTCCCATGTTCAATCCCGGCTTTAGGTCACTGTCCGTGTGGAGTTTGCACATTCTCCCCATGTTTGCATGGGTCTCGCCCCCACAACCCAAAGATGTGCAGGGTAGGGAGATTGGCCACGCTAAATTGCCCCTTAATTTGAAAAAATGAATTGGGTACTCTAAATTTATATTGAAAAAAATAACTAATCTCCTCGGTGTTCATGGTTCAGTGGTTTGTTCATTTACTTTCCTGGCTGTTTTGCCTTCTGTAACCCTGTGTGTTATGTGCGACCTTCCCCTGGAGCTAGCATGTATCTCATTTTTATGATGTGTCATAGGTCCCAACTATACCAACAGACATATTCTGACATATTTTATCTTGACATCCAATTTCTGTGTTACTAATGTCTGGTTAATGCATGTCTGAGTTGCTGTGTTCATGCTGCCTACCTTCCACTCATGCCTAAGAGTTAAACTTAAGCATTAAATGGCTAGGTGTTAAACTTACTGCTTGAATTGTCTCTGAGGAAGTGGTGCATGATACAGCAAATGTTTGCTGCATAAATATTGGGAAGGAATATCATTGAAGCAGTGGATAAATACATTGAATTAATAACCCACACAATTTGAGGGAGATCATAGTTTTCAATACAGAAGCTAAACTAAGCTTCAAAATCTATTTTTGTTTAGTAATGGGGGGGGGGGGGGGGGGTTAGTTGCCAGTCTACTTGTTTGACATTCAAGTTCCCCGTTAATTAGATAAAGTCTAAATTCTCTTTCTGCATGGAATCTTTGATAGGACCTACTAAAAGTGTTGGGATCGGTGGTTTCTATGGAAGAGCGCTCTCTCACAGGAATCTGGAACATTAACACACTCAAGCGCTGGAAGTGGAAAACAGCACAACAGCAGGATGGAGGCGAGTTACTCAAGTTTACTTATTTTCAAATAACTTGTGAGATTTCCAAAGTAAAGGGTACAATATTCCTGTGAGTGGAACATTTATTTTGCTTTTGACGCCCAATATCCACATTCAAGCATTCTCCAATCGAGTTATGGCTGCTTGTCAAGGTGCACATTTGGGTTACTTCTGGGAGACCAGAATCAACGGGCCAGCTGTTGACTGCTAGTGCTTTCAAATCTAAATGCAACATGCTGCTTGCCCTCACTATTTTATTTTTATCTTGCAATTTTCACACCTGTCTTAAAGGTTCTCAGAGGTGGCCTTGATTCAAATCAGTGGACAGGCTGCAGCTTTCAGACCTCGATATCTAGTTCAGAGGTGCTGGAATTTATTTTTAAAGAGATAATAAAAGAACACAATATCCTATCCAGATTGCCTTTCTTTCCCCTTAAACTTAACGATTAGCAATCGTCTATGAATATTTCCTTAACTAATGTAACATCCCTGCCTGAGCAATAATTTGTAAGTTTCCAAATCTCCACCCCGGCTCAAGATTTGTGACAATTCTGCTTTTCTCGCAAAAATTATTTTTCGTTAAGTCACCAAAGCATTTTGCAGTTTAGTACGTGTCAAAACAGGAACTGGGTGGGTTGAAGTGTTTCTGAGATGTATATTTCATTATCTGCACATACCTTTTGACATTAAAAATCTGACTATGGCGTGCACTTCCTGTGTGCAACCTATAGCTTCTTGTTAGCTTTTCATAACAGCTTTGCAAGGGAGGCTGTTTAAAGATTTGTAATGCATTCCTGTAAGCTTTATGGAATTATATCGCCGTTTCAGTTTCTGGGTTAAGTTCGGCACTTTAATGCTTCTTGACAAAGCTTTTGGCCAGCATGTACGGTAACTGATTCCTAAATAGCCAAAGTAATATTTTAAACATAAAACAGCAAGAACTTAAACATTTCAAAATAAAATGTTTGAATTTGCCTATTCAGAGACTTTGATACAATTGGGGAAATGATTCACTGTTTTCGTGCTTATACTGACGATTTTAATGATGGACGGTGGGATTTTCCACACCCTCCACCACACCATGTTTTCCGGTCCACGCTTCCACCCTAGGTGATCTGATATCCACTTGGGATTATTATTCAAAATTGCATTGCATTTCGTTGACTTAACATGCCTTTTTTTTGGATGCATGTAAAATATGATTTAGACTGTAGTGGTTGGAGAGGGAAGCTCACCACCACTTTCGCTGCAGCAAGTAAGAGATGTGCAATAAATGCTGGCCTGGCCAGCCACGCCCATATCCAGTAAATGAATAAAATATTTTAAAAACAGTACTTGTGCCCAGAGGTTACCCGATAGGTTTTGGAGGGGTCTTCAAAACATTGGGAGTGGATTTTGTGGAGGTATTGGGGGCTGACTCTCGGCAGGACACGCCCTTCCTTCCTGTTGGACCCCCCCATGAGACTCAGAGGGACGACTTGATCGATCTTCCCATCGGAGACCCAATGGTAGGGCTCGTCAATTTCACCCAGTAAAAGGCAGCCCAGAAGGGAACCGGCATCTTCGGATGTTCCGGCTGGGCCAAGCCATGCTCTCCGCTGCTTTTCGGCTTTACTATGCGATGCACGATCAATCACTACTGAAGCGAGATTGTAGTCCAATTGAAGGCTTTAATGAACAAGTAGTTGCCCCAGCAGCTCCGGTACAGAATGACTGCTGTGGGTGAAACACAGACTCTTATGCTCCGCCTGTTGGGCGGAACCAGCAGGCAGGTTCTACCACTCGTACTACAGTATAAGGTACATCCCACCTAGGTACCGTGATACCCCTAATATAGCCTACCACATTATGCAGCTGGTTAAAAACAGTGGTGGTGGCCTGACGCCCTTAAGTGGCATTACCTCTCCACTTAACCTCAGTAGAGAGTAGGCGGGACATCTATCTCTGGGCACTCCCGTCTCAGACTTTGGCCCAGAGGGGTGAGAGGAGGGGTTGGGGGGATGTGGACAAAGGGGGGTGCTTACATGCGACCAAATTGCTTGTTAAATGCTCCACCCTCTCTGAACACACCTCAAGTCAAAGAATAAAATTCTGTCGTTTGGTGGTGCAAAAGTTGGGTTGTCAAAGGGTGACACGGTGGCGCAGTGGTTAGAACTGCTACCTCACGGCGCTGAGGACCCGGGTCCGATCCCGGCATTTAAAAAAGAACCATCCCTACGCAGTGCCCGTGTGGAATTTGCACATTCTCCCCGTGTCTGCGTGGGTCTCACCCCCACAACCCAAAGACAGGGGCTGGTTTAGCACACTGGGCTAAATCGCTGGCTTTTAAAGCAGACAAAGCAGGCCAGCAGCACGGTTCAATTCCCGTACCAGCCTCCCCGAACAGGCGCCGGAATGTGGCGACTAGGGGCTTTTCACAGTAACTTCATTGAAGCCTACTTGTGACAATAAGCGATTTTCATTTTTCATTTTCATATGCAGGGCAAGTGAATTGGCCATGCTAAATGGCCTCTTAATTGGGGAGAAAAAAAAAGATTTGGAAGGTTTGGGTTGTCAGTTTAACGTGGGAGCTGCTCATGTTACCACACATTGAACTTCAGCAGATTGTGACCAGCAACGGGTTTCTGCTCACAGACCTATTGCTCCACATGAGGGAGCGGATCAGTCAACAGGTACAGCTTACAGAGGCTTTACCTGGAAAACTGGATATACTTCCTCAGCTTATTTTCCGCCTCTGGGCTCACCTCGATCAGGGCCGGGAAATCAAGTCAACGTTACTCTCTTCGAACAATTCCAATGACATGGTTGATGTGAGGAATGAACCACCAATGGTGTCCATTATTGCGAGTGTCGCTTTTGTTCCACCAGTGCACCTATCTTATAACCACATGAAATATTCATCCCTTCCTCCCTCCAGTCTTCCAAGCATTTGAAAAAAGAAAATCTCATCCCTACGCAGGACCCCTATTTGAATGGTCAAAGCAGGGAAGTGGTTTGATGTGCTTCAAATAAACAACAGACACTTAACAATACAAGGTTGTAATACACACACACATTCATCCCTTCCCTTCGAGCAACAACACATCTTCTCTTGCTTTCTTTTTAGCGCTTGTACCTCTGTGGTTCAACTTCTGTGGTTTTGGCAGACTTGAGGCAGGCTGCTCAGATCCCTGCTCTCATTTCTGAGCTGCTGTTGGCTGATATCCTGTGGGCTTTGGAACCCATCAGGGACCCGACGAGGACTGTTCCACCTGCACCTGACTGTGCGGTGGAGGAGTGTATGGTGAGTTAGCGGACAGTGGGTGAGAAGTGGAAATACTTCAAGTAGAGCCTAAACTTCCATATCCCCCTCTCACCTTCTTCACTCTCATGGGACCAGCTGCACCTTAGTGGTGCAATGAATGGCCAAAACTCAGATACCTTCCATGGTTTTTAAGGTGAGATTGAGTGTGCACACCGTTGTTGAAGGCTTTCTTGCATTTGTGTAATTTCCACGTTTAATTCAGCCACTCTCTTTTTCCATTGAAGAAGACGCGATCATACAGACTCGAGACAGATTTCCTCAATCTTTCTGTAATTGGGTGCTTAGAATGCCTGCCAGTGCATCACAGGTTCTCAGCGGCTGCTCCTGTACTGTTTGACAATGCTGTCGCCCCCAAATCTCTCCCCCCCCGTGCGCCCCCCCCCCCACACTTGCTGGAGGTACAGCATCTGCACTTGGCTGAGCAGAACTTGGAAAGTCCCACATCCTTCAACTGTCCCTGACGTCACCATCTGCCTTTGCTCAGGGTGAAGTGAGAGTCAGCAGGTAAAAAAGAATTGTTATCTCTCTAACCCGTCCTCATGAAGAGTGAGTATCTGAGCTGGCCCATGATCTGCATAAGTCAAGGGATGCAGCACCCTCGAGGGGAGTGAGCTCTCAGAGAGGTCAAAGTCACCCTAGACCCCTTCCTGCTGGGCAAGTGAAGATCCTGCAGGAAATAAAAGACATGAAATAGCTATTTCAAGATGAGAATGTTTGAAGTTATTCCGCACATAATCTTATTTCAATCGCTGTTGGCTCCAAGTCAGCATGCTTTAACTGCTGTATACCATGTGGCGGTCTGATATTCAATTCCATCACCAGGTAACTGGGAGGACCCCACCTCCACACCACTGATAACCAGACACACTGAGACTCCGCAGGCCTCCAGCAGCTTCCCCGCTGCAGGTTGTACTTGAGATATCTGTAAGAGGCCATATCCTCCAGTTCCCTGTCTTTCCCTGGTATCCTGGACTCTCCTCTCCTGCATGGAAGGGAAGACAGCAATGACTGAAACAAATGGGAGATGGTTACTCAATGAACGGCGAGCATTTGTTTTGGGTAGCCCAGGGGGTTAGGAATAGCCGCTGAAACGAAAAAAGCAACTGACAGACTTGGTGCCTGCACGGATTTTCTGCATACCATCGTTAAAGCTAGTTTGACCAGGGAAGGACACCAGGATGCCACAGTGAAGCAGAGAGTTTCTGATGCTGCACTGGAGGCTTGGGTGCAGGAGGTAGAGAGCAGGAGAGATTTCATCTGTCCGCAGGGGTCCCGGAGACCCTCCAGACAAACCTTGCAAAGGCAGAGGGAGCAGATAGCCATTGTGGTCAGTGTTATCGACCAGACCCCTGAGGACCTGGATGCAGTGCCAGAAGAAGTTCAATGACCTCACACAAGGAATCAAGCTCAGTGAATGTGTCCTTAAAACTACATCTCACCAACTGCACCACTAGCTTCACACATTGCTTCAACCATACACCAATAACCATAACCTCACACGTTAATCTTGAATACCAATGAACTCCATCAATCATGACTGAGACATAACACTGCTGTGAACCCCACAACCACATCTCACACCTTGCTGTTCACATGTAGCAATCTATTCAACCATGACGACCATATCACCCGAACCCATTGTGCCACACTCGCTCACATTTCTCTCCTTCTTGCAGCACAAGGGGAGGTGGAGGCGTAGCAGCATTGTCATTAGACTAGTAATCCAAACCCAGCATAATACTCTGGGGAAACGGCTTCGAATCCCACCAAGACTATGATGAAATTTGAATTTAATAAACATCTGCAATTAAAGGTCTAATGAAACCATTGTCGATTGTTGGAAAAAATCCATCTGGTTCACTCATGACCTTTAGGGAAGGAAATCTGCCATTCTTACCCGGTCTGGCCTACATGTGACTCCAGACCAACAACAATGTGATTGACTCTTACTCTTAAATGCCCTCAAAGTTGACGGGTAATAAATGCCCAACAAACGATGCCCACATCCCATGAATAATTTTTAAAAATGAAGGTAGCACATAGCTCGAGGCAGTGACACCTAACTGCTGGGGTCAGCACAGCAACCTGTCCTGGCACAGAGGAGACAGTTCTCACCATCATTGGAGCAATCATTGAGTGCGGCTGTGGCCACCGACAGGGCTGAAACTATTGAAGAAGACTGTTGCTCAAACTTAAACCTCCTCCTCATTTTGCAGTTTCTCCTTAATCACCATTCTGTGTAAGCCTGCACCTCTTACTTCCCATCCCTCCCCTCATCACAGTGGTGAAAGATTAAGGGTACCAGATGTACAGTTCTCTGTCGGGAGAGGTTGCACACGTTCCACTTTTGAGGACTACAGTGAGGAGTTTGGGGCAGTTAGAGAAGAGGCTGCTGGGTGAAACTTTTGTTGCATTGACCAGCATGCCAGAAGCCCTGCAGTCATTGCCCAGGAGCATGGAAGAGTCTGGAACCAAGTCCAGAAAGAGAACATTGCACAGACCTTAGAACCCATCCAAGTGGAAGTAGTGACCAACTCTGTGAGAAGGCTTGCAGACTCAGCTGCAATGGAGTACCTGATGATAAACAACTTGTGTTCACGAGGGGGGCTTGCGGCATCTGCAGACACCAGTGTTCATGAGGGAGGCTTGCAGCATCTGTGGGTACCAGTGTTCACGGAGAGGACTTGCAGCATCTGCAGATACCAGTGTTCACGAGGACTTGCAGGTTCTGCAGATACCAGTGTTCATAAGGGGGGCTTGCAGCATCTGCGGATACCAGTGTTCACGAGGACTTGCAGGTTCTGCAGATACCAGTGTCCACGAGGGTGACTTGCAGCATCTATGGATACCCGTGTTCACAATGGCTTGCAGCATCTCTCAAACGTTCTGCAATCTGTCCCCCAACACATTACTTAGGTTGCTGAAGGGTGCCACTGGTAGGAGGCAGTAGGTCAGAGGGCACGGACTTGCTGTCTCCTCTCTAGATGACATCATTTGTCCTCCCACCAGTGCCATTTGGTCAGGCCTTTCTGATCTCTGTCTGTCAGCAAAACAGCCCAGACTCTTGCTACTCGTGCCAAGGTGGTACAGTCTCATGCCGGACCTACTCGGGCCAGAATTCCTCGAGGTCCACTCGTGCCAAGATGGTACAGTCCCATGCTGGACCTACTGGGACCAGATCTCTTTCAGATTGTCCTCCGAGGCCAACTGTTACCTCCTGAATTGAAGGTTCGCAGCCTTCCACCAGCCATGTTGCAGCCACTAGGGTAGCACTGCACAGGAGGAGTAGGATAGGAACAAGAATATGGACAATAGCACTTCGAGAACACGTAGGCTGATTAGCTGACAACTCTATGCAAGGGTTTAATTTATAAACTTGATTTGGAATGTTAGTGTTGGGAAGGCTTTTACTTTAGCGTTGAGGTCAAGAGGATGATGGTCAGTAATGGAGGGAGGGTAAGGTATGACACTGTTAGTGAATGGGGAATTGGGATTGTGTTCACTGATGCCACAGCCAGATGAATCGATCATGGATAGCTAGAAAGAGGTTGTGTTGGCTTCCTCCTCCTCCTAAACTGCTCACTGATGACAATGACTGTGCCAACACGATAGCGAGATTGTGCAGGATACAGTAGACCATATGAATCGTGTCCCGCACTCTGCTAAATACTGCAGTTCTCCTCCAGTACATCCGTGGCAGCAGGACCGTTGTTTCAGCTCCCCAATTCTCTGCTCAAGCACATTTTACCAAGTGTGGTTTTCGTGCCTGTAAGTGCATGCATTAACTGTGCTTGTGAATCATCGGTCACATTGTCGGCGGATAGCCTTTGTCACCCACTAGCCACCCCCTGATTCTTGGTGGTAGCTTGGCAGAATGCCGCAGAATGGATTTGGCATTTGCCGGCACACATTAGCTGGTCTTCAGAGGGGAATCCCTTCTGGTCGTGGTACATCTCAGAGTTTGCCTACAAAGCAATGAACATTAAGTCAGTGGCACCACAGGGAAGTCTGCAATCCATGCTCATATTCTGCCTCTTTTCGCTCTGAAATGTATTGAACTCTCATGGAAAATAGAGCCTCGGTGACTTCTCTCATGCAACAATGGATGGTGAACTGAAGCATTTCCAGCTTGAAAGGTGCCAGGCACAAAAGGTTCATGGCTACAGTTGCCTTTACAACCACATGCAAGCTGCTCTCACCCTGCTTTGATGGCAGTACCATTGAGGGTCATACCGCCATTCCAGCACAGAGGGATGCCATTCAGCCTATCGGGTTAATGCTACATGTGTTTAGATTTTGTAGTTGTGTATTTGAGTGACGACAAGACTGGTCTTTCACAGTGTGTCCTCCCGTGTCCTGTTAGTGTTATTTGATCTGGAGCTGATGTTGGCATTTCCATTGATAACCTCTGCAGTGAAAAGATTTGTTGACCCTGCAGCCAGCAATCGCAGATCACTCTGCGTGTAAGGTCACAAGTTGCTTCATAAGAAAAGTGGGCTTGCCTATTCGCGCAAAGGCAAAATCCTGCGGAAATCAGAAATGTAAATAGAAAACGCTGGGAAACCTCGGATTAGACAGCATTTATGAATTGGGAATCCAAGTGAATGTTTCAGGTCAGGCACTATTCCCTCATCAGAACAGGCAAAATTAGGAAATATAACAAACTTTTTTTGTGAAAGCATAAAACTTTTGACTTATTGCATTCAAGCTTAGATATCTGATTCTAATTCTGTCTTTTACAGATATTAACAATGACAAAACGTGGCTTACTGTGGAAAACTTCACTGTCACTATTCAACCCAAGGAAATGAGAACTTTCTTTGTACATTTTAAGCAGTAAGAAAACTATGAAAAAAATGCAAAGTCTGGAAAACATTTACGGATGACTATCACACTGGCTCCTGTGTCGAGTTGCTCCTTGTTTTCATTACTGGCTGGGAGAAAAATAAACTATTGGATAGTATTTCTGCTTAAGTTGGAAGAATACGGAAAATACCTTTTCATTGCTGGTGCCGGCAAAAGGGATGTGAATATGCAAACAAATTTGTAAATAACACCCTTGTTGTCTGTGAATGAGAATGAAAGAAAATGCACCAGGATCAAACACACTCTACGGGCTTTATCTAGTAGTTTACTGTTGAAAATTGTACTGCTGGCCTATTTAATTTAACCTGAACAGAATTCTAATTTACTTGCCTGGAGGTTCTGGAAATTCCTGTTGAGAATGAGGCTGGAGTTCCAGAAGCTGACACTGGAACACCAGTCCCCTACTATTTGTCAGTTTTTCAAAGTCACAAAGGTGCCCCAGCCCCATGTTGTCTGATTGATAAAGCATGGTTGCAATAATATATATTTTTTCTTTTTTTTAAATTTAGTGTACCCAATTCATTTTTTCCAATTAAGGGGCAATTTAGCGTGTTCAATCCACCTACCTTGCACATCTTTTGGGTTGTAGGGGCGAAACCCACGCAAACACGGGGAGAATGTGCAAATTCCACACGGACAGTGACCCAGAGCCGGGATCGAACCTGGGACTCGGCGCCGTGAGGCTGCAGGGCTAACACTGCGCCACCGTGCTGCCCTGGTTGCAATAATTTTGAAGGATCTTCTAGCTCGTCATTTGTATATCAGCGGATATACTTTTTTCATATATCGTATTACGATGTTATGTACGGGATCCTAATCAACATTTTTGCCTCCGTGGAGGGAAACCAAGTTAGTGTTTCAGGTCGATGTGTCCTCAACGGGTCGAGGTCTTGTGGAGTTGCGGGCAGTGTACCTGTCTCTGAGCCAGAAGCTCCGGGTTCGAGTTCCAACCCCAGGACCTGATGCCCAAGGAAGGTGGGTTCACATCGCGGCCAAACAGGTTCAGTGTGTCAACCTGCAAAACCTTCCAAACACGCCTATGGCTGGCAGTGGGAGAGACCACGTTTGATGCGAGTGGCACTCTTCTGGCGACAGACTAGCGACCTCTTCCAGAAATAATTAGCTATGGAATCAGATGGAAATCAGCCTTAGTCCACTTCTAAAAGAATTGAAACTCTTCATCGGAAACTTTAACTCGCTCAACTGAAGCTGCCTGACCTGCTGAGTATTTCCGGCATTTACATTTCCCATTTCCAGCATCTGCAGTATTTTGCTTTTTTTTTTGTCCTCTGCTGCTTTTGGACATTTGTTAAAACTTTGGTTCCTGACTAAGCTCTATAGCCCTGCCCCTTGTGCCCCATATTTTGATTGGTTTTATTGTGGGTGTGACCATCTAATTGACCTTTACTGTAATATTGAGGACATTACATGTATATATCCACCTCATTGCTAATGAGTTTTATTAATGTAATCCTATTTATATCACACCTCTCATCTATTTGAATTTGAATTCTATTTTTAAGTGGCACACATTCTTCAAGCGTTCACTAAAGCACGTGGCTGTTCAATCTTGACTGTGTTGCCTGTGGGTTAGAGAACTGGAGTGGCATAGATAGAATTGCCCAACTAGCCTTTCACTGCTTCTGCCAGTTTGACCCAGTAGGCAGCAGTTAGACTTTGCAATGTTTAGTTCAATTTTCCACCGGTGATTTAGGTGCGTTTGAACCCAGTGTTTTAAATGAAGACGTAAGCTTATATGTTGCTGCCGCTGAAACAAAGAGGAGGTAATAAGGTTCTGAACCAGGCACTGGACATTTACAAAGATAATTATTATCTTTGTTCACTTTTCCACCAAGCATCCAAATCCACTAGCATTGGAATCATCTTCTTTGTGCCCAGCATAGGATGTCAATCCGCTCTTGGTTGAAGGGAGATGGGATTGGGCACAGCGTGGAGGAGAAAGAGGCAGCCAGTTTTGTTGACAGGCTTTTGGCCGATTGCAAAACAGGGCAACAGTCCAGTGGACAGCCCTCGACCTCATGTGGTCAGAAATAGTGAGAAGAAAGGGGGTACCTATGGTGAATTTGGTATGAATTTGGCAAGGGAAGGTCAGCGAATGGCAGCTTTCCAAGTTTCAGATATCTGACTAGGCACAGACAAGATTAAACTCATTGATTAGGTTGCCCAGAAAGCATTGTGTAAGGTCACTGTGTTTCATAATTCTGCTGCCAGGAATGATACAGAATCGTCATGGCCGTTGTGGAAATTATAATTAATATTTCTCTGTTCGGTTAACAATTGTAAATTAAACAGGTGGTGCATTTTCATTTGACTTCATTTTCACCATTTGAATTGGTTTGTCTTTTGAAAGATTGATGAAGTTTATGTGACCTTTGAGAGGGAATGTGAAATACAAGGGGACCCGGATTTTAAAATGTTGCATCCGTTTTTATAGGCTTGAAACAAGATTAATAGAACATAGAACATTACAGCGCAGTACAGGCCCTTCGGCCGTCGATGTTGCGCCGACCCGTGAAACCACTCTAAAGCCCATATAAAGCCACATCGTCCATATGTCTATCCAATGACCATTTGAATGCCCTTAGTGTTGGTGAGTCCACTACTGTTGCAGGCAGTGCATTCCACGCACTTACTACTCTCTGAGTAAAGAACCTACCTCTGACATCTGTCCTATATCTATCTCCCCCCAATTTAAAGCTATGTCCCCTCGTGCCAGACATCACCATCCGAGGAAAAAGGCTCTCACTGTCCACGCTATCCACTCCTCTGATCATCTTGTATGCCTCAATTAAGTCACCTTCTCTCTAACAAAAACAGCCTCAAGTCGCTCAGCCTTCCCTCATAAGATCTTCTTTCCATACCAGGAAACATTCTGGTAAATCTCTTCTGCACCCTTTCCAATGCTTCCACATCCTTCCTTTAATGCGGCGACCAGAATTGCACGCAATACTCCAAATACGGCCGCACCAGAGTTTTGTACAGCTGCAACATGGCCTCATGGCTCCGAAACTCAATCCCTCTACCAATAAAAGCTAACACACCGTACACCTTCTTAACAACCCTCTCAACCTGGGTGGCAACTTTCAGGGATCTATGTACATGGACACCGAGATCTCTTTGCTCATCCACACTACCAAGAATCTTACCATTAGCCCAGTACTCTGTCTTCCTGTTATTCCTTCCAAAATGAATCACCTCACACTTTTCTGCATTAAACTCCATTTGCCACCTCTCAGCCCAGCGCTGCAGATTATCTATGTCCCTCTTTAACTTTTAACATCCTTCCGCACTGTCCACAACTCCACCGACTTTAGTGTCATCTGCAAATGTACTCACCCATCCTTCTACGCCCTCCTCCAGGTCATTTATAAAAATGACAAACAGCAGTGGCCCCAAAACAGATCCTTGTGGTACACCACTAGTAACTGGACTCCAGTCTGAACATTTCCCATCAACCACCACCCTTTGTCTTCTTCCAGCTAGCCAATTTCTGATCCAAACTGCTAAATCACCCTGAATCCCATGCCTCCGTATTTTCTGCAATAGCCTACCGTGGGGAACCTTATCAAACGCCTTACTGAAATCCATATACATCACATCAACTGCATTACCCTCGTCCACCTGTTTGGTCACCTTCTCAAAGAACTCAATAAGATTTGTGAGGCACGACCTACCCTTCACAAAACCGTGTTGACTATCTCTAATCAAATTATTCCTTTCCAGATGATTATACATCCTATCTCTTATAAACCTTTCCAAGGCTTTGCCCACAATAAAAGTAAGGCTCACTGGTCTAGAGTTACCGGGGTTGTCTCTACTCCCCTTCTTGAACAAGGGGACAACATTTGCTATCCTCCAGTCTTCTGGCACTATTCCTGTAGACAAAGATGACTGAAAGATCAAAGCCAAAGACTCAGCAATCTCCACCCTAGCTTCCCAGAGAATCCTAGGATAAATCCCATCTGGCCCAGGGGACTTATCTATTTTTACACTTTCCAGAATTGCTAACACCTCCTCCTTATGGACCTCAAGCCCTTCTAGCCTAGTAGCCTGAATCTCAGTATTCTCCTCGACAACATTGTCTTTTACCTGTGTGAATACTGACGAAAAATATTCATTTAGCACCTCTCCTATCTCCTCGGACTCCATGCACAACTTCCCACTACTGTCCTTGACTGGCCCTACTCTTACCCTAGTCATTCTTTTATTCCTGTCATATCTATAGAAAGCTTTAGGGTTATCCTTGATCCTACCTGCCAAAGACTTATCATGCCCCCTCCTGGCTCTTCTTAGCTCTCTCTTTAGGTCCTTCCTAGCTAACTTGTAACACTCGAGCGCCCTAACTGAACCTTCATGTCTCATCTTTACATAAGCCTCCTTCTTCCTCTTGACAAGTGTTTCGACTGCTTTAGTAAACCACGGTTCCCTCGTTCGACCACTTCCTCCCTGCCTGACAGGTACATACTTATCAAGGACAAGCAGTAGCTGTTCCTTGAACAAGCTCCACATTTCCATTGTGCCCATCCCCTGCAGTTTTTCTCTCCATCCGATGCATCCTAAGTCTCACCTCATCGCATCATAATTGCCTTTCCCCCAGATATAACCCTGCAGTATATACCTATCACTTTCCATCACTAAAATAAACGTAATCGAATTGTGGTCACTATCACCAAAGTGCTCACCTACCTCCAAATCTAACACCTGTCCTGGTTCATTACCCAGTACCAAATCCAATATGGCCTTGCCTTTTGTTGGCCTATCTACATACTGTGTCAGGAAACCCTCCTGCACACATTGGACAAAAACGGACCCATCTAAAGTACTCGAACTATAGCGTTTCCAGTCAATATTTGGAAAGTTAAAGTCCCCCATAACAACTACCCTGTTGCTTTCGCACCTATCCAGAATCATCTTTGCAATCCTTTCCTCTATATCTCTGGAACTTTTCGGAGGCCTATAGAAAACTCCTAACAGGTTGCCTCTCCTTTCCTGTTTCTAACCTCAGCCCATACTACCTCAGTAGACGAGTCCTCATCGAATGTCCTTTTTGCCACCGTAATACTGTCCTTGACTAACAATGCCACCCCTCCCCCTCTTTTACCACCTTCCCTGAGCTTACTGAAATATCTAAATCCCGGCACCTGCAACAATCATTCCTGTCCCTGCTCTTTCCATGTCTCCGAAATGGCCACAACATCGAAGTCCCAGGTACCAACCCATGCCGCAAGTTCACCCACCTTATTCCGGAAGCTCCTGGCATTGAAGAAGACACACTTTAAACCACCTTCTTGCCTGCCAGTACACTCCTGCAACTTTGAAACCTTACTCTTGACCTCACTACTCTCAACCTCCTGTATACTGGAGCTACAATTCAGGTTCCCAATCCCCTGCTGAACTAGTTTAAACCCTCCCGAAGGGCATTAGCAAATTTCCCCCCCCAGGATATTGGTACCCCTCTGGTCCAGGTGTAGACCATCCCGTTTGTAGAGGTCCCACCGACCCCAGAATGAGCCCCAATTATCCAGAAATCTGAAACCCTCCCTCCTGCACCATCCCTGTAGCCACGTGTTCAACTCCTCTCTCTCACTATTTCTCGTCTCGCTAGCACGTGGCATGGGCAACAACCCAGAGATAATAACTCTGTTTATCCTAGATCTAGGTTTCCACCCTAGCTCCCTGAATTCCTGCCTGACATCCCTATCCCTTTTCCTACCTATGTCGTTGGTACCTATGTGGAGCACGATTTGGCGTTGCTCCCCCTCCCCCTTAAGGATCCCGAAAACACGATCCGAGACATCACGGACCCTGGCACCTGGGAGGCAACACCCCAACCGCGTGTCTCTCTCGTTCCCACAGAATCTCCTATCTATCCCCCTAACTATGGAGTCTCCAATGACTAATGCTCTACTCCTCTCCCCCCTTCCCTTCTGAGCAACAGGGACAGACTCTGTGCCAGAGACCTGTGCCCCATGGCTTACCCCTGGTAAGTCCCCCCCCCCCCCCAACAATATCCAAAGCGGTACACTTGTTACTAAGGGGAACGGCCACAGGGGATCCCTGTACTGACTACTTCCTCCCAGCCCCTCTCACCGCCACCCATCTATCTTTATTCTTTGGAGTAACTACATCCCTGAAGCTTCTATCTGTAACCACCTCTGCCTCCCGAATGATCCGAAGTTCATCCAGCTCCAGCTCCAATTCCCTAATGCGGTTTCTGAGGAGCTGGAGATGGGTGCACTTCCCACAGATGAAATCAGCAGGGACACTGACGGCGTCCCTCACCTCAAACATTCTGCAGGAGGAACATTGCACTACCTTCCTTGCCTTCCCCTCTAGATAAAAAGAAAGAAAGAAAGAAAGAGCTTACCTGTTATTCACTCCACCCCTTAGGTTAAAGGAGGTGGAAGGGTGGGGGACACTACAAGTGTAGTGTCTAGGCTTTAGAAACTGCCCAACTTAAATACAGGTAAAAATAAAACACTTAACCAGCAACTACTGCGCCCCACACAAAAACAGCAATCAGCTGTTATGGGCCTGCAGTCACTCTGTCCTTACCCAGCAGTCACTCTGTCCTCACTCCGACTGGATTCAGCTGGAAACTCCCTACATAAGGTTTTTAAAAATGTACTCCCCTTCTCAGCAAGCACTCACTCAGCAAGCACTGCACCCTGCACGATACCACCTCAGGGAAAAGAAAACTACTTCCCAGTCATCAGTCAATCACTTAACTGCAGGCTGTGATGTCACGGTTCAACTTCTTTCTACTTCTACCTGCCCTCGAGCCTTCCTCTCGGCTGGGATCCTTACAGCGGTTGTTGTTGTTTGGTTAGAGGAGGAGGTAGGGAGGGAAACACTGAAGAAGTATTTTGGGTTTAAGTGTCACTTGACAACAGCTCCTCCACAAACCACCTTCAAGTTACGGTGACCACAATGCACGTATGCACATTTCCCTGCAACAGCCAATCAGCAGCTCCGCTCTACTGCCCTCTGCTGGATGCTTGCCTTCACTTGAACAGCTAGGGTATCTTGCACAGGTACCCCTTCAAGTTATGGTGACCACAATGCACGTATGCAAATTTTCCCCACGACAGCCAATCAGCAGCACCGCTCTACTGCCCTCTGCTGGATGCTTGCCTTCACTTGAACAGCTAGGGTCTCTTGCACAGGTACACCTTCAAGTTACGGTGACCACAATGCACGTATTAAGTGGGACAGAGACCTGTGCCTAATCTGACTTAAATTGGATGGGGTCTTTTTTAGGTTGCCAGAGGCTATCTCCTCATAGGAGTGCAGTGCAATATTAAAATGAAGTTCTCGCTCCCATTTCAAATGGCAAAATGTGTTGCAGTGTGAGCCTCCTTACTCTGGCTCTTCAAGTGACCGCTAGAGGCAGCTCAAAAATGGGGAAAATCTCTCAGGTTTACTGGAGTTGGAAGGAGTGGAACTTTACTTCCCAGCTGCATTACTGAACTGTGGGCTCCTGTCAACCTCTGGAGGATTGTTCCCCCCCCCCACCCCCCCCACCCCCGCCCTTCCCACCCCTAAATAAAACCATCTCCCATCGCAGCTCCCAAGACCTGTCTTGAGGCTGTGGCATGGGACAAAATTGTGAAGGCCCCAAAAGGGGGGCTACATTGGGGTTGCTAATTGAGGCTCACTGCCTGATTTATTACCTGAGACTCAAAGATAAATTTACTCCAGTTTCCAGTCCTCTCCGCTCCAGTCCGACGTCACTTGTGCGCTGTCAGCATCTCTTCTGGATTAATAGAACACCAAGGAGTTTAGCTGATCTCCAGGTTGGGTCACAAGGATTAGACGGTAGGCAGTGCGGGCATACTCCTGTACGTGTGAAGCAAGGACCACTTAACAAAGTGACCAGCGCATAAGAGCCCAAACTTGTAACCGCACTGTCATCCCTATCTGAAGGTTGTGGATTCAACCTCCATTCCTAAATTGAAGGGAGTACTGTAGTATTGGAGGTGCTGTCTTTCAGCAAGACATTAAACTGAATCCCTGTATTAAAAACAGAGGAAAGAATTCTTCCCCTATCGCAGCCAATATTCGTTTCTCAGTTTGAAGCGCCTAAACCTTTTAACTATCCACTAATCACATCTCCCCTGTGCAGAATCCTGCGGTTTGCAAATTTGCATCAATGTTTGCCTACTTAACAGTAGGGAACACATTTTGAAAAACAGGAATTGGCTGTGAATTGTTTTGAAAATCTCGGACGTCATGAACACACAATGTAAATGAAAGTTTGGTGGTTTGAGCTCTCTTCATTGCATTCACCTTGCATCTTTCATATCAAAAAAGTCCCAATATGTTTCAGAGGTGGAGGGATGATAGGAATGAGCCAAAGAATGTGAAAAATAGTATTAGTGGACCCCTTGATTATTCAAGTCTCCTCTTACCATTCAATACATAAATTTCACCATTCAATACACTCGTAAGACCATACGACATAGGTGCAGAATTAGGCCACTCGTCCCATCGCGTCTGCTCCCCCATTCAATCGTGGCTGAGAATTTTCTCATCCCCATTCTCCTGCCTTCTTCCCATAACCCCGGATCCCCTTAGTAATCATCATGACTGATGTAGCTAAACTTCACCTTCCTGCACTATCCCCATATCCATTAACTCCCTCAGTTTTCAAATATGTATCCGACTCTGTCTTGAATATATTCACCCATTGAGCATCCACAGAGCTCTGAAGTAGAGAATGCCGAAGATTCACAATCAAATTTAAGTGAAGAAATTTCTCACCAGCTCACTCCTGAGGAACCCCCCCCCCCCGCCTCAAAGCCAGTGGAAGCACTCTCCCTGCATCTAAATTGTCAATGAATGTTAATGAAGGTTGACCAAAAGCTTGGTCATAAACGTGAGGTCAAAGCGGAAGAGAAGGTGAAAAAGCAGAAGAGTTCAGGGAGCAAATTCCACTGTGTGGGATCTGAGCAGCAGAATGCATGGAAGCCAGTGGTGGGATAAACGGGATGGTTGGATGCGTAAGAGGCCAGAGCCTAAGCAATGGCAAGTGTGTGTTTTTTGACCACTGGAGGACAGTATAGAGATTGAGAGGGATGAAGCCCTGGAGTGATTTAAATACAAACTGAGAATTTTGGGGGTCTGAGAGCCAGCATAGCATAGGTCAGTGCTGATGGAGTGAGGGTTGAATGGGGCTTGGTGCAAGTAAAATACATCAGCAGAGTTTTTGATGAGTAAATTTAGAGAGGGTGGAGGATGGGAAACTGGGTAGGAGAGCATTGGAATAGGTCAGGCAGAATAATAAAACAACAGACCCCCACAATGACAGAAACTCTTGCAGGAGGATTTTAGGGGCCACTAGCCAACTGGTCTAGGCATTAGAATCAGATCAGCAAAAGGTCGATGGCATGCTCAATGGTGGGCCTAGTGGCACTGGTTGTATTGCCTCTATCTGGGGGTAACAGTAGCCATCTATTCAAGAGGCTATCTCTTGTTCCCCAGGATCCATTCACACACTTTGGAAGTTGAGGCAACCTGAACTGCCAGAGGCTAAATGAGTCATGGCAGCTGCTGGGAAAGCAAGCACACACATAAGAGGAAGCTCTTGACGTCATAGATAAGCTGAATGCTGAGGGAATGGAAGTCTTTCCTCTCGATAGACCTGAGTGGACATTTGCTGGGTGTCTTGATGGCCACGTGGATGCACTCTGATGCCCTGCGCCTAGGGGAATCCAGCAGTGGCAGTGCCTCCCAATGCCCTATGTCCCTGTGAGGCTGCCTCTGTCCTTAAATTGAATATACTGTCCAGCTCTGTCAAAGTGGGCATCATCAGTCACCTTCTGCAAGGCGCAGTGCTATTCAGATGCACCAACATCTGTAGCTGAACCTTGGAATCAGCGAGAAGCGAAGCAGTTCAAGGCCACAGTGACTTTGACAGATATTGACAGGGCACGGTGACCAGTGCCTCAAGGCGTGAGGTCTTCTGCGCTGAATCCTTTATCTGCCCGTCTTTCCTATGCCGTCCTGCTGCTCAAGGTCCCACCTTTCCTGGGAATGGTGTTTTTCTTATCCTGCATGGGACGTGGGCCTCGCTGGCTAGGCCTGCTATTTTTATTGCCCGTCCATAATTGCCCTTGAGAAGGTGGTGCTGTGCTGCCCTCTTGAACCACTGCAGTCCATGGGGTTTAGGTATGCCCACAGTGCTGTTAGCCAAGGGACTTTGACCCAGCAACAGTGGAAGAACGGCGATATAGTTCCCATGTCAAGAAGATGTTACCCCCTCCACACCACTGAACCCAAAAGCTGGCAGCCGTGCCCCCATTTCCAACTGCAGTTACCTTTCTGGACAGGGGTCATCCAATTGCGAATGGCAGCCTTGCCCCTATGTCTTTGTGATGCCAGAGGAGGATGCTGATTCTGTTCATTGCTGAGTGCCCGCACTCCCTGCCACCTGCACTAAACTAAGAGCATCTCCTTCTCAAAATCCGACTCTCTCTTCACCCTGATGATCCTCCAATGGGGTTGGGGTTGGCACCCTGGGGCAGTCTTGACTGGCTCCCCATCATGGACCTTCAGCTGATCAGAAACTGACAACTCCTGATACCCTTGTATCCCTCTTAATATTCCACCCCCTCTCTCCAACAAGCTCTTAACCAGCTTTTTAACTAACTTAATTGAGCTGAATTGTCATTCCCCCATATCCTGGGAATGGGGTCCTGTAACTGAGATGCTGTCAACGCCGCCTTGGAATTCTCCGGTCCCTGCCTCCGTTCCCAAATTCAAGAGGGCATGGAAATTCAGCCCGGGGAGGAGGATATTATGCAATCAACTTTGATGAAACTGGAAGCAAGCGGAGGATAAACAAGGCAAGATAATCACTTGTTTGAAAACAGTGTTTCAAAATTTATACAAATCACAAGCTCGCAACGTTCAGGCTGAAAAGGTGATTGGCCACAATCTACACAAAATATTTGCGAATTAAATGTTGATAGATTAAAAATGGACACTTTAAGGGTAATTTCCAATAAGAGGCTGGTTTAGCACACTGGGCTAAATAGCTGGCTTTTAAAGCAGACCAAGGCAGGCCAGCAGCACAGTTCAATTCCCGTACCAGCCTCCCCGAACAGGCGCCGGAATGTGGCGACTAGGGGCTTTACACAGTAACTTCATTTGAAGCCTACTTGTGACAATAAGCGATTTTCATTTCATTTTTCATTTCATTTCAAGCTTCTGAGAGGTAGTCCTGTTTTTGATAGGGTTCTAAGAGCACACCAGCCCACTCTTGATAAGATATTGCTGGTTAGATTTTTTCTCTTTTCTGTGAGAGTTAACCAATTTTTATAAAAGCATGGGTGGCACGGTAGTACAGTGGTTAGCACTGTTGCGTCTCAGCTCCAGGGTCCCAGGTTCGTTTCTCAGCTTGGGTCACTGCCTGTGTGGAGTCTGCAAGTTCTCCTTGTGTCTGCGTGGGTTTCCTCCGGGCGCTCCGGTTTCCTCCCACAAGTCCCGAAAAACGTGCTGTTAGGTAATTTGGAAATTCTGAATTCTCTCTCCGTGTACCCGAACAGGTGCCAGAATGTGGCAACTAGGGGTTTTTCAAGGTAAATTCATTGCAGTGTTAATGTAAGCCTACTTGTGACAATAAAGATTATTATTATTATAAATTCCAAATGTTTGCGCATCAATCAAATTATTTCGGTCTGTTATTGAATCTGTCAATTTTTAAAAAAAATTTGAGTACCCAATTCATTTTTTCCAATTAAGGGGCAATTTAGCATGGCCAATCCACCTACCCTGCACATCTTTGGGTTGTGGGGGTGAAACCCGCATAAACACGGGATAAATGTGCAAACTCCATACGGACAGTGACCCAGAGCCGGGATCGAACCTGGAATCTCGGCGCGTGAGGCAGCATTCCTAATCACTACTAATAGTATAGTTACTAATGTGGATGTGGGCGACATGTGGTGCAGTGGTTAGTTAGGTGGATTGGCCAGGCTAAATTGCCCCTTAATTGGAAAAAGCAATAATTGGGTACCCTAAATTAAAAAAAAAAAATTAAATTAAGATATGTTGTGTAATCTTTACTTAACTAACTCCTTAGTAATATGCTCAAATCTAATTTAGTGTAGTGTAATAAATTAACTTTGTTAAACACAGTTCTTTGTTAGCACTACAACCTTCACCATCCTTAAAGAACTAAAACAAAGAACACAACATGGTACTAGGTGTGATTGCTAAAGGTTTTTCATTCGGTTTAGTTAGATAAGCAAGAAGATTGTCGGAAAATAAACTTTGTCGAGAGAAAAAAATCTTTGTGAAAAAAGATCCATTGCATTCTACAAGCCAGTCGCATCTAGAAGCACAGAGTGAAACAAGAGATGGATGTTCTGCAGACTCCCAAACACTTCAAAACCTCTGGTAAACTAGATGTAAATTGGAGAAGGTTTAAGCAACAGTTTTAGTTGTATCTCTCTGCTTCAGCTCTAGAGCCAGCCAGTGACCTGCAAGAAAGTGTGCTGTTTCTCACTGTGGCTGGCCCACAAACCATAGAACTGTTTAATTTGTTTCACTTTGAAGATAGTGACGACAAGAAAAACTTTCATGCAGTAATGGAAAGGTTTGATCTGCATTGTAAGGCTCGAATTAATGAAACATTTGAAAGATATATGTATACAAAACGGGTACAAAGAGAAGGCGAATCGGTAGATTCTTTCATCACGAGTCTCCGTATAAGAGCGCAGACTTGCAACTTTTCTATGCTGACAGATTCCCTCCTCCGTGACTAAATCGTGTTTTGGTATTAAAAATGAAAAACTTTGTGAGCGTTTGCTTAGGCAGCACAATTTATCGTTCGAAGGTGCAATAGGTTTCTGTCGAGCGGGTGAGCTTGCCGCGAGTCAGTATGCAGACATACAATCCAGGGAAAAGGTTAACGCTATTAATGCTGTGGTGCAGCTAAAGAAATCAGCACGATCTGGACGTCCATTTCTCACATGAACAGTTGAAGAATCAACACGTTCCGGAAGTCGACTGTTTTGCGCATGACATCATGAGCATCATGATGTTTACGTGTTGTGGCCAAGCCCACTCAAGAAAGAAATGGCCGCAATCAAGAAAGTATACGCGAACTGTGGCAAACTTAACCATTACAGTGCCGTTCAAGTGAAAAAAACGCATCAGATTAAACGAAAAGCTCTTTTGACAATGCCATGAAGATTCAAAGTGTGCAAAATGGATCAAAAGAAAAAGAAATTTCTCATTCCGATGTTGAAGCACAATACGATTTAGAAGACACATTCTTTGTTGATGCAGTCAACAAGATTGATAATGCTGAAACACGACATTCAATGCAGCTATCATCTGTTCATATAAAGAAAGATTGGAATATACCACGAAGAGTAAATGGGTTCAAAATTGTTTTCAAGTTGGATACTGGAGCTCCGGTTAATTTGATTACAGAATCAGACCTCTCTAAAGTAGTGTACTCCTCAAATTAAAGCTACTAAATGCCAATTGAGAGACTACAATGGCAACATCATTAGCGCAAGAGGATTGTATTGTCTAACAGTAAGCAACAATGATAACCACCTGCCAGTGCAATTTGAAATAGTTAATACCAATAAATTGTCTCTACCAAGTTTGATGCTTGTTTAATGCTGAATCTTGTGGAAAGGATTCATAGTGCCGATCGATTGGTTCACTGAAGAGTGACAACCGATAACCAGATGGAATTGCACGCCAGTGCGACATCGGATACAAGTGAAGAATCAGACGATGGGCCTGAAGAGGAAGACTATGAAGGTCTATCTACTTTATTTGCAACTAGTGATGATGTGATCACAAGTAGCATAGAAGCTGTGCAGGATGACGGCGAGAGTGGCAGTTCTCAGCTGGACTGAGCAGATGCTGACAATGAGAGTGCAACAGTGAACAAATCAGTTGAGAGCACATCGATTGTGAACAGCCAACAAAAAATGAAGACATCTTGGAGAAGTTGACTCCAGGTGAGAAGCACAAAGAGCTCAAAGATACATCAGATAATCCAAAGGGAACTGATATTCAAAAACTCAAAGGTCAATCAGGTAAGCGAAAAGGAATTGATCTTGAGAACACAAAGAGTAACTACGGAACAACGAAACTTGCACAAAGGTACGACTTTGAAACCAATGAACACCTAACCAATGCATTGCAATTCAATGACCACAAAGTATTGGGACTTGCAGTGACACTTGACAACCCATGCAGTATGGAAAGCAATCCAGATAGCAACCGAGCAAGGGGTTACAGGACATTATTTGAAAAACATCTACCATTCGTGATAGCACAGACAGATGTGTGTGTAGGTCATACCATGTTCCCGAATGATGCCGCTAATGCCAAGTAAAAAAAGAGCAGAAAAAAGCAACATTCCAACAAATTAGCAGAATTGGTACTTGCTCAAGGACCAGAAATCGAACCTTTTTTTCGGACAAAGGAGACACACCACCACCACAAGTAGAAGAAAAAAAACATTATCTTTTCAGGTATCTGATACTCAACTTCCTGTAACAAGTATCAATCAGAAGTCGGAAAATTCTCACTCACTGACAGTTGGATTGAAAAGATCTACGAGCTCAAGAAAGAAACCTGACCGTCTCAATTTATGAACTGTAAAACAATGATTTAACTCCTGTGTAACTTTTAATGATGTTCATTATTGTACAATTCCCAAACGCTCCCTGTATGTATATTTGAATGCAAGTTCAAATTTTTCAAAGGAAGGGAGATGTCACAATATGTGGCTATTGTAAAGCAGATAAAGGGTTAATGTAATGTTACTACTCTAGTCACTAGATGGTGCTATAGAGCAACCATATAAATATCACATGCCTCCTTGACTTCTGGGAGACAGATGGAGATTGATGGAGAGAGTGGGAGAGAGCAAGACAGAGTAGTTGTGAGAGAGTTGAACTAATACTATAGTTAATAGTGTAGATGTGTAGTGTAACCTTTACTTAACTAATTTCTTTGTAATATGTTCAAACTAATTCAGTGTCGTGTAATAAATTAGTTTTGTTTATTATACACAGCTTGCGGTTCTTTGTTAGCACTACAACGTTCACCATCCTGAAGGAACTAAAACAAAGAACACAACACAGAATACCTCATAGAACATAGAACATAGAACAATACAGCGCAGTACAGGCCCTTCGGCCCACGATGTTGCACCGAAACAAAAGCCATCTAACCTACACTATACCATTATCATCCATATGTTTATCCAATAAACTTTTAAATGCCCTTAATGTTGGCGAGTTCACTACTGTAGCAGGTAGGGCATTCCACGGCCTCACTACTCTTTGCGTAAAGAACCTACCCCTGACCTCTGTCCTATATCTATTACCCCTCAGTTTAAGGCTATGTCCCCTCGTGCTAGCCATTTCCATCCGCGGGAGAAGGCTCTCACTGTCCACCCTACCTAACCCTCTGATCATTTTGTATGCCTCTATTAAGTCTCCTCTTAACCTTCTTCTCTCTAACGAAAACAACCTCAAGTCCATCAGCCTTTCCTCATAAGATTTTCCCTCCATACCAGGCAACATCCTGGTAAATCTCCTCTGCACCCGCTCCAAAGCCTCCACGTCCTTCCTATAATGCGGTGACCAGAACTGTACGCAATACTCCAAATGCGGCCGTACCAGAGTTCTGTACAGCTGCAACATGACCTCCTGACTCCGGAACTCAATCCCTCTACCAATGAAGGCCAACACTCCATAGGCCTTCTTCACCACCCTATCAACCTGGGTGGCAACTTTCAGGGATCTATGTACATGGACACCTAGATCCCTCTGCTCATCCACACTTTCAAGAACTTTTCCATTAGCCACATATTCCACATTCCTGTTTTTCCTTCCAAAGTGAATCACCTCACACTTCTCTACATTAAACTCCATTTGCCACCTCTCAGCCCAGCACTGCAGCTTATCTATATCCCTCTGTAACCTGCTACTTCCTTCCTCACTATCTACAACACCACCGACTTTAGTATCGTCTGCAAATTTACTCACCCACCCTTCTGCGCCTTCCTCTAGGTCATTGATAAAAATGACAAACAGCAACGGCCCCAGAACAGATCCTTGTGGTACTCCACTTGTGACAGAACTCCATTCTGAACATTTCCCATCAACCACCACCCTCTGTCTTCTTTCAGCTAGCCAATTTCTGATCCACATCTCTAATTCACCCTCAATCCCCAGCCTCCGTATTTTCTGCAATAGCCTACCGTGGGGAACCTTATCAAACGCTTTGCTGAAATCCATATACACCACATCAACTGCTCTACCCTCGTCTACCTGTTCAGTCACCTTCTCAAAGAACTCGATAAGGTTTGTGAGGCATGACCTACCCTTCACAAAGCCATGCTGACTATCCCTGATCATATTATTCCTATCTAGATGATTATAAATCTTGTCTCTTATAATGCCCTCCAAGACTTTACCCACTACAGACGTGAGGCTCACCGGTCTATAGTTGCCGGGGTTGTCTCTGCTCCCCTTTTTGAACAAAGGGACCACATTTGCTATCCTCCAGTCCTCTGGCACTATTCCTGTATCCAATGATGACATAAAAATCAAAGCCAATGGTCCAGCAATCTCTTCCCTGGCCTCCCAGAGAATCCTAGGATAAATCCCATCAGGCCCCGGGGACTTATCTATTTTCAGCCTGTCCAGAATTGCCAACACCTCTTCCCTACTTACCTCAATGCCATCTAATCTATTTACCTGGAGCTCAGCATTCTCCTCCACAACATTATCTTTTTCCTGAGTGAATACTGACGAAAAATATTCATTTAGTATCTCGCCTATCTCTTCAGACTCTACACACAACTTCCCATCCCTGTCCTTGACTGGTCCTACTCTGTCCCTAGTCATTCGCTTATTCCTGACATACCTATAGAAAGCTTTTGGGTTTTCCTTGATCCTTCCTGCCAAATACTTCTCATGTCCCCTCCTTGCTCGTCTTAGCTCTCTCTTTAGATCCTTCCTCGCTACCTTGTAACTATCCATCGCCCCAACTGAAACTTCACACCTCATCTTCACATAGGCCTCCTTCTTCCTCTTAACAAGAGATTCCACTTCTTTGGTAAACCACGGTTCCCTCGCTCGGCACCTTCCTCCCTGCCTGACCGGTACATACTTATCAAGAACACGCAATAGCTGATCCTTGAACAAGCTCCACTTATCCAGTGTGTCCAAAACTTGCAGCCTACTTCTCCACCTTATCCCCCCCAAGTCACGTCTAATGGCATCATAATTTCCCTTCCCCCAGCTATAACTCTTGCCCTGCGGTGTATACTTATCCCTTTCCATCCTTAACGTAAACGTCACCGAATTGTGGTCACTGTCCCCAAAGTGCTCACCTACCTCCAAATCCAACACCTGGCCTGGTTCATTACCCAAAACCAAATCCAATGTGGCCTCACCTCTTGTTGGCCTGTCAACAAACTGTGTCAGGAAACCCTCCTGCACACACTGAACAAAAAACGACCCATCTAATGTACTCGAACTATATCTTTTCCAGTCAATATTTGGAAAGTTAAAGTCTCCCATAATAACTACCCTGTTACTTTCGCTCATATCCAGGATCATCTTCGCCATCCTTTCCTCTACATCCCTAGAACTATTTGGAGGCCTATAGAAAACTCCCAACAGGGTGACCTCTCCTTTCCTGTTTCTAACCTCAGCCCATACTACCTCGGAAGATGAGTCCCCATCTAGCATCCTCTCCGCCACCGTAATACTGCTCTTGACTAGCAGCGCCACACCTCCCCCTCTTTTGCCTCCTTCCCTGAGCTTACTAAAACACCTAAACCCCGGAACCTGCAACATCCATTCCTGTCCCTGCTCTATCCACGTCTCCGAAATGGCCACAACATCGAAGTCCCAGGTACCAACCCATGCTGCCAGTTCCCCTACCTTATTTCGTATACTCCTGGCATTGAAGTAGACACACTTCAAACCACCTACCTGAACACTGGCCCCCTCCTCCGACGTCAAATCTGAGCTCCTGACCTCTATACTCTCATTCTCCCTTACCCTAAAACTACAATCCAGGTTCCCATGCCCCTGCTGCATTAGTTTAAACCCCCCCAAAGAGCACTAACAAATCTCCCCCCCAGGATATTTGTGCCCCGCAGGTTCAGATGTAGACCATCCTGTCTGTAGAGGTCCCACCTTCCCCAGAAAGCGCCCCAGTTATCCAGAAATCTGAATCCCTCCCGCCTGCACCATCCCTGTAGCCACGTGTTTAATTGCTCTCTCTCCCTATTCCTCATCTCACTATCACGTGGCACGGGCAACAACCCAGAGATAACAACTCTGTTTGTTCTAGTTCTGAGCTTCCATCCTAGCTCCCTGAAAGCCTGCCTGACATCCTTATCCCCTTTCCTACCTATGTCGTTAGTGCCAATGTGGACCACGACTTGGGGCTGCTCCCCCTCCCCCTTAAGGACCCGGAAAACACGATCCGAGACATCACGTACCCTTGCACCTGGGAGGCAACATACCAAACGTGAGTCTCTCACGCTCCCACAAAATCTCCTATCTGTGCCCCTGACTATAGAGTCCCCAATTACTAATGCTCTGCTCCTCTCCCCCCTTCCCTTCTGAGCAACAGGGACAGACTCTGTGCCAGAGGTCTGTACCCCATGGCTTACCCCTGGTAAGTCGTCCCCCCCACAAGTATCCAAAGCGGTATACTTGTTTCTCAGGGGAACGACCGCAGGGGATCCCTGCACTGACTGTTTTTTCCCCGTCCCTCTTACAGTTACCCATCTATCTCCAATCTTTGGTGTAACTAATTCCCTGAAGCTGCTATCTATGACCCCCTCTGCCTCCCGAATGATCCGAAGTTCTTCCAACTCCAGCTCCAGTTCCCTAACTCGGTCTTGGAGGAGCTGGAGATGGCAGCACTTCCTGCAGGTAAAATCAGCAGGGACACTAACGGCATCCCTCACCTCAAACATCCTGCAGGAGGAACATTGCACTCCCTTCCCTGCCATTCCTCTAACTTTCTACCAAGATCTGGCTAACAACTAAATTTAAAAAATAATTTTATATATAAAAAAAATAAAAATAAAGAATAAAAATTATTAATAACAATAATAAAATATGGTACTTACCTCACACCAAAGGGTTTTATTATTAGGTTAGAGGAGGAGGGCGGGTGGGAGACACTACACGTGTAGTGTCTCGGGTTTCCTCTCCACCAGAATTTATTGGTGAGGGTCTTCCCAGACGTCCGCGGGTCGACTTCCTGTTCCCACCTTAAACACTAGAATTTTAAAAAAAAAAATTTATTTAAAGGAGAAACTTACCTCCCAGAAATCACTTCCGCACTGCCCCCGCAGAAATGGACTAACCTGCTCCGCTCCTGCTGAAATCGACTTGGCCTGCAAGGTAAGCAAATTGTTAATCTGCGCTTTTTCAAAATTCCCGCGCTGATTCTAAGGTCCCAGCTCTCACTCCCGAACTCAACAGCTGACCTGCAAGGCAAGTAAGTTAATCTGTACTCACCTCACCACAGACAGCAACCTTTTAAATGGTCCCCTCTGTCTCGCAGCCCCCGCGCTTTTCAAAATTCCCGCGCTGATTCTAAGGTCCCAGCTCTCACTCCCGAACTCAACAGCTGACCTGCAAGGCAAGTAAGTTAATCTGTACTCACCTCACCACAGACAGCAACCTTTTAAATGGTCCCCTCTGTCTCGCAGCCCCCGCGCTTTTCAAAATTCCCGCGCTGATTCTAAGGTCCCAGCTCTCACTCCCGAACTCAACAGCTGACCTGCAAGGTAAGGAAGTTAATCTGTACTCACCTCACCACAGACAGCAACCTTTTAAATGGTCCCCTCTGTCTCGCAGCCCCCGCGCTTTTCAAAATTCCCGCGCTGATTCTAAGGTCCCAGCTCTCACTCCCGAACTCAACAGCTGACCTGCAAGGCAAGTAAGTTAATCTGTACTCACCTCACCACAGACAGCAACCTTTTAAATGGTCCCCTCTGTCTCGCAGCCCCCGCGCTTTTCAAAATTCCCGCGCTGATTCTAAGGTCCCAGCTCTCACTCCCGAACTCAACAGCTGACCTGCAAGGCAAGTAAGTTAATCTGTACTCACCTCACCACAGACAGCAACCTTTTAAATGGTCCCCTCTGTCTCGCAGCCCCCGCGCTTTTCAAAATTCCCGCGCTGATTCTAAGGTCCCAGCTCTCACTCCCGAACTCAACAGCTGACCTGCAAGGTAAGGAAGTTAATCTGTACTCATGGATGCACAGTTTTGATTTGCTAGATTTATTCTTAATCTATCCCATTTAGCACAGTAGTAGTGCCACACAATATGATGGCGGGTTTCCTCAGACAAAACTTCCTCTCCACAATGACTGTGCAGTGGCCACTCCTACCAATACTGTCATGGAGAGATGTATCTGCGGCAGGTGGATCAGTGAGGACTAAGTCAAGTAGGTCTGTCCTCTAATTGGTTCCCTCACCACCTGCTGCAAGTCACGTCTGACAGATGTGTCATTCAGGACACGGCCAACTTAGTCTGCAGTGGAACTACTGAGATATTCTTGGTGAAGAACATTGATGTTCCCCACCCAGGTGAGGATGTTAGGTGGTAACCAGCAGCAGGTTTGACCTAATGCCATGAGACTTCACTGGGCTTGGAGTCAATGTGGAGGACTCCCTCCCAACTGTACATCACTGTGCTACCACCTCGCGGTGTCTATCCTGCCGATGGGACAGGATAAAACCAGGAATGGTAATGGTCACGTCTGAGACACTGTGAGATATGATGCTCGGAAGGAGGACTTGCAGGGTTGGTAGGGCTGAGGCGTGGTGTTGTCATTTTCTGTGCGAGGTCGATGTTAGATCGCCCATCCAGTTGTGTTCCTTTTCAACATTTCTGTAGTGGGTTTGACACAATTAAGTGGTTTGTGAGGCCTGTTGACCACACTGCTGCATACAGCAGCCTCAATAATATAAACGCAGCATTTTCACTTCCTTCCACTGAGCAGATATTCCGACCGACCCATTAAAAATTTTTTTTAAAAAAAAAATATTTTATTCAAGCTTTTTGGCCAAACATAACAATACGTAGTGTTTCTTTTACACAACAATAAAGCAATATAAATAACCGTGGCCAGTTTTAAACAAATAAATAAATAATATATAAACAAAAACAAAAACAAAACTACATGGCAACTGCCTTGTCCAAAATAAATACTCTCCAAAAATACAATCCAACAATCCAATATACAATTACATATACCAAATACCTATACATATACAATAACATCCCTGAGAGTCCATCCGATTCCTCCCCCCCCCCCCCGCCCTTCCCCCCCCCCCCCCCCCCAGGTTGCTGCTGTTGTCTATTTCTTTTCCATTCCCTCTATCTTTCTGTGAGGTAGTCGACGAACGGTTGCCACCGCCTGGTGAACCCCTGAGCCGAACCCCTTTACACGAACTTAATCCGTTCCAACCTTATGAACCCCGCCATATCGTTTATCCAGGTCTCCACCCCCGGGGATTTGGCTTCCTTCCACATTAACAATATCCTGCGCCGGGCTACGAGGGACGCAAAGGCCAACACGTCAGCCTCTCTCGCCTCCTGCACTCCCGGCTCTTCTGCAACCCCAAATATAGCCAACCCCCAGCTTGGTTCGACCCGGACCCCCACCACCTTCGAAAGCACCTTTGTCACCCCCACCCAGAACCCCTGTAGTGCCGGGCATGACCAGAACATGTGGGTGTGATTCGCTGGGCCTCTCGAGCATCTCGCACACCTATCCTCTACCCCAAAAATTTACTGAGCCGTGCTCCAGTCATATGCGCCCTGTGTAGCACCTTAAATTGTATCAGGCTTAGCCTGGCACACGAGGACGATGAGTTTACCCTACGTAGGGCATCAGCCCACAGCCCCTCCTCAATCTCCTCCCCCAGTTCTTCTTCCCATTTCCCTTTCAGCTCATCTACCATGATCTCCCCCTCGCCCCTCATCTCCCTGTATATGTCCGCCACCTTACCGTCCCCCACCCATGTCTCTGAGATCACTCTATCCTGCACTTCCTGCGTCGGGAGCTGCGGGAATTCCCTCACCTGTTGCCTCGCAAAAGCCCTCAATCGCATATACCGAAATGCATTCCCTTGGGGCAGCCCATATTTCTCCGTCAGCGTTCCCAGACTCGCAAACATCCCATCTACAAATAGATCTCTTAATTGTACTACCCCAGCTCTTTGCCATGCTCCAAATCCCCCATCCATTCTCCCCGGAACAAACCTATGATTGTTTCTTATCGGGGACCGCACCGAAGCTCCCATCCCTCCCCTATGCCGTCTCCACTGCCCCCAAATTTTCAATGTAGCAACCACCACCGGGCTTGTGGTGTATTTCTTTGGTGAGAACGGCAACGGCGCCGTCACCATTGCTTGCAGGCTAGTCCCCCTGCAGGACGCCCTCTCCAATCTCTTCCACGCCGCTCCCTCCCCTTCTCCCATCCACTTACACACCATTGAAACATTGGCAGCCCAGTAGTACTAGCTTAGGCTCGGTAGTGCCAGCCCCCCCCTGTCCCTACTACGCTGCAAGAATCCCCGCCTCACTCTCGGGGTCTTCCCAGCCCACACAAAACTCATAATGCTCGTCTCAATTCTTTTGAAAAAAGCCTTCGTGATCACCACCGGGAGGCACTGGAACACAAAAAGGAATCTCGGGTGGCAACCGTTCGTCGAATACCTCGCAGAAAGATAGATGGAATGGAAAAAAGAAGGCAGCAGCAGCAGCCCAGGATCGGGGGGGGGGGGGGGGGGGGGGGGGGGGGAGGAGGAACCAGAAGGACTCTCAGGGTTGTTAATATATACTGTATAATATGTATAGGTCGTTGCTACAGATAATTTTTTTTTTTTTTTTTAAATAATATTTTATTGAAAATTTTTGGTCAACCAACACAGTACATTGTGCATCCTTTACACAACATTGTAACAATACAGATAATAATGACCTTTTTTAATTTAAACAAAAACAACAACAAATAAATAAATATTAAATAACAAAAAATAAAAACTAGCCCTAATTGGCAACTGCCTTGTCTCAGGCCCCCCCCCCCCCACCCCCCCCATCCCTCCCCCCCCCCCCAAGTCCTGGGCCGCTGCTGCTGCCTTCTTTGTTCTCCCCCATCTATCTTTCCGCAAGATATTCGACGAACGGTTGCCACCGCCTAGTAAACCCTTGAGCCGACCCCCTTAGGACGAACTTAATCCGCTCTAACTTTATGAACCACGCCATATCATTTATCCAGGTCTCCACCCCCGGGGGCTTGGCTTCTTTCCACATTAGCAATATTCTGCGCCGGGCTACTAGGGACGCAAAGGCCAAAACATCGGCCTCTTTCGCCTCCTGCACTCCCGGCTCTTGTGCAACCCCAAATATAGCCAACCCCCAGCTTGGTTCGACCCGGACTCCTACTACTTTCGAAAGCACCTTTGTCACCCCCATCCAAAACCCCTGTAGTGCCGGACATGACCAAAACATATGGGTATGATTCGCTGGGCTTCTCGAGCACCTCGCACACCTATCCTCCACCCCAAAAAATTTACTGAGCCGTGTTCCAGTCATATGTGCCCTGTGTAATACCTTAAACTGAATCAGGCTTAGCCTGGCGCACGAGGACGACGAGTTTACCCTGTTTAGGGCATCTGCCCACATCCCCTCCTCAATCTCCTCCCCTAGCTCTTCTTCCCATTTCCCTTTTAGTTCGTCCATCATAGTCTCCCCTTCGTCTCTCATTTCCCTATATATATCCGACACCTTACCGTCCCCCACCCATTTCTTTGAGATGACTCTGTCCTGCACCTCTTGTGTCGGGAGCTGCGGGAATTCCCTCACCTGTTGCCTCGCAAAAGCCCTCAATTGCATGTACCTGAATGCATTCCCTTGGGGCAACCCATATTTCTCGGTCAGCGCTCCCAGACTCGCAAACTTCCCATCCACAAATAGATCTTTCAATTGCGTTATACCTGCTCTTTGCTACATTCCATATCCCCCATCCATTCCCCCCGGGGCAACCCTATGGTTGTTTCTTATCGGGGACCCCCCCAGTGCTCCGGTCTTTCCCCTATGTCGTCTCCACTGTCCCCAAATCTTCAGTGTAGCTACCACCACCGGACTCGTGGTATAGTTCCTTGGTGAGAACGTCAGTGGGGCTGTCACCATAGCCTGCAGGCTGGTCCCCCTGCAGGACGCCCTCTCTAATCTCTTCCACGCCGCTCCTTCCTCCTCTCCCATCCACTTACTCACCATTGAAATATTAGCGGCCCAATAATACTCACTTAGGCTCGGTAGTGCCAGCCCCCCCCTATCCCTACTACGCTGTAAGAATCCCTTCCTCACTCTCGGAGTCTTCCCGGCCCAAACAAAACCCATGATACTCTTTTCTATCCTTTTGAAAAAAGCCTTCGTGATCACCACCGGGAGACACTGAAACACAAAGAGGAATCTTGGGAGGACCACCATCTTAACCGCCTGCACCCTCCCTGCCATTGACAATGCTACCATATCCCATCTCTTGAAATCATCCTCCATCTGTTCCACCAACCACGTCAAATTTAGCCTGTGCAATGTGCCCCAATTCTTAGCTATCTGGATCCCCAGGTAACGAAAGTCTCTTGTTACCTTCCTCAACGGTAGGTCTTCTATTTCTCTACTCTGCTCCCCTGGATGCACCACAAACAGCTCACTCTTCCCCATGTTCAATTTATACCCTGAAAAATCCCCAAACTCCCCAAGTATCCGCATTATTTCTGGCATCCCCTCCGCTGGATCCGCCACATATAGTAGCAGATCATCCGCATATAAAGATACCCGGTGTTCTTCTCCTCCCCTAAGTATTCCCCTCCATCTCTTGGAACCTCTCAGCGCTATCGCCAGGGGCTCAATCGCCAGTGCAAACAGTAATGGGGACAGAGGACATCCCTGCCCTGTCCCTCTATGGGGCCAAAAATATGCCGATCCCCGTCCATTCGTGACCACACTCGCCACTGGGGCCCTATACAACAGCTGCACCCATCTAACATACCCCTCTCCGAACCCAAATCTCCTCAACACCTCCCACAGATAATCCCACTCCACTCTATCAAATGCTTTCTCGGCATCCATCGCCACTACTATCTCCGTTTCACCCTCTGGTGGGGCCATCATCATTACCCCTAACAACCTCCGTATGTTCGTGTTCAGCTGTCTACCCTTCACAAACCCAGTTTGGTCCTCATGAACCACCCCCGGGACACATTCCTCTATTCTCATTGCCATTACCTTGGCCAGGACCTTGGCATCTACATTGAGGAGGGAGATTGGTCTGTAGGACCCGCATTGTAGCGGATCCTTTTCCTTCTTTAAAAGAAGCGATATCGTTGCTTCTGACATAGTCGGGGGCAGTTGTCCCCTTTCCTTTGCCTCGTTAAAGGTCCTCGTCAGTAGCGGGGCGAGCAAGTCCACATATTTTCTGTAAAATTCAACTGGGAATCCGTCCGGTCCCGGGGCCTTTCCCGTCTGCATGTTCCTAATTCCTTTCACCACTTCTTCTACCGTGATCTGTGCTCCCAATCCCATCCTTTCCTGCTCTTCCACCTTGGGAATTTCCAGCCGATCCAAAAACTCCATCATTCTCTCCCTCCCATCCGGGGGTTGAGCTTCATACAATTTTTTATAAAATGTCTTGAACACTTCATTCACTCTCTCCGCTCCCCGCTCCGTCTCTCCATCTTCGTCTCTCACCCCCCCTATTTCCCTCGCTGCTCCCCTTTTCCTCAATTGGTGTGCCAGCAATCTGCTCGCCTTCTCTCCATATTCATACTGTACACCCTGCGCCTTCATTGTGCCTCTGCAGTGCCTGTGGTCAGCAAGTCAAATTCCACATGCAGCCATTGCCTTTCCCTATACAGTCCCTCCTCCGGTGCTTCCGCATACTGTCTGTCCACCCTCAAAAGTTCTTGCAGCAACCGCTCCCGTTCCTTACTCTCCTGCTTCCCTTTATGTGTCCTTATTGATATCAGCTCCCCCCTAACCACCGCCTTCAACGCCTCCCAGACCACTCCCACCTGAACCTCCCCATTGTCATTGAGTTCCAAGTACTTTTCAATGCATCCCCTCACCCTTAAGCACACCCCCTCATTAGTCCGCCATTAGTCCCATGTCCATTCTCCAGGGTGGACGCCCTCTTGTTTCCTCCCCTATCTCCAAGTCTACCCAGTGTGGGGCATGATCCGAAATGGCTATAGCCGTATATTCCGTTCCCCTCACCCTCGGGATCAATGCCCTACCCAACACAAAAAAGTCTATGCGTGAATAGACTTTATGGACATAGGAGAAAAACGAGAACTCCTTACTCCTAGGTCTACTGAATCTACACGGGTCCACCCCTCCCATCTGCTCCATAAAATCCTTAAGCACCTTGGCTGCTGCCGGCCTCCTACCAGTCCTGGACTTCGACCTATCCAGCCTTGGTTCCAACACCGTGTTGAAGTCTCCCCCCATTATCAGCTTTCCGGTCTCTAGGTCTGGGATGCGTCCTAGCATTCGCCTCATAAAATTGGCATCGTCCCAATTCGGGGCATACACGTTTACCAACACCACCATCTCCCCCTGTAGTTTGCCACTCACCATCACGTATCTGCCCCCGTTATCCACCACTATAGTCTTTACCTCGAACATTACCCGCTTCCTCACTAATATAGCCACCCCCCTGTTTTTCGCATCCAGCCCCGAATGGAACACCTGCCCTTCCCATCCTTTGCGCAACCTAACCTGATCTATCAGTTTCAGGTGCGTTTCCTGTAACATGACCACATCTGCTTTAAGTTTCTTAAGGTGTGCGAGTACTCGTGCCCTCTTTATCGGCCCGTTAAGCCCCCTCACGTTCCACGTGATCATCCGAGTTGGGGGGCTTCCACCCCCCCCCCCCCCCCCCCTTGCCGGTTAGCCATCATCTTTTTCCAGCTTCGCGCCCAGTTCCCACGCAGCTGTATTTCTCCCAGACGGTGCCCCCCCCGCCCATCCTTTCCCGTACCCACTCCCCCCTTTCCCCAGCAGCAGCAACCCAGTAATTCCCCCCTCCCCCCCCCCCCCGCTAGACCCCCCGCTAGCGTAATTACTCCCCCCATGTTGCTCCCAGAAGTCAGCAAACTCTGGCTGACCTCGGCTTCCCCCCGTGATCACGGCTCACCCCGTGCGGCGCACCCTCCTTCCTGCTTCTCTATTCCCGCCATAATTATCATAGCGCGGGAACCAAGCCCGCGCCTCTCCCTCGGCCCCACCTCCCATGGCCAACGCCCCATCTCCTCTCCCTCCCCACCTCCCCCCATCACCACCTGTGGGAGAAAGAAAAGTTACCATACCGCAGGATTAATCATACAATCCCTCTTCGCCCCCCCCCCCCCCACTCGTCCCACCACTTTGTCCAAACGTTCATTTTCGTAGTCCAATCATTCCAATTTTTCTTCTACAATAAAAGTCCACGCTTCATCTGCCGTCTCAAAGTAGTGGTGCCTCCCTTGATATGTGACCCACAGTCTTGCCGGTTGCAGCATTCCAAATTTTATCTTTTTTTTGTGAAGTACCGCTTTGGCCCGATTAAAGCTCGCCCTCCTTCTCGCCACCTCCGCACTCCAATCTTGATAGACGCGGATCACCGCGTTCTCCCATTTACTACACCGAGTTTTCTTCGCCCATCTAAGGACCATTTCTCTATCCTTAAAACGGAGAAATCTCACCACTATAGCTCTGGGAGCTTCTCCTGCTCTCGATCCTCGCACCATAACTCGGTATGCTCCCTCCACCTCCAACGGACCCGTCGGGGCCTCCACTCCCATTAACGAGTGCAGCATCGTGCTCACATATGCCCCGACGTCCGCCCCCTCCACACCTTCAGGAAGGCCAAGAATCCTCAGGTTGTTCCTCCTTGCGTTGTTTTCCAGTGCCTCCAACCTCTCCACAGATCGTTTCTGGTGTGCCTCCTGTATCTCCGACTTCACCCCCAGCCCTGTATATCGTTTTCATTCTCTGCTGCTTTCGCCTTCACGACCCGAAGCTCCTGCTCCTGGGTCTTTTGTTCCTCTTTCAGCCCTTCAATCGCCTGTAATATCGGGGCCAACAACTCTTTCTTCATTTCCTTTTTTATCTCCTCCACGCAGCGTTTCAAAAACTCTTGTTGTTCAGGGCCCCATATGAAACTGCCACCTTCCGACGCCATCTTGGTTTCTGCTTGCCTTCCTTGCCGTTGTTCCAAAGGATCCGCTGCAATCCGGCCACTTTCCTCTCCTTTTTCCATCCGTGTCCAGGGGGAACACCCTTCTGGTTTACCGCACGGTGTTTTCAGCCGTTAAAATTGCCGTTGGGGCTCCTATCAAGAGCCCAAAAGTCCGTTCCACCGGGAGCTGCCGAAACGTGCGACTTAGCTGGCCATCGCCGCACCCGGAAGTCTCGCTACAGATAATTATATATTGGACTGTTAAATTATATTTTTGGAGAGTGTTACTTGTGATAAGGCAGTTGCCAATTAGGGTTAGTTTTCATTTTTGTTATTTATTATTTATTCATTTTTTGGGTTTTTTTTGTTTATAAAATTGGTCATTGTTATTTGTGTTGTTATAATATTGTGTAAAGGATGCACAATGTACTGTGTTGGTTGACCAAAAATTTTCAATAAAATATTTGTAAAAAAAAAAGGAATCTCGGGAGAACCACCATTTTAACCGCCTGCACCCTACCTGCCAATGACAGGGGCACCATGTCCCATCTCTTGAAATCCTCCTCCATCTGTTCCACCAACCGTGTTAAATTAAGCCTATGTAATGTACCCCAATTCTTGGCTATCTGGATCCCCAGGTACCGGAAGTCCCTTGTTACATTCCTCAACGGTAAATCCTCTATCTCTCTGCTCTGCTCCCCCGGATGCACCACAAATAGCTCACTTTTCCCCATGTTCAGTTTATACCCTGAAAAATCCCCAAACTCCCCAAGTATCCGCATTATCTCTGGCATCCCCTCCGCCGGGTCCGCCACATATAACAACAAATCATCCGCATACAGAGATACCCGGTGTTCTTCTCCCCCCCCTAAGTACTCCCCTCCACTTCCTGGAACCCCTCAGTGCCATGGCCAGGGGCTCAATCGCCAGTGCAAACAATAACGGGGACAGAGGACATCCCTGCCTCGTCCCTCTATGGAGCCGGAAATAGTCAGACCCCCGTCCATTCGTGACCACACTTGCCATCGGGGCCCTATACAGCAACTGTACCCACCTGATATACCCGTCCCCGAAGCCAAATCTCCTCAACACCTCCCACAAATAATCCCACTCCACTCTATCAAATGCTTTCTCGGCATCCATCGCCACCACTATCTCCGCTTCCCCCTCTGGTGGGGGCATTATCATTACCCCTAGCAGCCTCCGTATATTTGTATTCAGCTGTCTCCCCTTCACAAACCCAGTTTGGTCCTCATGAACCACCCCGGGACACAATCCTCTATCCTCGTTGCCATTACCTTGGCCAGAATCTTAGCGTCCACATTCAGGAGGGAAATAGGCCTATAGGACCCGCATTGCAGCGGGTCTTTTTCCTTCTTTAGGAGGAGCGATATCGTTGCCTCTGACATAGTTGGGGGCAGCTGCCCCCTTTCCCTCGCCTCATTAAAGGTTCTCATCAGTAGCGGGGCCAGCAAGTCCATATATTTCCTATAGAATTCAACTGGGAATCCGTCTGGTCCCGGGGCCTTCCCCGCCTGCATGCTCCCAATCCCTTTCACTACTTCCTCCGTCTCAATCTGTGCTCCCAGTCCCGCCCTCTCCTGCTCCTCCACCTTAGGAAATTCCAACTGATCCAGAAAGCCCATCATTCTCTCCTTCCCACCCGGGGCTTCATATAATCTTTCATAAAATGCCTTGAACACTCCATTCACTCTCTCCGCTCCCCGCCCCATCCCTCCCTCCTCATCTCTCACCCCCCCTATCTCCCTCGCTGCTCCCCACTTCCTCAGTTGGTGGGCCAGCAACCTGCTCGCCTTCTCCCCATATTTGTACTGTACACCCTGTGCCTTCCTCCATTGTGCCTCTGCATTACCCGTAGTCAACAAGTCAAATTCTACATGTAGCCTTTGCCTTTCCCTGTACAGTCTCTCCTCCGGTGCCTCCGCATATTGTCTGTCCACCCTCAGAAGTTCTTTCAACAACCGCTCGCTTTCCCTACCTTCCTGCTTTCCTTTATGTGCCCTAATAGATATCAGCTCCCCTCTAACCACTGCCTTCAGCGCCTCCCAGACCACTCCCACCTGAACCTCCCCATTATCATTGAGTTCCAAGTACCTTTCAATACACCCCCTCACCCTTAAACACACCCCCTCATCTGCCAATAATCCCATGTCCATTCTCCAGGGTGGACGCTGTTCTTTTTCCTCCCCTATCTCCAGGTCTACCCAACGTGGAGCGTGATCCGAAATAGCTATAGTCGTGTACTCCGTCCCCGTCACCTTCAGTGCCCTTCCCAAAACAAAAAAGTCTATCCGTGAATAAACTTTGTGGACATAGGAGAAAAACTAAAACTCCTTACTCCTAGGTCTACTAAATCTCCAGGGGTCTACTCCTCCCACCTGCTCCATAAAGTCCTTAAGCACCCTAGCTGCAGCCGGCCTCCTTCCGGTCCTGGACCTCGATCTGTCCAGCCCTGGGTCCAGCACCGTATTAAAATCTCCACCCATTACCAACTTCCCCACCTCTAGGTCTGGGATACGTCCTAACATACGCCTCATAAAGTTGGCATCATCCCAGTTCGGGGCATATACGTTCACTAAGACCACCGCCTCCCCTTGCAATTTGCCACTCACCATCACGTATCTGCCCCCACTATCCGCCACTATGGTCTTTGCCTCAAACATTACCCGCTTCCCCACTAGTATAGCCACCCCCCTGTTTTTTGCGTCTAGCCCCGAATGAAACACCTGCCCCACCCATCCTTTGCGTAGTCTGACCTGGTCTATCAGTTTCAGATGCGTCTCCTGCAGCATAACCACATCTGCCTTAAGTTTCTTTAGGTGTGCGAGTACCCGTGCCCTCTTTATCAGCCCGTTCAGCCCTCTCACATTCCACGTAATCAGCCGGGTTGGGGGGCTCTTTACCCCCCACCCCCCCACCCCCCCCCTTGTCGACTAGCCATCTCCTTTTTCAATCCAGCTCCTCACCCGGTTCCCACGTAGCCGTATCTCCCCCCAACGGCGCCCTCCCGCCCCGACCACCCCACCCCATACCAGCTCCCCCTTCTCCCCAGCAGCAGCAACCCAGTTAACCCCCCAACCCCCCCCCCCCCCCGCTAGATCCCTCACTAGCGTAATTGCACCCCCCATGTTGCTCCCAGAAGTCAGCAAACTCTGGCCGACCTCGGCTTCCCCCCGTGACCTCGGATCCCACTGTGCGAGGCCCCCTCCTTCCTGCTTCCCTGTTCCCGCCATGATTACCATAGCGCGGGAACAAAGCCCGCGCTTCCCATTTGGCCCCGCCCCCAATGGCCGTCGCTCCCAGCTCCTCATCCTCCCTCCCCCCCTCCCCCACGACATGGGGAAGAGAGAAAAGTTACAGGGTCGCAGGATTGACAACTTGGGAAATCATCTCTTCCCCCTTTTCCCCCTCTTCACCCCACATATTCGCCCCACCACTTTGTCCCAAACGTTCTTTTTCTAGCCCGCTTATTCCAGTTTCTCCTCGACAATAAATGTCTACGCCTCTTCTGCCGTTTCAAAGTAGTGGTGTTTCCCTTGATGTGTGACCCACAGTCTTGCCGGCTGCAGCATTCCAAATTTAACCTTCCTTTTGTGCAGCACCGCCTTGGCCCGATTAAAGCTTGCCCTCCTTCTCGCCACCTCCGCACTCCAATCTTGATATACGCGGATCACCGCGTTCTCTCACCTACTGCTCCGATTTTTCTTTGCCCATCTGAGGACCATCTCTCTGTCCTTATATCGGTGAAATCTCACCACTATGGCTCGAGGAATTTCTCCAGCCCTCGGTCTTCGCTCCATAACTCGATAGGCTCCCTCCACCTCCAACGGGCCCCTCGGGGCCTCCGATCCCATTAACGAGTGCAGCATCGTGCTCACATATGCCCCGACGTCCGCCCCTTCTGCACCTTCGGGAAGACCAAGAATCCTTAAATTCTTCCTCCTCGCATTATTCTCCAGCACCTCCAGCCTTTCCACACACCTTTTGTGTTGTGCCTCGTGCATCTCTGTCTTCACCACCAGGCCCTGTATGTCGTCCTCATTCTCAGCAGCCTTTGCCTTCACGACCCGAAGCTCCTGCTCCTGGGTCTTTTGCTCCTCCTTTAGCCCTTCAATCGCCTGTAATATCGGGGCCAACAGCTCCTACTTCATCTCCTTTTTAAGTTCTTCCACGCAACGCCGCAGGAACTCTTGTTGGTCAGGGCCCCATATTAAACTGCCTCCTTCCGACGCCATCTTGCTTTGTGCCTGCCTTCCTGGCCGCTGCTCTAGAGGATCCACCGCAATCCGGCCACTTTCCTCTCCTTTTTCCATCCGTGTCCAGGGGGGATTCCCTTCTGGTTTATCGCACAGTGTTTTTAGCCCTTAAAATTGCCGTTGGGGCTCCTATTAAGAGCCCAAAAGTCCTTTCCACCGGGAGCTGCCGAAACGTGCGACTTAGCTGGTCATCGCCGCAACCGGAAGTCCCCGACCGACCCATTTATTCTCTTTCTACAATTCTCCTCCCACTGTTGATAAAAAAAACACTATTTCTAGTGTGTTAAATATTTACTACTGTCCAAAGGTTCAGTCCATTGACAGAGGAATTCATTGCTTGGCCTCATCCCTGACTGAAAATCTTTGTTGTATACCGCCACACACACACAGTATAATTTCTTTATATCAGCCTTCACTCTTCAGCATGATAATATGTGATCTGGCAAGCTGTGTGTGAGTAACCCGCGGACCACAGTACAAGTTAACAGTGACACATTATCACACCTCCGTTCAGACTTGTGATTATAAAAAGGGATGGCGTGGTTTGTGGGTTGATAATCCAGCTATTTTCTAAAATCGCACCAACAGTATGCTTTCACAGTTCTGTGTTAAAAAAAAAAATGCTTTGCAAAAATTGAATGGTCAAATGTCGAAGAGTTGATTGGAAATTGTGATTCAAAATATATTTGTGAGAATGAAGATAATATTATGCAGGGTAACGATGGAGTAGTTTGTTATGTCAGTGTGCTGAATTGAGGGTCGCCACATTCACAGTGACTCCCTCATGCTGGTTTACCAGTGAAAAGCCAGATGCTACTCTGTGGGAAAGCGGCAGAAGAAACGTAGAGTCAGGCTCTACAATTACTATTCTCTCGAATCTTCCAGCAGTGCGTTATGTCATAGGATGATTGTAAATCAGTTAGAATTAAGTAAAAAAAAAATGAAAGAACTAGTAATGTTTATAATAATAATAATCTTTAATATCGTCACAAATAGGCTTACATTTACACTGCTACGAAGTTACTGTGAAAAGCCCCTAGTCGCCACACTCCGGCGCTTGTTCGGGTACACTGAGGGAGAATTCAGAATGTCCAACTCAACAGGCATGTCTTTCAGGACTTGTGGGAGGAAACCGGAGCACCCGGAGGAAACCCACGCAGACACAGGGAGAACGTGCAGACTCTACACAGACAGTAAACAGCATTCAAAAGGATGTAGGTTTCTCTACATCTGGTAGGTTTCTCCAGCTTTCGCTCTCGGCATGAAATGTTTCGATATAGGATTTTATTTTACTTATAGTTGTCTAAATCTTCCGATCCTGTCTGCTGTGGGAATTCATCGCGGGCGGGATGGGGAATTCGACAGACCAACAAAAGATGTGTTGAATTTCTGGTCCCAGGGTGGACAGGAGGGACGAGAAAATCTCCCCAGAATGTATTTTCCATCGAGATCGGTGGGCTTCATCCACCTTTTGACGGTAGTTCCTCAGGTTACCCCAGCATTATAGATGTCAATCTTCAGCCAACTTGATTCACGACATGTGACATCAAGAAATGGGTGAAGGCACTGGATACTGCAATGACAACATTTCGCCAGTAGTACTGAAGACTTGTGCATCAGAGTTAGGTGTGCCCTTAGCCAAACTGTTCCAATATCTACAATACTGGCATCTATCTGACAATGTGTAAAAATCACCCAGATATGTGCTGTCCACAAAAGACAGGACAAATCCAATCTGAACAATTACAATCCCATCATCCTCCTCCTGATCATCATCAAAATGGTGGAGCTTCACGTCTTGCAAGAACACTTTGGATCTCGCGAGGCATTGCGAGCCGGTTAGATCCCGGAAGCGGGATCTTGTGGCTTTAAACGGCCACGCTGCACTTCTGGCACATCGTGGCCATTGGATCGCACCCATAGTCATCAGATTACCTCACTGGAAGCAGAAATGTCTGGTGGCCGAAGTGAATAATTCGCTGAAGGCCAAAGTGAATGATTTAGAGAATCAGTCCATGAGGTAAAATGTCCAAATTGTGGGGCTGCCAGAGGGGATGAAAGGCCTAAAGCCCACGGAGTACTTTGCAGAGATATTCGGTAAGATGGTGGGGAAGGGTGGATTTGTTACCTCTCCTGAGTTGCACTGAGGCCACCGTACACTCCAGCAGAGGCCTCGTCTTGAGGATCCACTGTAGTGTAGTATCATAGCTTCAAAGAGAAAAAATGGGTCCTGAGATCGGCGAGGGAGCATCGTGACTTCAAATGTGAAGGCCACGCCATCAGGTTTTATAAAGATGCTGGAGCGGAGCTGGTGAAGAAGAAGGTTGTGTTCAACAAAGCCAATGCTGCCCTGTACAAAAGTGGAGTTTGATTGGGTGTGGTGTACCTGGCGCAGTTAAGAATGACTTTCAAGGGAAAGGACTATTTATTTGATATGCCGGGAGATGCAAACTCCTTTGGAAAGAAGCACGGGTTGGGCGCAGGGTGATTGAGATTTTTGAGTGTTGGGAATGGGTGTGTTGAACTGTTGGGGTTACCTGCTTTGTTTGCATTTTCCTGTTCTTGTTAGGGTTCTTGTTGGGGTTGAATTTTTATAGTTTTGGCTTAGGTTCAAGGTTTATGGGGCGTTCTGGCTATTATGAAAATATATAATAATAATAATCTTTATTAGTGTCACAAGTAGGCTTACATTACTGTGAAAAGCCCCCAGTTGCCACACTCCGGTGCCTGTTCGGGTACACAGCGGGAGAATTCAGAATGTTCAAATTACCTAACACCACATCTTTCGGGACTTGTGGGAGGAAACCAGAGCACCCGGAGGAAACCCACGCAGACACGGGGAGAACGTGCAGACTCCGCACAGACCGTGACCCAAGCCGGGAATCGAACCTTGAACCCTGGAGCTGTGAAGCAGCAGTGCTACCCACTAAATATATAGCTCCCCGTTGGGTTTATGGGGTTTTAATACCTTGTTGTTTGTATCCTTTTTTGTTCACTCGAGTTGGGAGCTGCTCTGCTAACCTAAGAGTTAGCTAATGGGAACAGGGTTGAAGGGTTGACTGCAGCTCATTATATTAGTTTTTTTAGATAGTGAGCTTAAGAGAGGGTTGGTTTAGCTCAGTGAGCTAGACCGCTGGTTTGTAATGCAGAACTAGGCCAACAGCACGGGTTCAATTCCCGTACCGGCTGAGAATTCTGAATTCTCCCTCTGTGTACCCGAACAGGCGCCGGAATGTGGCGACTAGGGGCTTTTCACAGTAACTTCATTGCAGTGTTAATGTAAGCCTACTTGTGACAATAAAAATATTATTTATTTTAGGGTTCTTGTTTTATTTAGGTTTGTTAGAAGTACATTTTAATTGTTTATGTTCGCCTTGCTGCTTTCTCTATGCGTATTTGGGTATTGTCGTATTCGAGGGCAAGGACGAGGGGGGAGGGGTGGGGGTAGTTTGCTGACGGTAATTGCAGATTTCTCTTTGTTTAGTCTTGAGATTTGGTTTGGAGGCCATCTTGGGTGGGCCTGGTTGTTCTACCTTTTATGTATCAGTTGGGTAATCGCTATTGGTGGAAATGGCTGACTCCGGATTGACGGTGGGGGGGGGGGGGGGGGGGGGGGGGGTAGGATTCCAGTGGTTCTGATTAATATCTCTGCTCCAAACTGAGACGATTTTAATATTATTAATATCTTGCTGGTCTCCCTCCTCGATTTGGATTTGCATCAGCTTATTTTGGTTGGGGACTTAAATTGTGTTCTCAACTCTAGTCTGGATTGGTCCAACCCCAAATCTCTGATTCCATCAGAGGTGGCCAGAGCTTTACTGTTTTTCATGGAACAAATGTTGTGGGGGAGGGGGGGGGGGGGGCTAAGATCTGTGGTGATTTTTGCACCATAATAAAGAAAAATTAAAAAAATCATTTTCTAACTGAAGTGTTGGGTACTCTGCCAAACAGATGAACCAACACGGTTGTGAATGGTACAACGCAGTTTTATTTCAAACGTCTATTTACACTGGTAAACTGTTTACTGAGGTTCGATCATGACCCTTGATTCTGTGGACCTATGCCTAATTCTGTCTTGTAGTGGCACTCAGCACATGGTGGATGTCTGAGTGGCCTGCAATGAGCTCTGTGCCCTGAGCCGTCTCCTGCTCGAGTGGCCAGGAAGTGTTGTGTTCCCTGTTTTGTACTGTGTATGCTCTTGCCTGTGATTGGCTGTCGTGTTGTGTGTGTTGATTGGTCCGTTGGTCTGTCCATCAGTATGTATGTATGTATGTGCTATGATGTTTACCTGAATATCATGACACTAACATGTGCATCAAGGGTACTCGATGGTAGTTAGGTCTCTCTACCCTTTTGTGGTGATGGCTGGTTAAACAGCAATTGTGATTTCAGACCATGCCCCATACTTTGTTGATTTGGTGCTCGAGTCAGGTCCCTCCCAGCATCGGCCATGGAGACTGGAGATGACATTATTAGCTGGCAAGATATTTTGCGAATGCCTGCTCACCGCTATTAGGGAATATATAAAATTTAATAAAATTGAGTCAATTTCATCATCTACGCTGTGGGAGGCCCTTAAGGTGCTTATCAGGGGGGGGGGGGGGGGAGATTATCTCCTACAAATTGCACATGGTGAAGACAGCAAAGGGCGAGCAGTAGAGGCTGGTTGACTCCATTCTTGAGGTGGACCACCAGTACTTACTTACCCCCACCCTGGAGTTGTTGGCAAGTAGGAAAAAGCTGCAAACACAATTCAAACCATTGTCAACAGACGGAGCAGTGGGCCAGCTGTGACCCTCGAGGAACATGTTTTATGAATCTGGGCAGAAGGCCAGTCACCTCTTAGCTCACTAGCTAAAGCAACAGGCGGCTTCCCAGGAGATCGTATAGAAACGTACCTCGGGCAGCGGTCTGGTTTCCGCCTCTCCTCAGGTCAATGTGTCTTTTGAATCGTATCATCAGGGTCCCTATTGATCGGAGCCTCCGGCTGAGGGATCGGTCCATGATTTCTCTTTTAGACAGCTTATCCATCCCAGCTGTGGAGGGGAAGAGAAGTGAGGAGTTGGAATCCCTGTTGGGCCCAGAGGGAATTATGAATTGCAGTGGATTGATGCAGACTGGTAAAGCCTCGATAGCTTCCCCATTGAATTTTATGAAATGTTTGGAGAGCAGTTGGTACCTTTAATTTTGGATATGATAATGATCCCTTATCCCAGGGTTCGTTGCCCTCTACCCTCACAGAGGCCTCTATTGATTCTTAAGAAGGACAAAGGCCCAACAGACCTTTACCACTCTTAAATGCAGACAAACTTGCCAAAGTGCTGGTGCTGCGGCTGGAGTCCTACCTCCCAGAGGTGATCTTGGCGGATCAGACAGGCTTTGTTAAGGGTCGGCAATTGTCGGCCAATAACGTTGCCTGCTAAACGTTAACCTTTTGCTCTCCTCGGTGCCCGAATCGGAGGTGATTGTTTCCCTAGATGCCAAAAAGGTGTTGAGTGGAGTGGGAATATCTGTTTGACATTCTTGGGAGGTTTGGTTTTGGATGCAAGTTTATCTCCTGGGTTTGATTACTGCATTGGGCCCCCACTGCTCGTACCCCGCCTCTCTTTGGCTGCTTCTTGTTGAATAGGGGCAGGAGACAGAGATGTCCACTGTCTCTTCCCCTTATTTCTACAGCCTCATTCTGGCTGATGGGGTATGAAGTGAGGCCCTTCAAAAGGTCAACTCCATGTCTTCCTGTGCTCGGCTAAGTCGGATCCATTTCAAGGTGGTGCACAGGGCATGTCTGACTAAAGTGAGGATGAATGTATTTTTCTCCGGGGTGGAAGAGAAGTATGAGCGTTGCTCTCTGGAACCGGCAAATCACACTCATATGCTCTGGTCTTGTCCCAAGTTAGAAATAGGTCCCAATTTGGACCTCTTTCTTCAACACCATGTCAGAAATATTCTGGCTTCGAACCAGAGTAAGACTCCCTGAAACATAGGAGATAAGAAGCGAGAGAGTCAGTCTTAACACTTGCTGTTCAACTATATATATTTAAAAACACTTGACATCTGAGAGATAAACAAAATGAAGTCATCTTTCCAATGAACTATTGACTGAGTATATGTTAAAACGTTTGACACTCAAACCAATATCAAAAAAACACTATCAGCACTGATAGACAGACCGGATTAAATTGCAAAATTGCCAAGAAAGTGCTCGTAGGACGGGATATTCACATGAAAAGGAAAAGTATAAGATGGACAGTTTCGCAAAGCTAATCACTCCTTCCTGCAAGCTCTCCCAGAAAGGGAGAGCAGGAGACAAAATTCTGTTCCATCACCTGCTTCGTCAACCAGTCTTTTGAGACTGTTTGTGAGTATGAACCTATTACTCTGATATGAAATGTATGGGTAACTGTTCTTTTTTTGTTAAAATATTTTTATTCTCCTCCTTTTTCATATTTTCTCCCAAATTTGCACCCACCATCAATAAACAATAATCAGTAACGAACATGATGTCAATCCCCATATCAATAACAACGATCCCATCCTCCCACCAAACCCCAAACATTAGACCGCATGTTAACATAAACAAATGACAAAAAGGAATCAGGAATCACCCATAGTCACCATTAACACACACAGCCCCCCTCCCCCAACCCCCCCACCCACACGCCCCAAATAATGTGATGTTATCCAGTTCTTGAAAGTGCATAATGAATAATGCCCATGAATTGTAGAACCCCTCCATCCTTCCCCTCAGTTCAAACTTAACCTTCTCAAGAGTCAAAAATTCCAACAGATCCCCCCGCCACGCCAGGGCACAGGGTGGAGAGGTTGCTCTCCAACCAATCAGGATCCGTCTTCGGCCGATCATTCGGTAACTGTTCTATAGATACTTATGGATTTTCCATGTTTAAATATATACTTATCTAAAAGAAGTTAATTTGTTAGCAGATAACAAAGGACTGCTCGCAGATTCCTATTTTTAAACTCTGTATCTTGCATTTTATAATCTAGCATGCTTTACATAATAAAATTGCACTAAAAAATATAAACTGTGCATTTTATTTTAAATAAGTCTTAGATTCTTGACACTCATTTCGCAAGTCTTAAGTGACAATGGATCCACAACTCAAAGAGGTATAGGGTTTGGTAATGAGTGCCATATTCGAACAATATTCCATCAGGCGGTAACTGAAATCTGTTTGCCTTTTTAAGCACTGGACCGGGAATCTCCCTTTAGTGAGGGCTGATTCAGTGCCTTGCAGAAAGATAGTTTTCCCTCCCCCGATGACTTAGTCAGAAATCGACTTGTAAGATTAATCATTCGGGTAAGGGGATTCCTAAACCGGCGACAGTATGTTTAGCTAAATCGTTGGCTAAATCGTTGGCTTTGAAAGCAGACCAAGGCAGGCCAGCAGCACGGTTCAATTCCCATACCAGCCTCTCTGACAGGCGCCGGAATGTGGCGACTAGGGGCTTTTCACAGTAACTTCATTTGAAGCCTACTTGTGACAATAAGCGATTTTCATTTCATTTCATGTGATGGGTGGCATGGTGGCACAGTGGTTAGCACAGCTGCCCCACAGCGCCAGGGACCCGGGTTCAATTCCCGCCTTGGGTGACTGTGCAGAGCCTGCACTTTCTCCCCGTGTCTGTGTGGGTTTCCTCCAGGTCCCCCGGTTTCCTCCCACAGTCCAAAGATGTATAGACTAGGTGGATTGTCTATGCTAAATTGTCCAGAGATGTGCCGGTTAGATGGGATTATGGGGTGCGGGATAGGGTGGCGGAGTGGATCGAGATAAGGTGCTCTTTGAGAGGGTCGGTGCAGACCCGATGGGCTGAATGGCCTCCTTCTGCACTGTAGGAATTCTATGATTTGCAGGTAACCTCTGCTCCTAATTCCTACGTTCTGATGTAACCTTTCCAAATTCTTAAGATATTTTTTAGCAATACCCGTCACAAATGCTTCCGGGGAACTTTCTTTCTCTGTATTGAAAAGAGTGAGAAATGATTTGCGAAGTACTATGGGTCAGGAACATGTGACAATTCAGCAGTATTGACGATTTATAATGCGTTGACACAAGATTTTATCTGCAATGATGCAATTGATGATTTTCTGAAGAAAGAGTGGAGAAAAAAAGCTACCTAAATTGCCGTGCCACCAAGGGACGAAGCAAATCTGCCCACCTTCCATATTCTCTTGTTCAAATTCTGGTTTTCAAAATGGACCATTGCTGGTCTGATATAATGGCTGCAGATGGTCACATGCTGACAGTTGTAACTACATCGCTCTCAAGACCGGCCTTCAGAAGCTCCCTTCAGGACAAAGAATGGAATCCCTCAGACAGAGCCACTGATATTGGACTTGGACTCACTGAGCACTTCACTCACATGAATTTCTGGCAATGACGTCTTTGATTTAAGAGAGGAAGTAAGGAAGTTAACTTTTTAAACTGAACAAGACTCTGAAATATACTGAAAGGCAGCATTTGCATCTTGTTGATTGGAGTATTTGCTCCTGAACTGGACTGGCTCATTCTGTCCGGCGCTGACCCATTCTGCAGTAATAGCATCGGCTGATTTTCCATCAGGTTTCTCATCTGGAAGTTCCACGTTTGCTCACCTCAAGACACACATCACAATACTGACCATCTTTACTGTTATTCTGACAAGAGTAAGCCTGGATTTCAATTTAGCAATGATTCATACAGGTGTGTTTTTACAAGTTATAAAGCACAAAAGCAGAGATCTAAACTGTATTTTTGTGGTTTACGCCTTTGTGTTCTGTGAGGCGAGGATGGGCAGGGTTGGGAGGGGCATGGCATCATGGGGGTGTGCAAGCCAGAAAGGTGAGCGCGTGGTCCTGCAAAGTATAGATCCGCCTCTGGCTGTTGCTCTCCCCCTCTGTGTTCCTGATCTGGTTAAAGCCCCTTTCATTCCATTGATGCACAGCATCCTCCTCCTGTGGCGGGAGAATTGCAAGCTCGGTACGTCACCTCCAATCCTGTTCCTTTCACAGGCACTGTGGGCCAGCTTCTTCTGATGTAAGGTGTTACATTGCAATGAAGATTACTTTCAGACGAAGTAATTTCAGCGCATGTCCAAGCTCCAAGTGGAGTGCATGCATAGCGCAATAGTAGCCATAACGCTATGTATCTTCCTCAAGTCTAATGCCTTCCCAAGCCTGAAACATAACACCACCATAGAGACACTGGTGCCATAAGCAGTGACAATGGTGCATAATGTTGCCCTCGACCTCATTGGTTCTCTCAAGGCTCGAGAATTTTCTTTTATATTTTAGAAAATATTTAACTGAAGCATTTGTAATTTTCACAGTTTAACACATTAACATTTCTTAAACAACCGCGCGGGCCGACACACACAAAACACCTAAAAGAACAAAAAACAGAAAACAACGTCCCCTACTACTCCCGCCCTATTCCTTAATTACCCGTGTACTAAGTTCCCTGACCTTATCTAACATTGTCATGCCTCCTGTTTTCCTCCCCCCCCCCTTTCCCCTTACTGCTGACGTTCAATTTTCTTTGAAGAAATTGATGAACAGTTGCCATCTCTGGGCGAACACCTGAGTTGATCCCCTCAAGGCAAACTTGATTTTTTTTCCAGGCTGAGAAACCCTGCCATATCGCTGACCCGCACTCCTGACTTCGGGGGCTCCGAGTCCCTCCATCCCAGCAAAATCCGTCTCTGGGCCACCAGGGAGGAGAAGGCCAGGACATCGGCCTCCCCACCCCTCCTTGGCCCCCGGATCTTCCGACACCCCTTTATTGCCAATTCTGGACTCGGGGGTCACCCTCCCTTCCAGGACTTCTAAAATAATGTCGGCAAATCCCTGCCAGAATCCCCTCAATTTCAGACATGCCCAAAACTAATGTACATGGTTCAGCCGGGCTACTCCCATATCTATCCTCCACCTCGTCAAAGAACCTGCTCATCCGGGCTACCGTCATGTGGGCACTGTGGACCCCTTTGAACTGGATCAAGCTAAGCCTGGCACATGACAAGGGTGAATTGACTCTCTTCAAGGTTTTTCCCACAGTTCAATTTCCAGCTCTCCTCCCAGCTCCTCCGTCCACTTCCTCTTCACCTCTCTGATAGGGGCCCCTTCCCACTCCATCAACTCGTTGTATATCTCCGAAACTCTCCCTTCTCCAACCCGTTTTTGAAATCACCTTGTCCTGTAGTCCCCTCAGGAGGAGGCGAGGAAAGCTTGGAACCTGCCTCCATACAAAGTCCCGCACCTAAAGGTACCAAAAACCCGTTCCCACACGGCAACTCAAACTCTTCCTCTAGTGCCTCCAAAGTCGGAAAGCCCTCCTGGATGAATAGGTCCCCAAATCTCTCAATACCTGGCCGCTGACATCTCTTAAAGCCCCCATGCAGGATGCCACCTCCACTCGCTCCCAAACCGACCCCACCCCACTACTCACTTCCTGACCATCGATATGTTGGCCGCCATGTAATAGTTAATAAAGCTCGAGAGGGCCTCTCTGCGACCCCGTTCTAGGAGTGCCTTCTTTACTCTCGCCCACACAAAACCCGATATCGCCGCTTTCATTTTCCTGAAAAAAGCCTTTGGGACAAAAATCGGAAGACATTGAAAGAAGAAAAACAGTCTCGGGAGGACCGTCATCGTCACCGTCTGGACCCTCCCCACCAGCTTTCCATTTGACCGACCGCTTTGCCCAGATTTAACTTATGAAGCTGCCCCCAAACCTTAGCCACTTGAATCCCCAGATATCTGAAACTCCTCCTCTCCTTAAAAGGTAACTCCTTCAGTCTCCTTTCCTGCTCCCGTGCCTGGATCACGAACATCTCGCTCTTTCCCATATTTAGCTTGTAGCCTGAAAATCGCCCAAATTCTACTAGTATCTCCATGATTTTGGCCATCCCCCCCACCGGGTCTGTGACATTGAGCAGCAGGTCGTCCGCATAAAGAGAGACCCTGTGCTCCACCCCACCCCGCCAGGTAATTCGATGATCTAAGGGCCATTCCTAAGGGCTCTATGGCCAGGGCAAACAGTAATGGGGAGACCGGGCATCCCTGCCTTGTCCCCCTACAGAGACTAAGGTATTCTGACCGGACTCGGTTGGTTCTTACATTTGCCACTGGAGCCTGATATAACAGCCAGACCCAATCCATAAATCCCTGTCCGAACCCAAACCTGCCGAAAATATCCCATAAGTATGTCCATTCCACCCTTCTCCGCGAACCATGGCTACTGCCACCTCAACGGCGCCCTTCCGCTGGTATCATTATAACATTAAGAAGCCGTCTAATATTGCGCGTCAGGTGCCTGCCCTTCACAAATCCCGTCTGATCCTCCCCGATTACCTCCGGGACACAATCCTCTATTTGGGTGGCCAAGATCTTTGCCAGCAATTTAGCATCTACATTCAAAAGGGAAATTGGCCTGTACGATCCACAGCTCTCCGGGTCCTTGTCTCACTTCAGGATGAGAGAGATTGATGCCTGTGATTGCATTGGGGTAAGCACTCCCAGCTCCTTGGACTCATTAAAAGCGGCACCAGTAGCCCAGAAAACCTGTTATAAAATTCCACTGGGAATCCATCAGGTCCCGGGGCCTTACCTGATTGGCATCACTCCCAATCCGTCCATCACCTCCCCGAGCCCAATTGGGCCCCCCAGGACTTCCACGTTTGCTTGTTGCTTTGAGGATATCATTTTGGGGGATAATTATTCTCATGATGTTCATCGCTACAAGGTTTTATGTATTAAGATTCCAGAGTCAACCAGCAGAAGGTAAGTAATGGGACAGATAAGTCCTATGCTGGATCCAAGTATTTGTAAGTCGAACAATGTAACATTTAAACATTTATGTCGTCTCATGATATTAAAATGTGTAATGTTTTTTTAAAGTTTCCCTGCATATTTAAAGTATTAGTATGCAAGTTGCTTTGCAGAGAACCTGATCTTAATTATTTTTTTAATAATCTTTATTGTCACAAGTAGGCTTACATTAACACTGCAATGAAGTTACTGTGAAAAGCCCCTTCTAAATCTTCTAGATCTTCTAAATTGAGTTTTGATTTATTGAATTGTGAAAAATATTTTTTACTCAACAATTCACATTACTTCATGTTTAAGCCTGATTTTTTTATTTAAATAACCATAGAAACATAGAGTGGTTACAGCACTAAAGGAGACCATACAGCTAATATTGTCTGTGCTGGGTATGCGAAGGAACAATTGATATTGTGTCACTCCCCCATCTTCTCTCCGTAGCCCGAATTACTAAAAGCATCCTGCCAAATTGGCAAACAAGATGCTTTCCTAAGTTGAAATATTTAAGTGGAACATGTGTTTTCAACTCCTCCACCTTCATGTGCAATTCCCTAAGTGGGTACTAGTGACAATGGACTGCCATTGGATAGGCCATTCTTAAGCTTGGCAAAGTTCTGCAGTGGTTTGCTGTTGTCTTCTGCGGTTTGGCTGACCAGGAAACTCTCCTGCTCCAACTAGCCCCTGAAGGCGGGCGTGTAGCCACTTAAAATGGCCAACTCCGGATTTAAAATGGTGAATGGCAAAGGCTGATGGGAAAGTCAGCCAACAGGACAAAAAGGAGCAGCTGCAGGTTGGCTGTGTATTTACCTCTGGAAAGGCCAGGCAAGATTGATACCAGCAACCATCAGCATAACAAAACACCAGCCATCTGCATACTAATGAGCAATCCCCGGGAACAATAAGCAACATTTAGACACACAAAGCAAAACCAGACTCTTTGGCGCCAGCAGGAGCCTACACAAAAGGAGGTGAACGACCACCTCAGGACCGCCCATCGATCAGGGAACTGCTCCAGCATTGGAGAAAATCGAACCAAGTGATTGGGACAAAGTCCAATCACTTGGGACCAGGTACAGGGTCCGCCCCGAAAGGCGGGAAGCCCCTGGGGACTATAAGAATTGAGCCCCAAGCTCAAGTCGCTCTCTTCTTCTTCGGCTCGCTTCCACCTCTTCCAGCTCTCGTCACTCTTCAGCAGCCGACCGAACCTGTAAGTCTTACTTCAATGCTCGCTATGAGATAGGCACTCCTAGCTATCAATCTGTACCAACTTCGAATCCCGCAGGCTCAGAACCCGAACGAAAGGCCATTTGTTCCCCTGACCTGGTGTGCCAGTTCCAAGTTAAGTATAGGCCTGTTAGTTGTAGAAGTAGCTTAGACGTAGAATTTGTGCATGAGTAGTGATTACTGTGTATAATAAATGTGCTTTGATTTAAATCTTACTAATCGGTGTATTGGATTATTGATCATTACTCGGACTTGAACCACGTGGCGGTATCATAAAGGTACCTGGCGACTCAAGAGCAAAGGTGATGAAACAGAGCAATTAAAAACTAAGGCAAGGTTCGCAACAGGCGGCCCGACACCGGAGTGGTTCACACCACTTCTCGGCACCGGAGTTGCCCGCCCCGCCAATTCCCACAGAATCCCACCCATAGTGTTTACAAAGAATATAAAGCTATATGTTTAAATCAAAGCTAGTTTATTTTACACTACTTGCACACTCTACTGAGTAGCAGCTAATAAAATAATAGTATTGAATCTATGTTACAGTAATTAATTATTTCTCTTTAATATAACCTACACTCTAACTCAACCTCACACTATCCTTCTTCATCAACTTCTCCAACAGCTTGTCCCAGAGTGCCGAGAGACGCAGCCTTTTATAAGACTATTCAGTGATGCCATCTAGTGTTGATGTACATGATCATCATCTTGTTAATCCTTTACTCTCCTTACATGATACATATCAATACAATACTCGCAGATGGAAATCTTTCAGCCAACGTCCCAGACAGCTCCTTTAGCATAAATGTTTCTCCCAGCAGGACAGACCCACCAGTGACGGCAAGGTGATATAGGAATGAGACTGGGTGTCCTCAGCCTTGACTGAAATACACATAACATCACAAACAGGGAAATCTCCTGCTGGTTGCAACTTCTACAGCCAATGAATCCGTGCTCCTCTATTTTGTACACCACTGGGAGGAAGCATAAAGAGTTGCAGGCTACAGAATGTACTCTGGGTGGGAGACTTCAATGTATATCACCAAGAGTGGCTCAGTAAGACCACTACAACCCAGCTGGCCATGTTCTAACACCACTACAACCCAGCTGGACCTATGTAATTGGCGAAAGCACCAATGCAAGCAGAAATGGCAGCATGGTAGCATTGTGGATATCACAATTGCTTCACAGCTCCAGGGTCCCAGGTTCGAATCCGGCTTGGGTCACTGTCTGTGCGGAGTCTGCACATCCTCCCCGTGTGTGCGTGGTTTTCCTCCGGGTGCTCCGGTTTCCTCCCACAGTGCAAAGATGTGCAGGTTAGATGGATTGGCCATGATAAATTGCCCTTAGTGTCCAAAATTGCCCTTAGTGTTGGGTGGGGTTGCTGGGTTATGGGGGTAGGGTGGAGGTGTTGACCTTGGGTGGGGTGCACTTTCCAAGAGCCGGTGCAGACTCGATGGGCCGAATGGCCTCCTTCTGCACTGTAAATTCTATGAAATGCTACTTGAACTTGTCTTCTCCTATCATAGAATTATAGATGAATCATAGAATCACAGTGCAGAAGGAGGCCGTTCGGCCCATTGAGTCTATACCGACCCTCTGAATGAGCAACCTACCAAGGACCACTCCTCCATCCTATCCCTGTAACCCCATAACGCCAACTAACCTTTTGGGTAGTACAGGCAATTTACCATGAACAATCCACCTAACCTGCACATCTTTGGACTGTGGGAGGATACCGGAGCATCCGGAGGAAACCCACGCAGCCACGGGGAGAACATACAAACATCACACAGAAGCCGAGACTGGAATTGAACCTGGGTCCCTGGAGCTGTTTGGAGTGCTAACCACTGTGCTACCCTGCCACCAGAAATCAAAGAGACTTACACATAGAATCATAGAATCCCTACAGTGCAGAAGGAGGCCATTCGGTCCATCGAGCCTGCACCGACCATCCGAAACAGCACCCAATCTTGGTCCACGGCCCCACCCCATCCCAGTAACCCCATCTAACGTTTGGACACTACGGGGCAATTTAGCATGGCTAATCCACCTAACCTGCACATCTTTGGACTATGAGAGGAAACTGAAGCACCCGGAAGAAACCCACGCAATCACAGAGAGAACGTGCAGACTCCGCACAGACAGTCATCCAAGGCTGCAATTGAACCCGGGACCCAGGTCCCTGGTGCTGTGAGGCAGCAGTACTAACCACTGTGCCACCATATGCCATCAATGCGGATACATCTATCCATAACGGTATTGGTAGCAGTGACCATCATACGTCGTGTGGAGACAAAGTCCAGTTCAGATTAAAGGAACCGTCCATGGTGTTGTGTGGTACTACCACAATACTTCAGAACAGACCCAGCATCTGAAAACTGTACATCCATGAGGCACTGTGGGTTTCAGCACCAACAGAACCTTATTTCACCACAACTTAACCATGTGGCTCTCTCTCCCATTGCCATCAAGCTAGGGACCTACCCTGCTTCAATGAGGAGTACAGAAGAACATACTTCAAGCAACATGAGGCAGACCTAAAAATATGGAAGCAGCAAGTGACAGACAGAGCTGAACAATTCCACAATCAACAGATCAAAACTTTGTGGCCTTGCCACATCCAGCTATAAATCCTGGTAAAGGAGGAAGCTCGATGAGCATTCCAACAGCCAATGTTGACAGAGCCCAGAACATGAGCGCAAAAGACAAAACTGAAGCATTTGTCACCATCTTCAGCCAGAAGTGTTGAACGCATGATTGATCTCAGCCTCCTCCTGATGTCTACACCATCACCGATGCCTGTACTGAGCCTATTTGACTCACCGCATGTACTGTTCAAAAACAACTGCGGGCAATGAATGCTATAAGAGTCCTTCCTGCTTATTTCCTTTGTTCTCATTTCTTTTGCTTTATTTTATTATTTTGGTTCATGGCCCCATAATCAGAATGTGCCTTTAAGCAGGAGACTCAACGTCGAAGCAGCCTGCTTGTCAGGACACTGCGTTCCCAGGTTTTCTTTTTAACCAGACTCCTCGGCACCAATTGGATCTTAGGAACCAGGTTTGGAGGGAGTCAGTGCGATTGGTTAACTGGCAACCGGTGGGTTGGCCAGGGACAGTGTTCCGCTTGACAACAGTCAGTGATTGGTTCCTGAGTGATGCTTTCTGAGAGAACTGGGCAGAAGTGTTTAGACCTTGGAAGTGAAAGGAACTCCCTCTCTCTCACACAAACAGAAAATACTGGACAATCACAGCAGGTCCGACAGCATCTGTGCAGAGAGAAGAGAGCTAACGTTTCGAGTCTGGATGACTCTTTGTCAAAGTCCCGCTCCCAGGGCCCAGTGCTTTTTCCCCATTTGTGGGGACCAGTGCTGAACGGCGCTCACCCGAGGTCCCCAAGGCGAAGGGGTTGAATCCCAAGCCTCAGGGATCTCGGGAATCTGCACATTAGAGTGAGGCTAGCTGTCTCGCTCTAATATGCAGATTTGCTAAAAGGTGATCCCGCTCATTGTAGGCAGGATTCACATCACATTGTCTCGCGAGGCGTTGCGAGCTGGGTAGATCCCGGGAGCGGTCACCCAGCTTTCACCGGCCACGCTATGCCGCAGTGTGCTGCTTTTTGGGCGCAGCGTGGCCGTTGGATTGCGTGCTTTATGTCTCAACCACCTCAGTCTCAATGATGTGGCACACCACAAATTATTGCCACCATTATTTTCACTATATAATGAGCAGAATTTCCCACACATAAGACAGTGTATTTTGTAGTTTTCACAGATCTTTGCATACTTTGGCCAAATAAACATGTTGATATGATATTTGACCAATACGTAACAGGAAGGATGTGGCTGAAAACAAGCAGCATTGTGAGAGCTGCATATAACACACATTCATATCTCCACCAATGGCACGAATATTACATCCTCTCCCTAACCATCAGCACTTCATGCACCTGCCCCAACCCCCCATCCCCCTGACCTTGGGGCGGGGTGGCAAGTGGGGGGGCTGAAAATGAGCTGACATGGCATTGGTGCCATACCCGCTGCCTAGCAAACATAGCAGGCTCCCTGCTGTCAAATTCTACTGAAAAATGGGATGAGATTTTGCTCGCTCGTGGTCCAATTGAGGCCCCTGTGGTGAATGTACTGCTGTAACAATTTACCATGTACATATCTGTATTACGCTGTTGCCCATGTGGGCTCCACCTATGGACCATTGTAAGGTATTACCTATGATGTAGCATGTTGGGGCCTGTGTGGGCTCTGCCCCTGGCTCCTCCCCTTGAGGCGGCTCCCACTAATAGATCAGTCGCAGGCAGGCCCTGTTCTAGTTGATTAAAGCCACAGTTTATTTCTACTCCTGGTTTTGTGTGAATTGATGGTCGCATCAATTTAATCAACTACAACGCCACTATGGAATCGTCCCTCAAACCTGACCGACTGGAACTCGATCCACAGGCCGCGGAGGCGAAAGAGATTTTTCCGCACTGGCTCCACTGTTTCAAGGCCTACCTCGCCGCCGCCTCCTCGCCTTCGTTCACCGACGAACAGAAGCTGAGTCTCCTCCACGCACGGGTGAACCATCGAATCTCTGTTCAACTCGAGGAAGCCTCCACCTACGCAGATGCCCTCGAGATGCTAGAGCACCTCTACGTAAGGCCCGTGAACGAGGTATACGCACGGCATCTCCTCACCACTCGCCGCCAGCGTCCCGGGGAATCGCTGGAAGAGTACCTACGCGACCTCAAAGTCCTTGCACGAAGCTACAATTACCAGGCCGTTACGGCCACTCAACATATGGACCTCACCATCCGGGACACCTACGTGGCTGGAGTCAGGTCCAACTACGTGAGACAGCGCCTACTCGAAAAGTTGCCCTAGATCTGGAAGAGACGGTAAAATTAGCCTCCTCGCTGGAAGTAGAGTTCCAAAGCCTGAACGCGTTCCCGTCCGATCACGCGACCCTCTCGTGGACCCCCGACCAAAGAATACCCCAGGCCTGTGCCGCGCGGCTGCCCGCCCACCATGGGGGGGCTACCCTGTTATTTCTGCGGCCAGCCTCAACACCCCCTGCAGCGCTGCCCGGCCCGGAACGCGAACTGCAGCGACTGAAGGAGAAAAAGATATTTCGCTAAAGTTTGCCTGGCCAGGTCCAAAAACTCTAAATCGCAGGCCTGACCCTCAGACTCACAGGCCCGCAGATCCCGCAGTGTGGCAGCGTGTCTGCCGGCTCTGCCCCCCCCCCCACCGGACGTGTCATCGGCCTCGTCCGTCGGGGCAGCCATCTTCCAGCCCGCACAGCGTGTGCGACTCACGGGGGCCGCCATCTTGGCCATCCTCACCCACGTGGCCCGCCATGTGCGATTCATGGGGGCCGCCATCTTGGACACCATCTTCCTCACCGCCCGACACATGCGACCGACGGAGGCCACCATCTTGGACGCCATCTGTAACGCCGACCGACACGTGCGACCAATGGGGGCAGCCATCTTGGGACCGCCCCAGCACCTCCGACCACGCTGGCTAACCGCAACTCAGCACGGTCACCCTTGACCAGTCGCGGCTCAAACACCTCCGGAGCTCTATGATGACCGTCCGGGTAAACGGACACGAAACGCCCTGCCTCTTCGACTCCGGGAGCACAGAGAGCTTCATTCATCCAAACATGGTAAGACACTGCTCGCTCCGAATGTTCCCGGCGCATCAAACCATCTCCCTCGTCTCCGGGTCGCACTCGGTGCAGGTCCGGGGGTGCACTACCGCAACCCTCGCAATACAGGGCGGCGAGTACGCCAACTTTAAATTATATGTACTCCCCGACCTCTGCGCTCCTCTCCTATTGGGACTGGATTTCCAATGTAAATTCAAGAGCCTAACCCTGAAGTTCAGCGGCCCCTACCCCCACTCACCGTATGTAGCTTCGCGACCCTAAAGGTCGACCCACCCCTGCTCTTCGCAAATCTCACCGTTGACTGCAAACCAGTCGCCACCAGAAGCAGGCGGTACAGCATCCAGGACAGGACTTTTATCAGGTCCGAGGTCCAGCGACTCTTGCGGGAGGGGATCATCGAGGCCAGCAATAGCCCCTCGACAGCCCAGGTGGTGGTCGTCAGGGCAGGGGGAAAAAAACGGATGTTTGTAGATTACAGCCAAACCATAAACCTGTACACGCACCTCAATGCGTACCCCCTTCCCCGGATCGCAGACGTGATTAATCAGATCGCGCACTACCGGGTGTTCTCCACGGTGGATCTGAAGTCTGCGCACCACCAGCTCCCAATCCGCCCGGGGGACTGCCACTGCACGGCTTTTGAGGCAGACGGCCACCTCTTCCACTTCCTTTGGGTCCCCTTCGGCATCACGAACGGAATCTCGGTCTTCCAAAGAACGATGGACCGAATGGTGGACCAGTACGGGCTGCGGGCCACATTTCCGTACTTGGACAACGTCACCATCTGCGGCCATGATCAGCAGGACCACGATGCCAATCTCCAGAGATTTTTCCAAACCACCCGAACCCTTAACCTCACTTACAACAAGGAGAAATGCGTTTTCCGCACAACCAGACTAGCCATCCTCGGCTGCGTCGTGGAGAACGGGGTACTAGGACCCAGCCCCGACCGTATGCGCCCCCTCCTGCAACTCCCCCTTCCCCACTGCCCCAGGGCCCTGAAAAGGTGCCTCGGGTTCTTTTCATATTACGCCCAGTGGGTCCTCAACTTTGCGGACAAATCCCGCCCACTAATCAAGGCCGCCATCTTCCCATTGGCGGCTGAGGCCCGCCAGGCCTTCAGCTGCATCAAGGCGGATATCGCCAAAGCCGCGATGTGCGCGGTGGACGAGTCTGTCCCCTTCCAGGTGGAGAGCGACGCATCAGAGGTCGCCCTCACCACTACCCTCAATCAGGCAGGCAGGCCAGTAGCGTTTTTTTCACGAACCCTCACCACCTCCAAAATTCTACACTCCTCAGTCGAAAGGGAAGCCCAAGCCATCGTGGAAGCCGTGCGGCACTGGAGGCACTACCTCGCTGGTAGGAGGTTTACCCTCGTCACCGACCAACGATCGGTAGTCTTCATGTTCATAGTCTTCATAATACGCTGCAGGGCAAGATCAAGAATGATAAGATCTTGAGGTGGAGGATCGAACTCTCCACCTATAATTACGATATAGTATATCGTCCTGGGAAGCTCAACGAACCCCCAGATGCCCTGTCCCGAGGCACATGCGCCAGCGCGCAAGATGACCGACTACGTGCTATCCACAATGACCTCTGCCACCCGGGGTCACCCGGCTTCTCCACTACATCAAGCCCGCAACCTGCTCTACTCCACTGAGGAGGTCAGAGCCATGACCAGGGACTGCCAAATCTGTGCGGAGTGTAAGCTGCACTTCTATCGACCGGATTAGGCCCACCTGGTAAAGGCATCCCGGCGCTTTGAGCACCTCAGTATCGATTTCAAAGGGCCCCTCCCCTCCAACAACCGCAACACATATTTCCTCAACATCATCGACGAGTTCTCCCGCTTCCCTTTTACAATCCCTTGCCCCGACATGACCGCAGCCACGGTCATTAAAGCCCTACATAGTGTCTTCACCCTGTTTGGTTTTCCCACGTACGTTCACAGTGACCGGGGCTCGTCGTTCATGAGGGACGAGCTGCGGCAGTACCTGCTCAGTAAGGGCATCGCCTCGAGCAGGACTACCAGTTATAACCTTAGGGGAAATGGGCAGGTGGAGAAGAAGAACGCGACAGTCTGGAAGACCGTCCTCCTGGCCCTACGGTCTAGGAATCTCCCAGTCCCCCACTGGCAGGAGGTCCTCCCCAACGCACTCCACTCTATTAGGTCCCTACTTTGCACGGCCACAAACGAGACCCCTCATAACCACCTATTTGTTTTCCCCAGGAAATCCACCTCAGGGGCCTCGCTTCCGTCCTGGCTGAAGACACCGGGGCCCATCCTTCTCCGCAGACACGTCAGGAGCCATATGTTCGATACCCTGGTCGAGAGGGTCCGGCTCCTACACTCCAACCCCCAGTACGCATACATCGAACACCCCGACGGCCGACAGGATACGGTCTCCCTCCGGGACCTGGCACCCGCAGGTTCCACTACCACCACCACCCCATCTTACCCCGCCCAACCTAAGCTGACCAGCGCTCCCGCCCCTACATGGCACCTGCACCCCCTCCCGCCCGCCATTCCCCCTTCACTGACCCACAGGAATGAAGCCCCAGAAGACACGCTCCCAGAGTCCACGTCTGTGCCCGCACCGGCGACTTCACTACCGATGTCAGCTTGGCTGAATTCGACACCCGGGCTAGCGGCGATACCAGAGCTTCGGCGATCACAGCGCACAATCCATGCGCTGGACAGGCTGAACTTATGAACCCTTCACCCCCACCGGACTTCATTTTTTTAAACAGAGGGTGAATGTGGTGAATGTATTGCTGTAACAATTCACCATGTACATATCTGTATTACGCTGTTGCCCATGTGGGCTCCACCTATGGACCATTGTAAGGTATTACCTATGATGTAGCATGTTGGGGCCTGTGTGGGCTCCACCCATGGCTCCTCCCCTTGAGGGGAGGTATAAGAGCAGTCGCCCTGTAGCGGCTCCCACTAATAGATATGTCACAGTAGGGCACTGTTCTAGTTGATTAAAGCCACAGTTTACTTCTACTCCTGGTTTCGTGTGAATTGATGGTCGCATCAGCCCCCTTAAGTGGTCAATTAATGGCTACATAGGGGCTTCCTCCAATCACCATTGAGATTTTATCTGCAGCAGGGAAGACAGCACCAATTCTTCAGCCTGCCTGGTGAAACCTGGTGGACTGAGGCCCCTTAGGCGGACCATCACATGTCGTTTCCGGCCAACCGGCCTGGGCAGGGCCCCAGTCTTGCCTTTGTCAGGGCTCCATGGCTCCCCCTCTTCTGGGCCTCCCTCCTCCTGGTAGGTCTGCTGGGGCAAGAGGGGTGGCCAGCAGCACTCTGAGGAGTAACATTCTCCAGAAATGAGGGCAGAAGACCCCCCCCCCCCCCCCCTCAGGTCAATTAATAGCCTGACAGCCATTAAATGGCTGCAGGGTACACCAACCAAGCAGGGGATGGGATTGCCCAGACCTTTTAGCCTGGAATCCCACCCCTGTATAAAATTCAGCCCTAAGTTACTGGTAGTTATTCTGGCACCAGCAGGGCAGCTGTATTGCAAACGTAAAATTCTGCTAAGATTGTTTCATTGGAACATAATGGGTATAGTGATATTTGATAGGCATTTTAAAATCATGGGCCCACATCTTCCGATCTTCTAATTGTTGGAGACTGGATGTACCACACCAAGATATGTGCAGGACACTGCCCAAATCCCAGTGCACTTACTCCATGGGACTTGCCTGGGAGGTTCGATCTTCCCATGGGAAATTCCCCAGGATCTTCCGCAAAAGCCTCTGTCTCTGAGCTGGAGTTGGAGACTTCGGACTGTTCTGATTTACTTACCTGGATAGTTGCCCAGGAAATGGTGGACAGAAAACTCCTAGCCTAACTCCTGGGTAACTATACAACAGTTCCCCAAATACCATCCTCGCCCCAATCACTGACAGCTACCTACCACCCTGCCGCCCAATCCAACTGCTCCCCTACCACCCTACCCACCTACTTTCTACTATTGGAAAGTCACTGCCACTCTGGAGTACTTTTAGAGGTGTTGTGGAGAGTTTCTGGATGATTGTTGCTGCACCCTCACAGGGAGGGCAAAAGATTTGTGATGCTCTCTTGTCAACTTGGAACCAGATTCCTTCATGCTCCTTGATAGTAACAAGAGACTTTCTGACAGGCAAGACAAGGAACCGAGCATCTAAGTGTGCCTGCCCATCAGCATTGCCCTGTATGTTACCCCATCAAGCTCCTCTACGAGTCCTCGGCAACAGCATTCGGCAGTGACCTTGAAATCTGGTGAGCTGGCACAACAAATCATCCATGATACCCGGCCGAGCTGCAGCTCACTCATGCTCAGTGACTTAGCATGTGCTGATCCCATTCTATTGTGTGCTACCTAGTCCAGCAAGAGTGAGGGGAGAACAACAGTGACTGAACGGAGTTGTGTTTGTGTAATACACCTGCCCGAGGTGGAAACTGGAGGTAGATTCGCAGAGGCAGCAAAAGGTGTTTTGTGAGGCTGGCAGCATAGGTAGGTGTGTGCCAATGAGCTGTAGTACCTGGATGTTAGCCATGACTCCTGAGTGACAGGGAGTGCTGCTGGGTGAGTGGTATTGAGCTACGGAAGAGGCTGGCAAAACATTGGATAGGAGATGTCATGTGAAGATGCATCTTGTACCAGGTTATTGCATCCAGACGCCAGGAATTAACCTCCCTGATCGCCTGCTCCCAATCTCTTGGATTGTCCTTGAGGGCCTACTGGCCCACCCATGGAACAAAAGTATCCCTCCACCTATCCATGCCCACTACAGCCTCCAGTGCCACATCTCTGCATCCTGATTATCCAATTTCATTATTTAGAATTGCAACAAAAAAATACTCAGTGCAGTTTCTCATATGAAGCACGGACTGCCTTTAAGAAAAGAAAGCTGGCTGCACGCAAATGAGCAAGCGTATTGTAACATTATGATTTATTTTTTAAAGTGCCAACACTATTGTTTTAGCATCTCACCTCCAGGACTTGAGCAGATTATTTAGGCTGGGTCTTTAATGCTGATGGCATTTGAGCTCCCAGCTTCCAGATGATATGTTGACGCGAGGTCCTATCTGTCTGTCAGGTGGATGTTAAAGATGCCATGGAAGCAGGGAAGCTCTCCCAATGTCTTGGCAAATCTCTATCCATCCCAACACAGATCCCAAAGCAGATTAACAGGCCATTTATAGCATTGGTCTTTGTGCCCTAATTACTAGTTGTGAATGTATATTATGCTAAGGGCATGGAAGGAATTTGATAAATATAAATATTCTTCCCATTTATAAATTTAGTTTCTCGGGCTATAACAATGAAAGGGAGGCATGGTAGCATTGTGGTTAGCACAATTGCTTCACAGCTCCAGGGTCCCAGGTTCGATTCCGGCTTGGGTCACTGTCTGTGCGGAGTCTGCACATCCTCCCTGTGTGTGCGTGGTTTTCCTCCGGGTGCTCCGGTTTCCTCCCACGGTCCAAAGATGTGCAGGTTAGGTGGATTGGCCATGATAAATTGCCCTTAGTGTCCAAAATTGCCCTTAGTGTTGGGTGGGGTTACTGGGTTATGGGGATAGAGTGGAGGTGTTGACCTTGGGTAGGGTGCTCTTTCCAAGAGCCGGTGCAGACTCGATGGGCCGAATGGCCTCCTTCTGCACTGTAAATTCTATGATAAAAATCAGGAAAAATAGCTAATGACGTCCATTTACACCATTTGTCCAGGGTACGCACTCAAGTTATGGTGGGAAAATGGGAGGCAATTAACTCAGGCCACTTGTGACAACTGTGAATGACTGGTCTCTGGTTTGTGTTCTCAGATGAGTGAAGGACAGCACAAACAGAGAACATAGACAGTGAAGGGAGGAGAAAAAAAATGAAAATATCAAAGAATATTTGACCTATTTGTTTGTGCTCGAAAACAACACAGTTATGCAGCCCTCTGTCAAATGAATATAGTGATATTAAAGCAGCAGGGTGTGCCGCTGTTTCATTATTGACCATGTGCAATTTATTTATCTTTTGCAGCATCTCTGAGAAGAGAATGTTCAAGAGACAGTGCTTAACTATTCATCCGAAGAGAATTCAGGTGGATTTTAATTGGCGTGCAAACTGGAAGAATGGCGGTGCTGTGAGGCCCACTGAAATTGTCGAAGCTCAAGGTAACGTGATCACATGATAAAAGGAAGAGCTGGAGATATGCAGCAGTCCCATAAGACCATAAGATTTAGGAGCAGAAGTAGGCCATTCGGCCCATTGAGTCTGCTCCGCTATTCAATGAGGCCATGATTGATCTGATATGATAATTTTCAATTCCAGTTTCCCGTCTTCTCCCCATAACGTCTGATTCCTTTGCTGATTTCAGCTTTGAATATACTCAACAACCCAGCCTTCTGCAGGAAAGAATGCCATAGATTCACAAGTCTCTGAGAGAAGAAATTCCTCCTCCTCTCTGTCTTAAATCGGCAACTTCTTACTCTGAGATTATACCCTCTGGTCCTAGACGCTCGCACAAGGGAAACAACCTCTCAGCATCTAATCTGCTAAGTCCCTGAGACTCTTATACATCTCAATAAGGTTGCCTGTTATTCCTCTAAACTCCAATGAGTACAGTCCCAACCTATGCAACCTCTCCTCATAAGAAAATCCCTCCAGACCCAGTATCAATCGAATGACCCTTCTCTGGACTGCCTCCAGTGCCAATAGATCTTCCCTTAGATAAGGGGATTAAAACTGTTCACAATATTCCAGGTGTGGTCTAACTAGTGTCGTGAATAGTTTTAGCAAACCATCCCTATTTTTGTACTCCACTCCCTTCGGAATAAAAGCCAACATTCCATTTGCCTTCCCTATTACCTGCTGAGCTTGCATGCTCGCTTTTTGTGATTTATACACAAGGTCCACCTAATCCCTCTGTGCTGCAGCTTTCCGCTGTCCTTCCCCATTTAAATAATATTCAGCTTCTTTATTCTTCCTACCAAAGTGCATAACTTCACATTTTCCTTAATTTTATTCCATCTGCCAAGTTTTTGCCGACTCACTTAGCCTGTCTAGAATCCCTCCGTAGACTCATTCTCGTCATTTGACTTCCCATCTATGTTTGTGTCATCTGCAAACTTGGCAATAGTACATTCACTTCCCTCGTCCAAGTCATCAATATTACTTTTCATATTGCTTGTCGGGAAAGTGTTAGGAACACCAGCTTTGAACACCTGGCTCACCTGCCGTTGACAGCAACCTCACAGCAAACCTGAAAGGCTGGTCACCAGCAAGGACCAATTTTAGTGCAATATTCATAGCCACCAACCTGCAGAAATCTGATTGGCTTACTCAGGGTTAATCCTGGCTGCACAAGACCCTTGTGTCAGGTGGGTCTAGTAATGTATTAAAGCCAAATACAGCTTTTGTCAGTAGCTTGCTGTGAATGTTGCTGTCCCTTCAGGATGAACAGCATGGACAATGCATCCAATCTGTTATCATTAATGGGATCTGCAATTCTCCACCGTTGGGCTGTTCCTAGCCATCTGTCTGACGATTATGACAATTTGATAAATAAAAGGATTCTGAGCAACACAATATACTGGTTGAAAAATGGTAGAGTTGCTGTGATTGTGGCCGGTGTGATGATATTTCTTCTTAGATGCCGTACTGTAGTTATTCACTTCCATTACAGAAGTAAAACGGGTGTCATGGAGACTGGGTCAGGTCTGTTAAATGGACTTGCTGAGCTCAGTATCTATTTTCCAAATATGTAATGCGGCGACTACTTTAAATACGCAACATTTGTAAGAGTACTTCAACAAAACATTTAGCTCTCAATGACCCAGTTAGTTTTCGTTATTCAGTCATAGGATGTAGATATTGCTGGCAGCATCAACATTTATTCCTCACCACTAGTTGCACTTGAGCAGGTGGTGAAGGATTTTATTTTTGAACCAGTCAATGTAGTGTGGCTACATCACAGTGCTGTTGTTATTTATATTATTTCACAGGATGTGGGTATCACTGGCTAGGCCAGCATTGATTGCCCATTCCTGATTGCCCTTGAGGAGGTGATGATGAACCACCTTCATGAACTGCTGCAGTCCATGTGGTGTCAATACAGACACAATGCTATTTGGGAGGGAGTTCCAGGATTTTGACCTAGAAACAGTGATGGAATAAAAACAGAAAATGCAACAGGTCTGGCGGCATCTCGGGGAGAAACAGTCAAACAGTTCAAAGAGAGAGAAATGTAATGGATTATATATTTGGAGAGAGGGAGTGGAGGAGTTGGAGCAGAATAGAAGGTTAGGGATAGGGCGGAGTTAAGGAGAGGTTGACAAAGTGATGCGACCATCAATTCACTTGAGACATGAGTAGAAGTAAACCGTGGCTTTAATCAAGTTAGAACAGTACCTGCCTGCGACTGATCCAATACTGAGAACCGCCTACAGGTCGACTGCTCTTTATACCTCCCTTCAAGGGGAGGAGCCATGGGCGGAGCCCATACATGCCCCAACATGTTCCCCTATGGATAATGCCATACAATGGCCCATAGGAGAAGCCCACAAGGGCAACAGCATAGCACAGATACAAATACAAGGGCAACAGCACAGATACAAATACAATGGTGGATTATTGGTATAATACCACACAAAGATGTCATGGACAAGGCAAAGGAAGTGTTAATGGTGGCACTAGGAATTAAGAAATGCAAATAGTGGCATAAAAGTAAGATAGCAGAACATGTTAATTGGTGAAAGGTGGACCTCGGAGGGAGGGGAGGTTGTCTGGGACAAACCAAGGAAACAAAAACAAAAAGGGGGTCAAGATGGAGGAGACAGGTCACAGTTTAAAGTTGTTGAGTCAATGTTGAGTCCAGAAGGCTGTATTGTGGCTAATCGGAGGAGGAGGTGATGTTCCTGCAATTTGCATTGGGCATCATTGGAGCATTGCACCAGGCCAAGGGCGGACATGTGGGCATGAGAGCAAGATACTGAGTTTTGGGGTCACGCTTGCAGACGGAATTAAGTTGTTGCAGAAAACAGTCACCTAGTCTGCGTTCGTCTCACCAATATAGAGAACAGTAAGAAGCCTGCTTTCTTGCATCTTTGTAGAAACTTAATGTCAGTGTCTATATGTGCGATCTTCTTGGAGATCCTCCAAGAGGATCTCCAATATAGAGGACACAGCATTGGGAGCAGCGGATACAGTGGACCAAATTGAAGAAGGTGCAAGTGAAATGCTGCTTCATTTGAAAAGAGTGCTTGGACAGTGAGGAGGGAGGAGGTCATGGGGAAGGTATTGCACTTTCTGCGATTGCATGGGAAGGAACTGTGGGAAGGGGATGAAGAATTGCGGGCGATGGAGGAGTGGATCAGGGTATCACGGATGGTGGGGTTGCTCCGGAATGCTGACAGGGGATTGAGGGGAAGATGTGTTCAGTGGTGGCATCATGCCGGAGTTGCTGTAAATGTCAGAGGATGATCTTTTGAATGTGAATACTGGTGGGGTGAAAAGTGAGGGCAAGAGGGACCCTGTCATGGTTCTGGGAGGGAAGGGAAGGGGTGAGAGCAGAGGTGCGGGAGATGGGTTGGACACAGTTGAGTGCCCTGAAAACCACAGTCGTTGGGGGGGAGGGGGGGGGTTCAAATCCCACCACGTCAGATGGTGCAATTTTAATTTTATATGCAGTACACAATGTCGCCACTATACATCACTGGTGGTGGACGTAAGTGTATGTTTATGTTGAAGAATGCTGTGTCAATCAAGCAGGCAGCTTTTTGGCTGGGATGGTGTTGAGTTTTTTGACTGTTGTTGGTGCTGCACTCATCCAGGGAAGCGGAGAATATTCCAACACACTCCTGACTTGTGAATAATAGATGATGAATCGGCTTTTGTGAATCAGAAAGTGAGTTACCTGCTGTAGAATTCCCAACATCTGACCTGTTCTTGTAGCCACGGTATTTATACGGCCGGTCTATTACAGTTTCTGGTCATTGGTGAGCCAGGATGTTGATTGTGGGGGATTCAGTGATGATAGGCACTACAGCTGGGATGCAGTAAAGACCTTTGTCTTGTCCAGTGTGCTGTGCCATTTCTTGATTGGAATGGATTAGATTGGTTTATTGTCACGTGTACCGAGGTACAGTAAAAAGTATTTTTCTGCGAGCAGCTCAACAGATCATTAAGTACATGGGAAGAAAACGGAATAAAAGAAAATACATAATAGGGCAACACAAGATATACAATGTAACTACATAAGCACTGGCATCGGATGAAGCATACAGGGGTGTAGTGTTAATGAGTTCAGTCCATAAGAGGGTCATTTAGGAGTTGCTTCCGAAAGTCAATGACCAGCTCTTTAGTTTTGCTGGCATTGAGGGAGAGATTGTTGTTGCTGCACCACTCCACTAGATTCTCTATCTCCCTCCTGTATTCTGACTCGTCGTTATTCGAGATCCGGTCCACTACGGTCGTATCGTCAGAAAACCTGTAGATGGAGTTGGAACCAAATTTTGCCACGCAGTCGTATGTGTACAGGGAGTAGAGTAGGGGGCTAAATACGCAGCCTTGTGCGGCCCCGGTATTGAGGGCTATTGTGGTGGAGGAGGTGTTGTTGTTCATTCTTACTGATTGTGGTCTGTTGGTCAGAAAATCGAGAATCGACTTCCGGGTGCGGCGATGACCAGCTAAGTCGCATGTTTCGGCACCTCCCGTTTTAACTGACTTTTGGGCTCTTATTGGGAGCCCCAACGGCAATTTTCAAAGGCTAAACCCACTGTGAGGCGACATAGAAGGGAGTCCACCCGGATGTGAATGGACAGAAGAGATAATAGTGGCCAGATTACGGAGGATCCTCTGGAGCAGCGGCAAAGAAGGGAAATGAGAAGCAAGATGGCGGCGGAGGGAGGCCAGTTGGTATGGGGCCTGGAACAGCAGGAGTTCCTCCGGCGATGTGTGGAGGAGCTCAAGAAGGAGGTGCTGGCGCCGATGCTGCAGGCGATCGAAGGGTTAAAGGAGGCGCAGAAGACCCAAGAGATGGAGGTCCGTGGAGTGAAGGCAAAAGCTGCCGAAAATGAGGACGAGATACAGGGCTTGTTGGTGAAGATGGAGACGCACGAGGCACTGCATAAGAGGTGTATGGAGAGACTGGAAGCCCTGGAAAATAGCTCGAGGAGGAAGAACTTAAAAATCTTGGGTCTTCCCGAAGGGGCAAGGGAGCGGACGTTGGGGCGTACGTGAGCACGATGCTCCATACCTTAATGGGAGCTGAGGCCCCGACGGGCCCCCTGGAAGTGGAGGGAGCGTATCGAGTCCTCATGAGAAGACCAAAGGCAGGTGAAATACCTCGAGCAATAGTGGTGAGGTTCCACCGCTACAAGGACAGGGAGATGGTCCTGAGATGGGCGAAAAAGACACGGAGCAGCAGGTGGGAGAATGCGGTGATCCGTGTGTATCAGGATTGGAGTGCGGAGGTGGCGAGAAGGAGGGCGAGTTTCAATCGGGCCAAGGCGGTGCTCCACAAGAGGAAAGTGAAGTTCGGAATGTTGCAGCCGGCAAGACTGTGGGTTACACACCAGGGTAAACACCACTACTTCGAGACGGCAGAAGAGGCGTGGACATTTATCGAAGAGGAGAAGTTGGACTAGATTGGAGAAAGAGTGTTTGAAATGAAGTAGTGAGGTGGTGGCAAGGGACTGTGAATCAGATGGGGGGGGGGGAATTTCTTTCCCCTCGAAGGGGGACACACACGAAGAAATGTGGGCGCCGGTGGGGAAGGGGAGGGGGAAGGAGAGAGGGAGCTGCGCCATCAGGGGCGGGGCCAAGAGGGAAGCACGGGCTTTGTCCCCGCGCTATGGAAATTGTGGCGGGAAAAGGGGGCGCAGGAAGGAGGGGGCCTCACATGATGGGAGGCTAAGGATAAACGGGGGAAGCCGAGGTCAGCCAGAGTTTGCTGACTTCCGGAAGCAATATGGGGGGAGCAACTAAGCTAGAGAGGGATCTAGCGGGGCGGAGTGGGGGGGGGGGGGGGTTAACTGGGTTGTTGTTGCTAAGGGGAAGGGGGAGCTGTTACGGGATGGGATGGTCGGGACGGGAGAGCGCTGTCGGGGGGAAAAGCGGGTGCGTGGGAACCGGGTGAAGAGCTGGTCTAAAAAAGGGGATGGCTAGTCGACGAGGGGGGGGGGGGGGTAAAGAGCCCCCCAACCCAGTTGATCACGTGGAACGTGAGAGGGTTGAACGGGCCGATTAAGAGGGCAAGGGTACTTGCGCACCTAAAGAAACTAAAGGCAGACGTGGTCATGCTTCAGGAGACGCACCTGAAACTGGCGGATCAGGTCAGATTAAGAAAAGGATGGGTGGGACAGGTTTTCCACTCGGGCTTGGATGCGAAAAATAGAGGGGTGGCTATACTGGTGGGGAAACGGGTATTGTTTGAGGCGAAGAACATAGTGGCGGACAGTGGGGGTAGATACGTGATGGTGAGTGGCAGACTGCAAGGTGAGGCGGTGGTGCTGGTGAATGTATATGCCCCGAACTGGGATGATGCGAACTTTATGAAGCGTATGTTGGGGCGCATCCCGGACCTGGACATGGGAAAGTTGGTAATGGGGGGGGCGGGGGGGGACTTCAACACGGTGCTGGACCGGTCCAGATCTAGGACCGGGAGGAGGCCGGCAGCGGCCAAGGTGCTTTAGGGCTTTATGGAGCAGGTGGGAGGGGTGGATCCCTGGAGATTTACTAGGCCAAGGAGTAAAGAGTTTTCCTTCTTCTCCCATGTCCACAAAGTGTACTCCCGGATAGACTTCTTTGTCCTGGGAAGGGCGCTGATCCCGAAGGTGGCAGGAACGGAGTATTCGGCTATAGCCATTTCAGATCATGCCCCACATTGGTTAGATCTGGAAGTAGGAGATGAAAAGGAACAGAGCCCACTCTGGAGATTAGATATGGGACTGTTGGTGGACGAGGTGGTATGTGTAAGGGTGAGGGGATGTATTGAAAGGTACCTAGAGATTAATGATGACGGAGAGGTCCAGGTGGGAGTGGTCTGGGAGGCGCTGAAGGTGGTGGTTAGAGGGGAGCTGATCTCCATAAGGGCCCATAAGGGGAAACAAGAGGGTAAAGAAAGGGAGAGATTGTTGAGGGAGATTTTGAGGGTGGATAGGGAATATGCAGAGGCTCCAGATGAAGGGCTATACAGGGAAAGACGGAGATTGCATACGGACTTTGACTTGTTGACCACGGGTAAGGCGGAGGCACAATGGAGGAAGGCACAGGGAGTGCAGTATGAATATGGAGAGAAGGCGAGCCGGCTGCTGGCCCAACAACTTAGGAAGAGGGGGGCGGCGAGAGAGATCGGAGGGGTTAGAGACGAGGAGGGAAAGATGGAACGGGGAGCGGAGAGGGTGAACGGGGTGTTTAAGATATTTTACGAGAGGCTACATAAGGCTCAACCCCCGGAAGGGAAAGAGGGAATGATGCGTTTCCTAGACCAGCTGGAGTTCCCGAAGGTTGAGGGGGTTCCTGCAGCGCAGTAGGGACAGAGGGGGACTGGCACTGCCGAGTCTAAGTGATTATTATTGGGCCGCCAACGTGTCAATGATATGTAAGTGGATGAGGGAAGGGGAAGGAGCGGCGTGGAAAAGACTGGAGATGACGTCCTGTAGGGGAACTAGCCTAAAAGCGCTGGCGACGGCGCCGTTGCCGTTCTCCCCGAAAAAATACACCACAAACCTAGTGGTGGTGGCAACTCTGAAAATTTGGGGGCAGTGGAGACAACATAAGGGAGTGACGGGTGCCTCAGTGTGGTCCCCGATAAGGAACAATCATAGGTTCATCCCGGGAAGGATAGATGGGGGATTTAAATCTTGGCAGCGAGCAGGAATTGCGAAATTGAAGGACTTGTTCTTAGACGGGACGTTCGCGAGTCTGGGAGCACTGACAGAAATATATGGGCTGCCACCTGGGAATGCATTTCGTTATATGCAAGTGAGGGCATTTGTGAGGCAACAGGTGAGGGAATTTCCGCAGCTCCCGGCGCAAGAGATCCAGGACAGAGTGATTTTGGGGGCATGGGTGGGTGATGGCAGGGTGTCAGATATATATAGGGAAATGAGAGACGAGGGGGAGACGATGGTGGAGGAGCTGAAGGGAAAATGGGAGGAGGAGCTGGGGTAAGAGATAGAGGAGGGTCTGTGGGCAGATGCCCTAAGTAGGGTAAACTCTTCGTCCTCGTGTGCCAGGCTCAGCCTGATACAATTCAAGGTTCTACACAGGGCGCATATGACTGGAGCAAGGCTGAGTAGATTTTTTGGAGTGGAGGATAGGTGCGGGAGATCCACGGGAACCCCTGAGAACCACACCCACATGTTCTGGTCATGTCCGGTATTGCATGGGTTCTGGGTGGGTGTGGCAAAAGTGATTTCAAAGGTGGTGGGGGTCCGGGTCGAACCAGGCTGGGGGTTGGCTATATTTGGGGTTGCAGATAAGCCGGGAGTGCAGGAGGCGAGAGAGACCGATGTTTTGGCCTTTGCGTCCCTAGTAGCCCGGCGAAGGATTCTACTTATGTGGAAAGAAGCTAAACCCCCGGGCGTGGAGGCCTGGATAAACAACATGGCAGGGTTCATAAAATTGGAGCGGATAAAGTTCGCACTAAGAGGTTCGGCTCAAGGGTTCACCAGGCGGTGGCAATCGTTCCTCGACTATCTCGCAGAGCGATAAGGGAAAATAGGAAAGGTAGCAGCAGCAGCCCAGGGGGGAGGGGGGGGGGGGGGGGTGGACTCATTTGGGTCCTCAGGGGTTTTATGTGTGTGTTTATATATTAGTTATTTATATTAGATTTTACGAAGTTACTATTTTAGTTACTATTTCTGTTGTTTCTTATTTTGTTGTTGGCAGTTGCTGTCAGTTAGCATATTAATTATTTAAAAAACGATCAATGTATATATTATTACAAAGTTGTAAAATGGGAAATTTTTGTTTTAGTTTGATCGAAAAACTTTAATAAAATATTTTTTTTTTTAAAAAGAAAGAAAATCGAGAATCCAGTTGCAGAGTGGGGAGCTAAGTCCTAGGTTTTGGAGCTTTGATATGAGCTTGGCTGGGATTATGGTGTTGAAGGCGGAGCTGTAATCAATAAATAGGAGTGTGATGTAGGAGTCTTTGTTGTTGAGATGCTCTAGGGATGAGTGCAGGGCCAGGGAAATGGCGTCTGCTGTGGACCGGTTGTGACGGTATGCGAATTGCAGTCGATCAAGGCGTTCTGGGAGTATGGAGGTGATGCGCTTCATGATCAACCTCTCGAAGCACTTCATTAGGACTGAAGCCAGGACCACCAGACGGTAGTCATTGAGGCATGTTGCCTGGCTCTTCTTTGGCATGATGGTGGTATGATGGTGGTCTTCTTGAAGCAGGTGGGGACCTTGGAGTGGAGTAGGGACAGGTTAAAGATGTCCACGAACACCTCTGCCAGCTGGTCCGCGCAGTCTCTGAGTGCACGACCAGGGATCCCGTCCGGGCCCGTCGCCTTCCGAGGGTTCACTTTGAGGAAGGCTGATCTGACTTTGGAAGCTGTGCGGGTGGGTATGGGTGAATTATGGGCTGCTAGGGCACTCGACAGCGGATTGTTGGTTACCTGCTCGAATCGAGCATAGAATGCATTGAGTTCATCGGGGAGGGGTGCGCTGCTGCCGGAGATACTGCTCAGCTTCACTTTGTAGCCAGTTATGTTGTTTAGTCCTTGCCACAACCGCCGAGAGTCTGTTTGTGAATCTAGCTTGGTTTTATATTCTCTCTTGGCATCTTGGATGGCTTTGCGGCGGTCGTACCTGGATTTCTTGTATAGGTCAGGGTCGTCTGACTTGAACGCCTCAGATCTGCCCTTCAGTAGAGAATCAATCTCACGATTGAGCCATGGTTTCCGTTTGGGGAACATACATACTGCTTTCTTTGGCACGCAGTCGACCACACATTTGCTGATGAAGTCTGTGACGGTGGTGGCATACTCATTTAAGTTGGTCGCTGAGTTCTTAAATATGGACCAGTCCACTGTCTCTAAGCAGTCATGTAAGAGCTCTTCTGTTTCCTCGGACCAGCACTGCATGACCTTCTTAGCTGGATTCTCCCGCTCGAGTTTCTACTTGTATGCCGGGAGAAGGAGCACCATCTTATGGTCTGATTTCCCATGGATCTCATTGAATTGGACAGCAGGGTGTGACTGCAAGTCAGGCAGGTAAAGGGAACCAGCAGTCAGGAACTCAGGAGCCTCAGCCCTTGACTCTGTCCAACAGGTATGAGGCACTTGCTCCCTGTGTGGATGGCGAACAGGGCTGCAGGAAGGATGAGTCAGCTGACCAAGGCACCATGGTTCAGCAGGCCATTCAAGGGGAGGGAGTAAATAGGCAAGTTGTAGTTGTAGGGGATTCTATTATCAGGGGGATAGATAGTATCCTTTGTGAGCAGGATAAAGAGTCCCGCATGGTATGTTGCCTGCCCGGTGCTAGGGTGCGGGACATCTCTGACCGGCTTGAATGGATACTGGAGAGGGAGGGGGAGGATCCAGTTGTTGTGGTCCATGTCGGTACCAACAACATAGGCAAGTCTAGGAAAGAGGACCTGGTTAGAGATTATAAAGAGCTAGGATTCAAATTAAAAAACAGGTCCTCAAGGGTCATAATCTCCGGATTACTGCCCGAGCCACTTGCAAATTGGCATAGGGAGGCAAGAATAAGGGAAGTTAACACGTGGCTGAAAGAGTGGTGTGGGAAAGAGGGGTTCCTTTTCATGGGACACTGGCATCAGTTTTGGGACAGGGGGGACCTATACCGTTGGGATGGTCTCCACCTGAACCGAGCTGGGACCAGTGTTCTGGCGAAAAGAATAAATAGGGTGGTCAATAGGACTTTAAACTAAAGATTGGGGGGGAAGGGAAAGTCAGGGAACCAAGAGGTGAAGTAATCAGTGAGATGCGTAGCTGCTTAGGAATACAAAAAAAGCACGAAAAGACAAAACTCAGGAGAGGTTACGATAGTCCCCATCCTACGAAATATGACACAGTGTATGGAAAGGCTCAGTAAACCAAGGTCCACCACACTAAGAAAACAAAAAGGGACGGTCAATAGAGAATTAAAGGTGCTATATTTAAATGCGCGCAGTGTACGGAACAAGGTAGATGAGCTTGTGACCCAGATTGTGACTGGCAGGTATGATGTGGTAGGCATCACAGAGACATGGTTGCAGGGGGTTCAGGACTGGCATTTAAACATCCAGGGATTCACAACCTATCGAAAAGACAGGGAGGTGGGCAGAGGAGGCGGGGTTGCCTTGTTAATTAGGAATGAAATTAAATCAATAGCAGTAAATGACATAGGGTCAGATGATGTGGAGTCTGTGTGGGTAGAGTTGAGGAACCACAAAGGCAAAAAAACCATAATGGGAGTTATGTACAGGCCTCCTAACAGTGGTCAGGACCAGGGGCACAAAATGCACCACGAAATAGAAAGTGCATGTCAGAAAGGCAAGGTCACAGTGATCATGGGGGACTTCAATATGCAGGTGGACTGGGTAAATAATGCTGCCAGTGGACCCAAGGAAAGGGAATTCATTGAATGTTTACAGGAGGGCTTTTTGGAACAGCTTGTGATGGAGCCCACGAGGGAACAGGCCATTCTGGACTTAGTGTTATGTAATAAGCCAGACTTGATTAAAGATCTTAAAGTAAGGGAGCACTTAGGAGGCAGTGATCATAATATGGTAGAATTCAATCTCCAATTTGAAAGAAAGAAGGTAGAATCAGATGTAAAGGTGTTACAGTTAAATAAAGGTAACTACAGGGGCATGAGGGAGGAACTGACGAAAATCGACTGGGAGCAGAGCCTAGTGGGAAAGACAGTAGAACAGCAATGGCAGGGATTTCTGGGAGTAATTGAGGACACAGTGCAGAGGTTCATCCCAAAGAAAAGAAAGGTTATCAGAGGGGGGATTAGGCAGCCATGGCTGACAAAGGAAGTTAGGGAATGCATCAAAGCAAAAGAGAAAGCCTTTCATGTGGCAAAGAGTAGTGGGAAGTCAGAAGATTGGGAAGGCTACAAAAACAAACAGAGGATAACAAATAGAGAAATAAGGAAAGAGAGGATCAAATATGAAGGTAGGCTAGCCAGTAACATTAGGAATGATAGTAAAAGTTTCTTTAAATACATTAAAAACAAAAGGGAGGCAAAAGTTGACATTGGGCCGCTCCAAAATGACGCTGGTAATTTTGTGATGGGAGACAAGGAAATAGCTGAGGAACTAAATAAGTACTGTGTGTCAGTCTTCACAGTAGAAGACATGAGTAATATCCCACCAATTCCGGAGAGTCAGGGGGCAGAGTTGAATATGGTAGCCATCACAAAGGAGAAAGTGCTAGAGAAACTAAGAGGTCTAAAAATTGATAAATCTCCGGGCCCAGATGGACTACATCCTAGAGTTCTAAAGGAGATAGCTGAAGAAATAGTGGAGGCGTTAGTTATGATCTTTCAAAAGTCACTGGAGTCCGGGAAAGTCCCAGAGGATTGGAAAATCGCTGTTGTACTCCCCCTGTTCAAGAAGGGAACAAGGAAAAAGATGGAAAATTATAGGCCAATTAGCCTAACCTCGGTTGTTGGCAAGATTCTAGAATCCATTGTTAAGGATGAGATTTCTAAATTCTTGGAAGTGCAGGGTCAGATTAGGACAAGTCAGCATGGATTTAGTAAGGGGAGGTCGTGCCTGACAAACCTGTTAGAGTTCTTTGAAGAGATAACAAATAGGTTAGACCAAGGAGAGCCAATGGATGTTATCTATCTTGACTTCCAAAAGGCCTTTGATAAGGTGCCTCATGGGAGACTGCTGAGTAAAATAAGGGCCCATGGTATTCGAGGCAAGGTACTAACATGGATTGACGATTGGCTGTCAGGCAGAAAGTTGGGATAAAAGGTTCTTTTTCGGAATGGCAACCGGTGACGAGTGGTGTCCCGCAGGGTTCAGTGTTGGGGCCACAGCTGTTCTCTTTATATATTAACGATCTAGATGACGGGACTGGGGGCATTCTGGCTAAGTTTGCCGATGATACAAAGATAGGTGGAGGGGCAGGTAGTATGGAGGAGGTGGGGAGGCTGCAGAAAGATTTAGACAGTTTAGGAGAGTGGTCCAAGAAATGGCTGATGAAATTCAACGTGGGCAAGTGCGAGGTCTTGCACTTTGGAAAAAAGAATAGAGGCATGGACTATTTTCTAAACGATGACAAAATTCATAATGCTGAAGTGCAAAGGGACTTGGGAGTCCTAGTCCAGGATTCTCTAAAGGTAAACTTGCAGGTTGAGTCCGTAATTAAGAAAGCAAATGCAATGTTGTCATTCATCTCAAGAGGCTTGGAATATAAAAGCAGGGATGTACTTCTGAAGCTTTATAAAGCATTAGTTAGGCCCCATTTAGAATACTGTGAGCAATTTTGGGCCCCACACCTCAGGAAGGACATACTGGCACTGGAGCGGGTCCAGCGGAGATTCACATGGATGATCCCAGGAATGGTAGGCCTAACATACGATGAACGTCTGAGGATCCTGGGATTATATTCATTGGAGTTTAGGAGGTTGAGGGGAGATCTAATAGAAACTTACAAGATAATGAATGGCTCAGATAGGGTGGACGTAGGGAAGTTGTTTCCATTAGCAGGGGAGACTAGGACCTGGGGGCACAGCCTTAGAATAAAAGGGAGTCACTTTAGAACAGAGATGAGGAGAAATTTCTTCAGCCAGAGAGTGGTGGGTCTGTGGAATTCATTGCCACAGAGGGCGGTGGAGGCCGGGACGTTGAGTGTCTTTAAGACAGAAGTTGATAAATTCTTGATTTCTCGAGGAATTAAGGGCTATGGAGAGAGAGCGGGTAAATGGAGTTGAAATCTGCCATGATTGAATGGCGGAGTGGACTCGATGGGCCGAATGGCCTTACTTCCGCTCCTATGTCTTATGGTCTTATGGCTGAAGGCTGCCATCTGTGGTGATTGGCACCTCAGGAGGAGGCTGAGATGGATCATCAACTCAGCACTTCTGGTTGAAGCTCCAGCTTTGTCTTGTTTAGTCACATTCTGGGATCTGCCATCACTGAAGCGAGGTTGGTGGAGTAACCTCCTCCTGTTAGTTGTTTAATTGGCCACCACCATCCAAAGCTGAATGCATCACAAGGTAGTTTGATTTATGTCCTTTGCCCAGCAGGACCCCAAAGAGACACCCTCAAGCATATCCAAGCCAACCGTCCAGACCCTCCCACACAAAAATAGAAAATCTCAGCAGATCTGACAGCATCTGTGGAGTGAGAAGAGAGTGAACAAATCAAGTCTGGATAACTCTGGGTGCGTGGAGCAGTGGGGCTGGATAGGGGGTCAGGGATAGGTGGAGATTGACAAAGATGCCATGGACAGAAAGACAAAAGGATTGTAAATGCTAATTCAGGCTAAGAAGGGTGCTGATAGTGGCACATAAATAGATTAGAATGTGTGAATGGCAGAACAAAGGTGAGCAGTGTGTCAAAGGACAACTAGGTACACGGAACAGATGGCCCAAGTGGGGTGGGGTGGGGTGAGGGGAGACAATGGAGAAGGAAAAACAGATCAATGGAAGAAATGAAAATAAATTGATAGAAATAAAAATGGGGTAAAGGTGAAGGAGAGAATTCACAGTCTGAAGTTGTTGAACTCAATGTTAAGTCCGGAAGGCTGTAACATGTCTAATCGGAAGATGAGGTGCTGTTCCTCCAGTTTGTGCTGGGCTTCACTGGAACATTGCAGCAGGCCAAGGACGGACATGTGGGCGTGAGAGCAGGCCGTGAGTTGAAATGGCAAGCAACAGGAAGGTCTGGGTTTCAACTCATTTCACTGACCATTTCAATTCACCGTCCTGTCCGCGAGTCCTTAAGTCCGCCCTTGGCCTGCCGCAATGTTCCAGTGAAGAGTCATCCAGACTCGAAACGTTAGCCCCCTGCTCTCTGCACAGATTTTGTCGGCTTGCTGAGATGTCCAGTATTTTTTTTGTTTTTGTTCCAGATTCCAGCATCCACAGTTATTTGCTTTTGTCCTCCCTATGCCCAGCCCTAATAGAATCACCAACTGATTCTCAAGCAACTGAGTTACGTCAAACTAGCAAGCCTACTGATCAATTTATTAATTTGAAGTGTACAGTGGTCAGAATTAAATATCGGATTCACCAAATGAATAATTTCTTCTTGTTCACATTCACCTGGAACTTCCTTGGGCTTTCCAGTGAGAAATTTTCGGAAATCATAGAGGATCAGCATAAACAGCTAATAATGGCTTCTGATCTCACAGTTGGAATCAGGAATTCAGGCCACGATTGTATTTTCATATTTGATTTTCTCAAGTGGAATGCCAACAGAAATGCAGATGTTAAAATATGACTTAGACGTGCGACCAAAGTTTGACGTGGCTAGACCAGCACCTGAAATGCAGTCAGTGGTCATAACAGGAAACCTACTTTGCATGAACATATATTCACTCACGTAGTTTCAGCATTGACCCAATTCAAAGCCCAAGTACCAATGAATTGGCGGATGAAGTCCCATTTCATCTTTGAACTACACACATTGGGCGGCACGGTAGTGCAGTGGTTAGCACTGCTGCCTCACGGCACCGAGGATCTGGGTTCAATCCCGGCCCTGGGTCACTGTCCGTGTGGAGTTTGCACATTCTCCCATGTCGGCGTGGGTCTAACCGCCCCCATAACCCAAAGGGGCAGCACGGTAGCATTGTGGACAGCACAATTGCTTCACAGCTCCAGGGTCCCAGGTTCGATCCCGGCTTGGGTCACCGTCTGTGCGGAGTTTGCACATCCTCCCCGTGTGTGCGTGGGTTTCCTCCGGGTGCTCCGGTTTCCTCCCACAGTCCAAAGATGTGCAGGTTAGGTGGATTGGCCATGATAAATTGCCCTTAGTGTCCAAAATTGCCCTTAGTGTTGGATGGGGTTACTGGGTTATGGGGATAGGGTGGAGGTGTTGACCTTGGGTAGGGTGCTCTTTCCATGAGCCGGTGCAGACTCGATGGGCCGAATGGCCTCCTTCTGCATTGTAAATTCTATGATACTATGTGCAGGGTAGGTGGGTTGGCCATGCTAAATTCCCCCTTAATTGAAAAAAAATAATTGGGTAATCTAAATTTATTTTAAAAAAGAACAACACCCATTGTCTCAAATTTTGTTGTTATGTTTGTCCTCAGTAATCTAACCTTCTACAGTAGGGATTTGGCAGTGACTATTAAAACATTTGAATGACATCATCACCCGTGTTAAGAACCCAGGATATCTCTCTGACAATGGTGAGTTTCAACTTCTGTTCCGGGAGCAGATATTCACCTTTACTGCCTGAGTGGTACACAGAGAGGAGCCGGGGGCTGGTTGAGCTCCATGGGCTAGACAGCTGGTTTGCGATGCAGAACAAGGCCAGCAGCGCAGATTCAATTCCTCTACTGGCTGAGGTTATTCATGAAGTCCTGCCTTCTCAACCGTGCCCCTTGTCTGAGATGTGGTGATCCTCAAGTTAAACACCTACCAATCTCTCTCAAAGGGGAAGCAGCCTATGGTTATCTGGGGCTATGGCGACTATATCTTACCTTTACATAGAGAGGAAACGGAATCAATGCGCACAAGTATTGCAGAGCCCACCTGATTTATCATTTGTTCGTTCAAGTAGAATCTAGTGCTGCTCCACTAATATGTCTCTCAACAATGTCACCAGTTTATAGATATGAGGTGCGAGGCCCAATTTGGAGCAAACCTCGGGATAATGCCTTTGAGGGAGTGCTTGCAGAACCTTTGGCCTCTGTGTCCCAAAACAAGAAAGGCAAGGTAACCCCATCGACAGCTGCCATTGGAGGATTCACATCTCCAGTCCTTTATGCAGAATATTGTGAAGCTGCATTTTGCTCACTATAATGATTTTCTTTTGCTTGCCAGCAACATCTGTTGTGTATAAATTATTGAAACACAATGCAATGATTTGGGGTTTGTGCACATATAGGGTGAGCATTTGGCCTTGTACCTGCCTGAAGTAGATATGGAAACTCTGCATTACGATGGACATGAATAAACTCTCTGGACCCTCCATCCAGCCTGCCAACATGATTATGATGCCTTGTGAATCACAATAGATGCACTCCCCTCCCCACCCATAGTCATGTGATCTCCTGGTAGAGGCATAAACAATGCATTTTAAAATGCAGGCCAATATGGCGGAAGAAATATGGCAAGTTTTTCTTTGACCACCTTAGCTTAGCCCGGGAAATCACTCTGGTATTAAAAAATCCATGCAGGACCTACCATGTGCACAAGGTGATCCCTGTCTCAACTAGAAATAGGTCCAGCTCTCATGTGAAGGAATTTGGGACATTGATATCCATCAGACAAAGTGGCAGCCCATTTCTGAGGTCCATGAAGACCCATCGCCTAACATCGAATCTAGATCTGGCCTTAAACTGTGACAGTTTAAGTTTAAACTGTGGTCTTTCCTAACCTAATCAATCTATTCCATTGTCTTACAAACCTTGACTAAATCGGACCTAATTCTATGCTTCCCTAAAGTGTAAGAGTCCTGCCTCTTCTTGCAATATTGATAACTAAGATCTTCAAACTAAAACTTAAGCTACTGGCCTTCCATTACAAATTATCAATATTAGATGGCTAAAACTGGATTAATATTTCAACGGAGGCCTAAAGACCCTATTTTCCCTGTAATTTATTGTGTATGCTTTTGAATCTTTAAAGATTGATGCACTAGAACACCCAAACCCCTTAGCTTCTCCACCTACCTTAGTGCTTTTCTCTTTTAGGCCCATGCTACTTTTGTGGCCAGGTCTCATTTGACAATGTGTCAGTGTATCAGCAATTGCATACTATGGCAATTACATTGTTCAGCTAATTGCCTTATTAAATGGACACAGCTGGAACTGTTGCCGGGGTGCAATTATATCGAGTTTGTATCTCTGCTAAATTGGATACGGAATAAACTTGCTGAAGGTAAAAATCCATCTGCTGTATTATTCCTCCGATATCTGCGGACTTTTTTTAAAAATAAGTTTTATTAAAGTTTTCACAAAATATCAACAACAAAATGTAGAAGGAACCCAATATTACTAAATACAAAACAAAACAAAACAACCCAGTGCCCCCCACCCCCCTATACATAAATAATATATTAACACCCGCCGAAACACATAGCAAACATAGCAAATATATACACCCCCTCAGATCCCCCAGTATAGACAAACAAAAATAAAATAGAACCACCCCCCTCCCCCCTGGGTTGCTGCTGCTGCTGACCATTGTCTACCGTTCTACCAGGTAGTCCAAGAACAGTTGCCACCGCCTGAAGAACCCTTGCACCGAGCACCTTAAGGCAAATTTCACCCTCTCCAATTTAATAAACCCCGCCATATCGTTGATCCAGGATTCCACGCTTGGAGGCCTCGCATCCTTCCATTGAAGAAGAATCCTTCGCCGGGCTACCAGGGGCGCAAAGGCCAGAATACCGGCCTCTTTCGCCTCCTGCACTCCCGGCTCCTCTGCAACCCCAAATATTGCGAGCCCCCAGCCCGGTTTGACCCTGGATCCTACCACCCTCGACACTGTCCTCGCTACCCCTTTCCAAATTTCCTCCAGCGCTGGGCATGCCCAGAACATATGGGTGTGGTTTGCTGGGCTTCCTGAGCACCTAACACACCTGTCCTCACCCCCAAAAAAAGGGCTCATCCTTCTCCCAGTCATGTGTGCCCTGTGCAGCACCTTAAACTGTATGAGGCTGAGCCTTGCACACGAAGAGGAAGTGTTCACCCTCCCTAGGGCATCTGCCCACGTCCCCTCCTCGATCTCCTCCCCCAACTCCTCCTCCCACTGACCTTTCAGCACCTCCACCAAGGCCTCCTCCTCCTCCATCACCTGGTATGTTGCCGAGATCTTCCCCTCTCCAACCCATGCCCCCGAGAGCACCCTATCCTGTACCGTGCATGGCAGCGGCAGCGGGAATTCCACCACTTGCCGGCTGGCAAACGCCCTTACCTGTAGATACCTAAAGGCGTTTCCCGGGGAGAGCCCGTACTTCTCCTCCACAAACAACCCCAACCTTCTTATCCCTGCCCTGTGCCACCCCGAAAACCCTCCATCTATTCTCCCTGGGCCAAACCGGTGATTCCCCCGTATCGGGGTCCACACCGAGGCCCCCACTTCCCCCCTGTGCCGCCACCATTGCCCCCAAATTTTGAGGGTAGCCGCCACCAACGGGCTTGTGGTATACCTCATTGGAGGGAGCGGCAGCGGCGCCGTTGCCAGCACCTCCAGACTGACACCCTCACAAGATATTGTCTCCAGCCTCTTCCAAGCTGCCCGCTCCCCTCCATCACCCACTTACGCACCATCGCCGCATTGGCGGCCCAGTAGTACCCACTGAGGTTGGGCAGCACCAGCCCCCCCCCCCCATCCCTACTCCGCTCCAGGAACACCCTTCTCACCCTCGGAGTACCTCGTGCCCACACAAACCCCGTTATGCTCCTGTTGACCCACCTAAAGATGGACTTTGGGATAAGAATGGGGAGGCACTGGAACAGGAACAAAAACCTTGGGAGCACCGTCATCTTGACTGACTGCACCCTACCCGCCAGGGACAGCGACAATGCGTCCCATCTCTTAAACTCCTCCTTCATTTGCTCCACCAGCCTCGTGAAATTAAGTCTATGCAGGGCCCCCCCAGCTCCTGGCCACCTGGACCCCCAAATACCTGAAGCTCCTCTCCGCCCTTTTTCGTGGGAGCTCACCAATCCCTCTCTCCTGGTCCCCTGGGTGAACCACAAACAACTCGCTCTTCCCCATGTTGAGCTTGTACCCTGAGAAATCCCCGAACTCCCTGAGGATCCTCATTACCTCCAGCATTCCTCCCACTGGGTCCGCCACATATAGCAGCAAGTCGTCCGCATAGAGCGACACCCTATGCTCCTCCCCACCCCGCACCAGCCCCCTCCAATTCCTCGGCTCCCTCAGTGCCATAGCCAGGGGTTCAATCGCCAGCGCGAAGAGCAGGTGGGACAAGGGACACCCCTGCCTCATCCCTCGATGCAACCGAAAGTACTCAGACCTCCTCTTGTTCGTGGCCACACTCGCCATCGGGACCTCGTACAACAGCCTTACCCACCTGACGAACCCCTCCCCAAACCCGAACCTCTTCAGCACCTCCCACAAGTACCCCCACTCTACCCTATCGAAGGCCTTCTCAGCGTCCATCGCCGCCACTATCTCCATCAGCCCCTCCCTCGCCGGCATCATAATAACGTTCAAGAGCCTCCGCACATTCGCGTTCAACTGCCGCCCCTTCACAAGCCCCGTCTGGTCTTCGTGGATGACCTGCGGCACACAATCCTCAATTCTCATGGCTAAGACCTTCGCCAGCACCTTGGCATCTACATTTAACAATGAAATCGGCCTGTAAGACCCACACTGCAGGGGATCCTTGTCCCGCTTCAGGATCAAGGAGATCAGTGCCCGGGACATCGTCGGGGCAACGCCCCCCCCTCCCTTGCCTCATTGAAGGTCCTAACCAGCAACGGGCCCAATTTTTTGTAAAATTCGACCGGGAAACCGTCCGGCCCCGGTGCCATCCCTGCCTGCATGCTCCCTAACACTTTGGCCAGCTCCTCCAACCAAATCGGGGTCCCTAATCCCGCCACCAGTCCCTCCTCCACCTTCGGGAACTTCAGTTGGTCCAGAAAGCGGCCCATCCCTCCCTCCTCCAGTGGGGGCTCGGAGCGATACAGTTCCTCATAAAAGTCCCTGAAGACCCCATTGATGCCAACCCCACTCCGCACCACACTCTTTCCCCCCCCCCCAATTCTTAACTCCCCCAATCTCCCTAGCTGCGTCCCGCTTCCGAAGCTGATGCGCCAGCATCCGACTTGCCTTTTCCCCATATTCATAAATTGCCCCCTGGGCCTTCCTCCACTGCGCCTCCGCCTTCCTGGTGGTCAACAGGTTGAATTCGGCCTGGAGGCTATGCCTCTCCCTCAACAGTCCCTCCTCCGGCACCTCCGCATACCTCCTGTCTACCCTCACCATCTCCCCCACCAGCCTCTCCCTTTCCCTCTGCTCTCTCCTCTCCTTGTGGGCCCTAATGGAGATCAGCTCTCCCCTAACCACCGCCTTCAGCGCCTCCCAGTCCATCCCCACTCGGACCCCGTTATCGTTGGCCTCCAGGTATCTCTCCATGCTTCTTCGGACCCGCTCGCTCACCTCCTCGTCCGCCAACAGCCCCATCTCCAAGCGCCACAACGGCCGCTGGTCCGTCTCGTCCCCCAGCTCTACGTCTACCCAATGGGGGCGTGATCCGAAATGGCTATCGCCGAGTACTCGGTATCCTCTACTTTCGCAATCAGCACCCTGCTCAGAACAAAAAATTTGATCCGGGAATAGGACCCCTCCTAGCTGCATTGCTCCCCCCATTGCACACCCGCAAGTCAGCTGACTCCTGCTGACCCCGGCCGCTCCCACCTCTCCTTCGACTCCTCCCATTGTGAGACTTCCCCTCCCCCTCCATTACCCACCAGCAGACTCTCCGCCTCGCCCTTCCATCCCAAGTGTGGGAAAAAACCCGTGCTTTCCCGCCCCGGCTCCGCCTCCTCTGTCGCAGTTCCTTTTACAGGCCCAGTCCCCTCACCCCTGACTCGGGCCTCCCCCGCGGGGTCCCATCCCCCCTATCGGCCATCCACCCCCTACTCAGTTTACTTGCCCCCCTCCAAGAGCCCACCCGACAGACCCAACCAAAACAGTGCCCAACCCACCCTAACCACCCACACTGAACCAAAACTGAACAAGGACAAAGAACTCCCCCTCAAAATGTAACACAACAACAGCAATCCCCGACCATCCCCACGCCCAACCCCCCATCCCGACCCTCAGTTTGTGTCCAGCTTCTCAGCCTGAACAAAGGCCCACGCCTCCTCCGGGGACTCAAAATAATGGTGTCGGTCCTTGTAGGTGACCCAGAGACGCGCGGCTGCAGCATGCCAAACTTCACCCCCTTCCTGTGCAGCACCGCCTTCGCCCGGTTGTACCCGGCCCTCTTCTTCGCCACCTCCGCGCTCCAGTGCTGATATACTCGAACCTCCGCATTCTCCCGCCTGCTGCTCCTCTCTTTCTTGGCCCACCTGAGTACGCACTCCCGATCAGCGAACCGATGAAACCGCACCAACACCGCCTGCGACGGCTCGTTAGCCTTGGGCCTCCTCGCCAGCACTCTATGGGCCCCTTCCAGCTCCAGGGGCCCCTGGAAGGACCCCGCTCCCATCAGCGAGTTTAACATGGTGACCACATAGGCCCCCACGTCCGACCCCTCCAGCCCCTCCGGGAGGCCCAGGATCTTCAGATTCTTCCGCCTTGACCGATTCTCCATCTCCTCGAACCGCTCCTGCCATTTCTTGTGGAGCGCCTTGTGCACCTCCACCTTTACCGCTAGGCCCAAGATCTTGTCCTCATTATCTAAGATCTTTTGTCGGACCTCGCGGATCGCCACCCCCTGGGCCGTCTGGGTCTCCAGCAGCTTATCAATAGAAGCCTTCATCAGCAGGTCCGCTTTGAGCTCCATGAAGCAGCGCTGGATAACCTCCTGCTGCTCCTGCGCCCAATGCATCCACGCTGCCTGGTCCCCACCCGCCGCCATCTTGCTCTTCTTCCCTCGCACTTTTTTTGGCTTCACCACCACCTTTTTAGTCGCCCCGCTCCTGGTCCAAGCCATACACTGTCGGGGGAATGTTGCAGTCTTCCTCCCACACCTGGAAATGTCAAACAAATGCCGTTGGGGGCCCTGAAAAGAGCCCAAAAGTCCGTTCCAAGCGGGAGCTGACGAACGTGCAACTTAGCCGCAACCGGAAGTCCTGGAGGAGCGATATCTATGGACTTTTAATATCACCATAACTTAAACAATATTGTGTACCACCAGCATTAATCACGCTTCCCATAAAAACCTGGCAGGCATGCAATTTTGAAGGGGCGATGAAAATACCTTCATAGAGAAGGATGGAGTGTCAGGGGTGAAATGAGGAACCAATTTTGAGCAGCAGGCCAAGTTTTTGAAGCGCCTAAAACAACAACAATGTCTTCCTATCAATATATCTTCAAAGAGGCAATACTTTTTGTTCATCAAAACAGTTTTGTGTCCTAACAGATTTGTTTTTGGATCTTATCCATGTAAGATTTCCAAGTAGCCCATCTCCAAATGTGGTACTGGATGGCTGCCCTTTATAATTTCTTTCCTGATTATGGGTTATGAACATATTAACTCGGAGCAGCAGCAGATCACTTGGCCCTTCGAGATTGGATTTCTTGAATTTCACGGAACTTCATGGCGTCTTACCTATTTGCAATGTAGTAAAATTCCCAGTAATGGGGGTTTTGATACATTAATATGGATAAGTGCACAATGTAGCTCAAACACCTACCTGCGTAGGTTGGCTCAAGGCTTACGTTCATGTTTTATTTCCATAAAATCAGCAATTAGGAATCCAGTTAGAAGTGATGGAGCAATGGAGCTTTTGGGGATAAGGGTGGGATTGAAGGATGTTAGTGAGATGGGGTGAAAGAATGCAATGAGGGATTTAAACATAGCAATGAGAATTTTAAACTTGAGGCGAGTCAATTTAGGATCCTCAGAACAGCATTTGGTGCGGGATAAGGCACAGAAACATAATAGCTGGAGAAGACCATTTAGTCCCTCAAGCCTGCTCCACCATTTAACTAGATATTGACCTCCGCACCACCTTCCCACACTTGAACTGTATCCCGTTATGTAATTGGTATTTAGAAATGTATCAATCACTGCTTTGAACATACTCAATGGCAACCCCCTGAGATAAAGAATTCCAAATACTCACCACCCACTGACTGAAGAAATTCCTCCTCATCTCGGTCCTAAATTGCCGAACACCAATTCTGGGACTGTGTAAACCTGGTTCAAGGCCACCTAGCGATGTTGGCTTTGAAAGAGCGGGGGGGGGGGGGGGGGGGCAGGATGCAATCTTGGAGAGAACCACTGACAAAGTCAGCTGGCATAACGACCAGGAAGGGTCTGCAATTTAGTGGGGACAAAGTTAAAAGATCAGGAGGTGGATATCAGAGATATAGGTTGCAATCTAACCAAAATGAAACAAAGTGCCGTTCTGGGTGGAATTAGTGGGGTTGTTCCCGACACTTGTAGCATCAGCAACGACCCCGCTATCTATCGGCACTCTGTCTTGTTTCGTGCTCCGCCGGGGAACGTCCCGTTGAGGCCTTTACTGCACTGAGGAGATCCGATGAGCGGAGTTCCTCAGTGCAGGAAGAGATTGGGATGCCCCTGATTTCACAATCCCCCCGATGCAACACCTGGAACCCCCCCCCCCCCCCAACACACCTGCCGGGGTCCTCAGGGACCCCCGCACCCCAACACATATGGGCAGAGCACCCCTGGACCCGATCCCTGGCATGGGCACAATGCCAGCCTGGCACTCTGGCAGTGCCCCTGCCAGCATGGCAGTACCACCTGAACACCCTATCAGTTCCAGGCTGGCACCCAGGTGGTACTGCTAGAGTGCCTATGTGGCACTGCCAGGATGCCATGCTGGTGGTGCCAAGGTGCCCAGGTGGCACCAGCAGTGTCAGGGTGTCAGTCTGGTCAGAGGCTGACCACCCGGGGGCCACCGATCACTTGGGAGATCTCCCCAGGTACTGTTCTGCCTGGCCCCCATTTGTGGGGACCAGTACTGAACGGCCCCTGACTGGGGTCTCCTCGGCAAGGCCAGTAGATGCCAGTTAGCCATTCGATCCGGGCGAAGGCAGAGGTAAGTCAACTTCTGAGCCTGCTTCACTCTGCGAGACTGGATCCAGCCCATTGTGGGTGGGACCCAGATTGCGATGACGGCTGTCAGGAAGCCCGGAGGAGGCCTCTTCTGGCATCCACTGGCCACATTGTGCCCCGTTCTGGCACAGTGCAGCTGGTAAGTCGCGCCCATAGCATGAGGAATAGGAGAGAGACAACATGGTCAGTAATAATATCAGTTTGTACTTTATGGGTACATAGGACTTTGCATTGGTGCTCCAGAAGGTGGAAATATGAACAGTGAACATTGGAAGTTGTTCTAATTTAGAATCATAGAATTTACCACATTGACATTTCTATCTTAGTTGAAATCCATCTTTTCAAACAAGCAATATATGTTCGATACAAAATTTGAAAGGAATCAGAATCGCTGTTAGATTTTAGCAGCTTAGAATTATTGGCAAGAGCTGGCTATGATCAGAGTATAAAAACTTTTTCAGGGAGCAATGAAAGATATTTGTGTGTACCATATGCATCCTACATTCAGAGTCATCAGTACAGTTCTGAGAATGTCAGAAGAGGACGACGTGATGAATAACCAGTGCAGGAGAGAGGTGGTGGCGTAGTGGAATTGTCACTGGTCTGCTAATCCAAAGACCCACGGCAATGCTCTGGGGCCTTGGGTTTGAATCCCACTGCTGCAGATGGTCAAATTTGAATTCAATAAAAAAATTCTGGACTTAAAGTTTAAAGGTGATCCTTGTTAATTGCGGTAAAAAAACATTTGGCTCACTACTGCCCTTTAGGGAAGGAAATCTGCCATTCTTATCTGGCCTACATGTGACTCCAGATCCACACCAATGTGGCGGACTCTCAACTTCCCTCGGAAATAGCCGAGCAAGCCACTCAGTTCAAGGGCGATTAGGATAAAAGCAAATTACTGCGGATGCTGGAATCTGAAACAAAAGAGAAAATGCTGGAAGCGACAGCTCATTTCTCCCCCTACAGATGCTGCCAGACTTCTGAGATTTTCCAGCATTTTCTCTTTCATAGGGCGATTAGGGATGAGCAATAAATGCAAGCTTAGCTGGCCACGCCCACATCCCACAAAATAATAAAAAAACGTATTCTGAATTCACAACTAGAATGGAGGATCAGTGCCATTCTGATCAAAAAATGCGGTCTAATTGTGTTTGTCAGTTGGAGAATATCCTTCATTTGTCAATTGAAGCTGAATACGAAAATGTTAGCGTCAATGAACACTACTTCAAGCAGCCAGTCTTACAACACCTGACTGCCTCGAGGGAGCAACGCTCCACTATTTCCAATTTAGCTACCTGCATACTAACTGAATTAAGTGGTTGATCAAATTAAAGGAAATCAAAATTTACTGAGCTGAAATAAAATCAAAGTCCTCTTGCACAGTTAGGTGTAGATTGTGCACTTGAGGGCGGTTGTCAAGGTAACACATCTCAACAATTCCCCTGACTCTTGTGAAAGAAAGTTGTACTGAAAAAAACGAGAAATGTGCTCATGTTGCATTGGTGATCTCGCACTTGTATGATAATGTTGCACATCTTGGAACTGAGCTTTCACATAAAGATCAGGGAGAATTTAGATTTATTTCTACGTTACAACAGGGAACACACTTCAAAAGTATTTAATTGGCTCTGAAGTGCCTTAAAGTGCCGTGGATTGTCACGTTGGCACTGTTGCCGCACAGTGCCAGGGACACGGGTTCGATTCCGGCCTTGGGTGACTATCTGTGTCTGCATCAGTTTTCTCCGGATGCCCCGGTTTTCTCGCACACACCAAAGATGTGCAGGTTAGCATGGATTGCCATGCTAAATTGCACCTCAGTCTTCAAGGATGTGTAGATTAGGCGGGGTTACAGGGATAGGGTGGAGAACTGGGCCTGGATGGGGTGCCCTTTCAGATGGCTGGTGCAGACATGATGGGAAGAATGGCCTCCTTCTGCAATGTAGGAATTCTATCGTTCCAAGGAGATGCCTGTAATTGGGGAAAGTGTGATGTAAAAGCAAGTCTTTATTTTAATGGGAAAACTTGGAGAAAATAGTGGTGTGGTAGGGAAAGGTGAATTACACCTCATTGCGCTCCCCGCACACAAAATCAGGGCAAAGAGATTTAAGTTTGCAAGGTTGTCATTCCTATAATTGTCGAATGGCCATTTGTGACTGTGGCACAACCCCAGCCACCTCAAGTCTCTGCTGGTGACCTCTGCATACTCCACGGAGCTAGGTTGTGTTGTTCGGAATACATTTGCTCTGGGCAGCCTACCCTTCTCAACGAGTCACTTCCCGCCCCAAAATGTGGAGAATCAGAAATGCAGATAGTTGCAACAGGGGATAGAAAAAAGAAGCAGATCGTCAATGTGCGTGCAAACATCAAACTATGAACTGGCTGTCAAGGGGTGTGCTTATCACCTCAACCTTATCAAATAAACTGTGAAATGGTTTCTAATAAGGACTCTGGTAGAATAACATCAGCTGCCGTTTCAGTGCATTTGACAAGAGATTAGACCTTTGCTGTTTTGCTAACCTCTAGCAGCCTTCCGCATGATACCATTGAATTCAATCTCATCCCATTGCCCCACTTTCTGACTCATGGTGGGACTTCACTCTGTGATGTCTTGTCCAGGTTCTTGGTCTTCATGACTATGCCCACACAGTAAAAGTCAGCAGGTTATTTGACTGACCCTTCCTCCTGTTACCCACATACATGCACCTTTCTTTGCCTTTTTATGTCATTTTTTGCCATCCAGGGGAATGTAGTGCCACTGAAGGGAGGGGAAAGCTCCCAGGTTTTGTAACGCTGCCCTGGAATCATAGTCACATGGGATACTTGCTTTTATTAGCCAAGGCATAGTAAATGTTGTGTTATGTACTCTGGGATAACACAGGCTGCAACTCGATGCAGCTTTGTCCAAAAGATACTCCAGACTTTGAAGTAAGTTCAATGTGATTTATTGAACCATTAGCACAGTTCTGTATGAGTTTGACTCTCCTGCTAATCTTGCTATAGTAACTTAGTCTAACTAACCAGTTAGTTAGCCACGTGGTGGGTGTGATGCTTCTGATCTGCCCCTGTCCTTCTCTCTAAGTGTCGCCTGTGGAAAGAAACAGAGCATGTGTGCCCTGTCCTTATATATGGGTTGTGTAATGCCCCTTGTGGTAGTGTCACCTCTGGGTGTCATGACTGCCCATTGGTCGTGTCCTATTCTATGTGTTCATTAGCTGTATGTCTGCATGTCATGACACCTCTGGTGCTCCCTCTAGTGTTTACTTAGTCGTAGTGTATTTACAGTGATGCAAAGGAGATTCGCCGGGAGCGGGAATCGCGCCGCGCCGGTCCCCCCCACCCCCCCGGCCCGGCGATTCTCCGGCCCGCGATGGGCCGAAGTCCCGCTGCTGTAATGCCGGTCCCGCCGGCGTGAATTAAACCACTTCCCTTACTGGCGGGACCAGGCGGCGCAAACGGGCTCCGGGGCCTGGGGGGGGCGCGGGGCTATCTGGCCCCGGGGGGCGCCCCCACGGTGGCCTGGCCCGCGATCGGGGCCCACCAATCTGCGGGCGGGCCTGTGCCGTGGGGGCACTCTTTCCCCTCTGCCTCGGCCATCGGCCTCCGCGATGGCTGATGCGGAGGTGACCCCCCCTGCGCATGTGCGGGGATGACGTCAGCAGCCGCTGACGCTCCCGCGCATGCGTGGACTTCCACCGGCCAGCGGAGTCCCTTCAGCCCCGGCTGGCGTGGTGCCAAAGGCCTTTCCCGCCGGCCGGTGGCGCGCCAACCACTCTAGCCCCTAAAGGTGAGGGCTTGGCCCCTAAAGGTGCGGAGGAATCCTCACCGTTGGGGCGGCCTGACGCCGGAGTGGTTCATGCCACTCCATCCCGCCAAGACCCCCCACCCCGCCAGGTAGGGGAGAATCCCGCCCCCTAGCATCATAAATCTGGCACCAGTTGTTGGAAAAGATTAATGATCTCATTCAGATCTGTAAGGTATGTGAATCCATCTGCACACCACGTCTCTTACCCACCACAACAGCAACCTCTCAAATTGCTCAATGCACCACTCCCCCATTACTCACCCAGTAGCACTTCCGGACACTCAGGACTCCCCCAACCCATCACCCTGCAACATCCTTATATTGCACCTCCGTTGCACACACATTCCATCCTACACCCTCTCCTCCCACCCCCTCCCCCCACACACACCCACACACACTCGGCCTCCACATATCTCTGGGGTATTTAGCATCACCCAATCACAGTGACACAGTCACTGGCATTCTGCCCTCTCTCCTGCAGAAGATCTCCGAAGCAAGCCGGACAGGTGGATGGTGACGGTGAATCACCAGGGGCCCATCCCCCTCAACATCCTCAAACGGATGGTCCTGAGGTTAAGGAGCACCGATACAATGGAGCCAGTTGCACCCCATGCTGGCAAGGTCACCCTGAATGATGGTAGGTTGCTGCCTTCTCCATTCCTTCCTCTCCCGGAAAGGTGCCGTGAAATGGAAAATGCCAATGGAGTGTTCCCAGAGTGTTCTACTCTCCTCCCCACTTCCCTCATTCTGCGTCATGAGAATGGGTGAGAGAAGGAGTGAGCTCTGAAGGAGGTTCGCTGTCACTTGACCGAATACTGGCAGCCACCAATTCAGATACTGGCACTGCGCAGTAGTTTTGAGTCGGGATCTGCGTGCGGCCAGTCACCAGGCAGAGTTGGGCTGCAGCCAGACGTTGTGAGAACCCTGGTTGCTGGTGTGTGGCCTCAGCCTCCTGTCATCATGAATGCAGATCTCAGTGCTTGGCGAGGCATGCATGCTTCAACAGATTTCTAACAATGATGGGGTGCCAGTTGTGTGAGTGCCCAGTGGCTGCATGGGGCACAAACCTGCTGACCTCCCTTAAGGATATTGTATTCCCACCACTGCCACTCAGCCGCCACCCTTGCTGTTGTTTGTCACTCAGCCAGCCCAGACTGCTGTTGCCTATCCTGAGGTGGAGCCGCCCGACACTCGAGGGTAAATCCCCAGTAAAAATCCTCAACCTTGCACTAGTCATGCTGTAACCAGTGTTGTAACTCTACAGAAGAGCACTGGTCCCAACAAAGACACTCACAAGACTGGCACTAAGGATATGCGCAAGTGGATTATGACCGGAATTCTTGAGTTGCCACCAGGACTGAATTACGTGCAATTCACGTTCTCATTGGGGGTGCTATTCAGTAAGTGAGTCAGGACATGCAAGTGGGCCAGCATTCTGCTAGCGTAATTCAGAGCAATTCTTCGCCCAGTGGGCATTCTAACAGCTGGGGCCAGCAGCCTAGCAGCTGGAGCTGTTTTCAAGCGCTCCACTTACCACAGACACACTGCAGCCATGAAGGTGGCTCACAAGACCTGCTCGTTGAGGTCGGGAGTCTGTTGAGGGTTCACAGCTCCATGATAGTGAGGAGTGGAGGGATACTCTGTTCCCCAGGGTGGGCTGCAGACTCAAACCTGCCTTCCTGAAAACCGCCTGGGAGGTGATGGCAGAGGCAGTCAGCGCTGCCACTCTCACCAGATGGAGACAGCTGGTGATCCGGAGGGGTGGGGGTCACGGGTGAGGCCTCTGATCTGAGAGGGTGGGCTCCAAAGGCCATGGTGCAGGCGTCCTCTGATTGAGGTGAGCTCTGAATCACATGCTTCCTCTGCAGTGGGACAGGGCTTCGAAGGAGTGCCAACGCCTGGTGGGCCCCTGATTGTGCTTGGCCACACCCATCCCCTTGATGAAACAGCTGGGATTTCCAGAGGGGCGGCCTGGGTGGGCTCTCAGATGACCAGAGGCTCCCTGAGCATTCAAAGAACCAGCAGCACTCAGCAAAGTGAACAGCCAGGGGTCTGCAAGGAGCACCAAAGGGGTGAATTTAGAAGACAGACTGCATTAATGGCAGTCTGAGCCGGGACACCCTGATCCCGAGGCAGGACACCCCGAGTCCATGACCTGGCACCAAGGCACTCCACGCTACTGCCACCAGCCCCGTCAGACAACCCCCCCCCCCCCCACCACCCCACATAGTTTTTATTTTAGCTTCCCCTCCCCATCCACAGCCATGGCTCCCAGGCTCCACTTGTCAATGCTTGCACTAATTCGTGCCGGTGGGATGTCTACCTAAGAAAGTGGAGCATTGAGGAAGGTTGGAGCATTCTGTGTCCAAGTCGCTAATGATATTGAAATTCACGCAAATGACGGTTTTGCATGGACCTGGTGTGGGCACAAACATCGATCTCGCCGCCAGTGAGGAACTGGAGCCTGGCATTTGAATCGCTGCCAGCCGCAAACATTGACTTTTCAATTTCGCACGATTCTCCGTCCGATGTTGCAAAGCAGTGAATTCAGCCCAGATGTTTTTTTAATTCTCTGAATGAATTTATTCAGCAATATATCAGATAGAAAGTATTCTCCGCCGGCGGGATTCTCCGTTTGCCGGCAGCCCGGGGGTTTCCCGATGGCATGGGGCTGCCCCACAATCGGGAACCCCATTGATCAATCGGCGAAACAGAGAACCCCGCCCAGGGTTTTTGATGTTGGACTTTATTGAATGTTGGAAATGAAAAGTCCTTCATATTGTAAGGAAATGGTGGGGTGGGAGAATTCATTGTAACTTAATCGACACCTCGCAATACGTTCCCTCTTGCTTTGCCCTGTTGCATGTGGTGAGGTCTCCCCCTTCTTCCACTTCCTCCTCTTCTTCCTCCCAGGCGGACGTGGCTGGTCCTTCATAATTGCAAAGTTGTGGTGGAGGTGGCACTTCTAAGGAGGACCCTCTTTTTCCTCCCTCTTCCTGGAAGATGTGGGCATCATGGTAGCACAGTGGTTAGCACTGTTACTTCACAGCACCAGGGACCGGGATTCGATTCCCGGCTTGGGCCACTGCCTCTGCGGAATCTGCACATTCTCCCCGTGTCTGTATGGGTTTCCTCCAGGTGCTCCAGTTTCCTCCCACTAGATCCGAAAAATGGGCTTAAGTGAATTGGACATTCTGAATTCTCCCTCCGTGTACCCGAACAGGAGCCATGGTGTGGCGACTAGGGGATTTTCACAGTAACTTCATTGCAGTGTTAACGTAAGCCTTACTTGCGACACTAATAAAGATTATTATTAGGATCTTCTCCCTCCTCTGCATGCCTTGCACATACTGTAGAGCAAATGTCATTGTGGCTACTGACCCCATACTTAAATAAGACAATCATTTTCTGCTTTTCTGTGGTTAGCAGAAACTTAAAAACTTTTTTTAACTCCTCCAAGAACTCACCAGGCTGCTTGCACCAGCCTTGCCTGAGCACATGCAAATGCACATGCTCCTCAGCTGTGGCCCATTGAATTGTCCCTGAACAAGGCCCATTTTGCTACCTAATGCTGCTTGTCTCAGTGGTAAATAAGGGAGCATACTCTGCATATTTGGTGGCCAGTGTTAGTGGACTGGTTTCTCCGTTATTGAGACAATGACCCTACGCCGGCGTCAAAATGATGGAGTTTTACTCCTGAAATTCCTGCACAAAAGTGAAACAAATTCTTAGCCCTGCAGGTGGCCAGCAGGGACCCGTAGTGAATCTCGCAGCGTTTGCTGCTGATGCGGGCCCCCACACTTCCAGGTCGACTCGGACTGCGGAGCCAGACCCAAGAAAGAGACCCCCAGATCAGCCGCGCGCCCAACCCTCAAACCAAGCTCATTAATTCCCAGGCCGCCTGTATGGCCCCCCCTAGTCTCCGATCTGCCCGCCCCCGACCAAGGCGGCCGTGGACTGAGTTCCCAGCCGCCACACGAGCATCCTGACCGGCAATAGCAGGTTAGTTCCACGCCGTCAGGAACTCGGCCGGTCGGGGACGGAGGATGCTGAGCGGTCCACAGACAATGGCTCCCCGGCGGCGTGGCATGCACCCCTGTGACGCTGATTTTCGGTGCCCGGAGAATCGCCAAACCGGAGCTGGTCCCGATTACGTCGTTGATGCACGATCAACTGCACAAAGACTAATGTTGGGTACAATTGTGGCTTATTACGGTCAGATGCGTGGCCTCCTGCTGCAGCTGGCAAAATGGCAGGGCAATGGAGGTCAATCATATTTATACAGTTCTCTGTGGGCAGAGCCAGCCGGCAGGAGCTACTGGAGGACCTGTAGTGCAGGTTCTACCTTACATCTCCTATTACAGTGGTTCACCACATTCACCCCCTGTTAAAAATGAGTCCGGCGGGGGTGACGTGAAACTATATACAATTAGTGCAATTATGTACAGTGGCAGGGAAAGAAAAGTCCATGTTGACGGTCCGGAGACCGTCAAAGGTTCAGCCAGTCCGGTGCTTTGGTGCTTCGTTGGGAGCGGAGTAACGGTGGCGGCAAAGTCGGTGCTGGCGGTGGTGGAGGTGGCACCGATGGTGATGGTGGCGGTGCTGATGTTGGCCAGTCATCGGGGAACTCCGGGAGCATGCAGAAGTCCTCTTCGTCCTCTTGTGCGGAAAAAGGGGAGGGGGGGGTGCTCTGATGGTGTCAATATTGGCGGCGCGGTGGGAAGTGGGGAGGGGCATTGGTGGGGATGTGTGTTGGGGTGGAACCTGACGGTGCCAGGTCCCTGAGTGAGACAGTATCTTGGCGGCAGTCGGGGAACTCAACGTAGGCATATTGAGGGTTGGCATGGAGGTGAACCCTGTCCACCAAGAGGTCCGCCTTGTGGAGTCGGACGTGCCTACGGCGAAGGACCGGTCCTGGAGCATCGAACCAAATCGGGAGCGACACCCCGGATGTGGACTTCCTGGGGAAGGTAAAAACACGTTCATGGGGTGTGTTATTAGTGGCGGTGCACAATAGTGACCGGATGGAGTGTAGAGCGTCAGGGGGGACCTCTTGCCAGCGAGAGGCTGGGAGGTTCCTAGACCGTAGGGCCAGCTGGACGGCCCTCCAAACCGTCCCATTCTCCCGTTCTACTTGCCCGTTTCCCCGGGGGTTGTAGCTGGTCGTCCTGCTGGAGGCTATACCCCTGCTGAGCAGGAACTGACGCAGCTCATCGCTCATGAATGAGGATCCCCTGTCACTGTGGATGGAGGTGGGGAAACCGAACAGAGCGAAGGTGGTGCTGAGGGCTTTGATGACGGTGACAGACATCATATCGGGGCATGGGATGGCAAAGGGGAATCTGGAGTACTCATCGACCACACTGAGAATGTACGTGTTACGGTCGGTGGAGGGGGAGGGGCCCTTTGAAATCCACGCTGAGGCATTCAAAGGGGCGGGAAGCCTTCACCAGGCACGCACGGTCTGGCCGGTAGAAGTGCGGCTTGCACACCGCACAGACCTGGCAGTCCCTGGTGACTGTCCTTACTTCCTCGACGGAGTAGGGCAGATTGCGAGCTTTGACCAGATGGTATAATCGAGTGACCCCCAGGTGACAAAGGCTGTCGTGTAGGGCCCGGAGTTGGTCCACTTGTGCGCTGGCACATGTACCTCGGGAGAGGCGTTTGGGGGCTCGTTGAGTTTACCGGGGCGATACAAGATCTTGTAATTATAGGTGGAGAGCTCGATTCTCCCCGCAAGATTTTATCATTTTTGATCTTGCCCCGCTGTGTGTTATTGAACATGAAGGCTACCGATCGTTGGTCCGTAAGGAGAGTGAATCTCTTACCGGCCAGGTAATGCCTCCAATGCCGCACAGCTTCAACGATAGCTTGGGCCTCCTTTTCGACGGATGAGTGTCGAATTTCAGAGGCATGAAGGGTGCGGGAAAAGAATGCCACGGGTCTGCCTGGCTGGTTTAGAGTGGCGGCAAGGGCGACGTCTGAAGCGTCGCTCTCCACTTGGAAAGGCAGTGACTTGTCCACTGCGCGCATCCCGGCCTTGGCGATGTCTGCTCTGATGCGGGCTAAAGCACGTTGTGCCTCGGCCGCGAGGGGGAATTGGGTGGACTGGATGAGTGGGTGGGCCTTGTCCGCATAGTTTGGGACCCACTGAGCGTAGTAGGAAAAGAACCCCAGGCAGCGTTTTAGGGCCTTGGGGCAATGGGGGAGGGGGAGCTCCATGAGGTGGCGCATGCGGTCGGTGTCGGGCCCGAGAAGTCCGTTTTGGACTATATAGCCGAGAATGGCTAACCGAGTCGTGCTGAACACACACTTCTCTTTGTTGTAGGTCAGGTTGAGAAGAGTGGCAGTGCGGAGGAATTTATTGAGGTTGGCATCGTGGTCCTGCTGGTCATGGCCGCAGACGGTGACATTATCTAAGTACGGAAAGGTGGCCCGCAAACCGTACTGGTCGACCATTCGGTCCATCTCTCTTTGGAAGACCGAGACCCCATTTGTGACACCGAAAGGGACTCTAAGGAAGTGGTAGAGGCGATCATCTACCTCAAAGGCAGTGTATTTGAGGGTGAGGCTCTGGAGGTTGCACTGGAAATCCAGGCCCAACAGGAGTGCAGCGCAGAGATTAGGAAGGACATAGAGGCGGAAGTTACTAAATTCTATGCCCTGAACCGTGAGGGTGACTGTACAAAAGCCTCAAATCAGGACGGAGTGGGATCCGGATGCTAGGGAGACCCTTTGATTGGCAGGGTGGACCGCGAGGGAGCAGCGCCTTGCCGTATCTGGGTGAACGAAGCTTTTGGTGCTCCCGGAGTCCAGCAGGCACGAGGTCGCGTGACCGTTGATTTCAACCGTCGTCGACGCGTTGGCCAGGTTGTGCGGGCGAGATTGGTCCAGCATCATCGAAGCGAGCTGCGGGTAGTCATCGGATGCTTCGGGTAGCGAGCGTGTGCGGTTCCGATGTCGGGATGTCCAGAGACCCTGTGGGGGACAAGATGGCGGCGCCCCTGGTGCGCACATTGCGGGGTCGTGACAAGATGGCGGCGCCCATGGTGCGCACATTGCGGGGTTGGGACAAGATGACGGCGCCCATGGGGCGCACGTGGCCAAAGGGGGACAAGATGGCGGCGCCCATTGGTCGCACATGGACCCGGGAGGAGAAGATGGCGGCTCCCATTGTGCGTCTGGCGTGGGGGAGGGAGCGATAGCTGGCGCGATCGCAGCGACTGCGCAGGCCTGGCACACAGCCGCAAAGTGGCCCTTTTTGCTGCAGGCTTTACAAACTGCAGTGCGGGCCGGGCAGTGTTTCTGCTGATCGCAGAAGTAGCAGTGGGGACTCCCAGGGTGCGCGGATCGGCGTGCAGCGCAGGCGTATTGGGAAGGCAGGGCCCCGGCTGAGGAGGTCGTCGGCGGGGTCCAGGAGGGGTACGAAGGAGTAGAAGGGTGGGCAGCGCGGCGGGAGGGGTACGATTGTACGTTACGGGATGTGACCATCATGGAAAGCGCCAAGGTTTTCGTCTCCGCCAGTTCGAGCGTGGCCATTCCAGTAATCGTTCTCAGATGCAGTCCGACGCAATCCCCGTCACGAAGGCATCGCGCATGAGGAGATTAGAGTGTTCGGCGGCCGTAACAGCCTGACAGTCACAGTCCCGGATGAGTGGAAGTAGGGCCCGCCAGAAGTCTTCGATGGACTCACCAGGTAGTTGCGAGTGAGTACATGCCTGGTGAAGAGCGTGTTCGCCTTCTGCGCGTAGTGTTCCTTAAGGAGTTCCATTGCTTTTGTGTAATTCATGGTGTCTTGGATCAACGGGAACATGCTGGAGCTCAGTCTGGAGTACAGGACGTTTATCTTCTGAGCCTCCGTTGGCTCAGGGTCCGCTGTCTTGATGTAGGCCTCAAAACATGCTAGCCAGTGAGTAAAGTCTTTTCTGGTGTCGGGCGAGTGCGGATCCAGCTGCCGGCGATCGGGCTTAATTCTGATATACATTCTGTGGAAAATCTGACTGTAATAAATTGATGCACGATCAATTGCACAAAGACTAAAGTTGGGTACAGCTGTGGCTTTATTACAGTCAGATGCGTGGCCTCCTGCTGCAGCTGGCAAAATGGCAGGGTCATGCATGTGGTGTTGGGTGTTCTGACACACAGATGAGCCACCACAGTTGCATATGGTACAACGCTTCTTTATTTAAACTCACTATTTACAACTTGGTCTTTGCACTCTGCACGTGGGGGGCTCCCTGCTTGTGGTGTTTCAACAGCTCTTTCTTGTTTCCTTCTCCCCAGACCTACTGACCTCCAGGTGTCGTGCTCGTGCTTTTTATGTGGTTGGTGTTCTTGTCTGTGATTGGTTGTGGTGTTGTGTACTCTGATTTGCCTGTTAGTGTGTCCATCATGATGTGTGTGTTTGAATATCATGACATCCCCCCTTTTTACAAAGATATGTGCCTACGTGGTAATAAATATGATCGTGACGTGAGTGCATCTAAGAGTGTGTGTGTGTCGTGTGCAGCATGTGTCTATGACGGAACTATGTACATGGGGCGATGTCGAGTGCGTCACATGAATCCAGTTGTACCATAACATAACAGAAATGCGAACGAGAGAAGAAGAAAAAAAAAATTTGAACAGTTGTCCAGTCAGACGACATCTGGAACGATAAACAACAACAGGTTATCATGTAAAATTGTCCAACTTATTAAACATATGAACTGTATTATAAGTCCATTCTAATGGGTTTGCGACGAATTCGGGTTGACCGCCTTAAGGGTGGATCAAGAACCACCGGCTGCTGTGCAGGCATGGCCATGGGTGGCGATGGAAAGGGCGTGATGTGCGGCAGCTCCACAAAGTCATCCTCGGAAGCCTGTTGAGGATCTGGCGTGTTGTGTGGCTGTGAGCGTGGAAGTCGGCGAAGGGCGCGCCGATTGCGGCGACGCACGGAACCATCCGGCATGCGAACCAGGAACGAGCGGGGAGCCACTTGTCGGAGGACTTCGGCCGGTGCTGACCAGCCACCATACGGTTGATGGACGCGTACTTTGTCTCCGGAGGACAGGGGGGGCAGGTCCGTCGCTCGTGTGTCGTACCGACCTTTCTGGCGATCACGCTGCAGTTGCATGTTCCGAAGAACCGCCTCATGGTCTGTTGTCGGTGCCAGGACGGAAGGTACCGTCGTCCTGAGGGAGCGACCCATTAGTAGCTGCGCTGGCGAGAGGCCCGTGGATAACGGGGCCGATCGATAGGCCAGCAAGGCAAGGTTAAAGTCCGATCCGGCATCAGCCGCCTTGCACAGGAGCCGCTTTGCGATGTGGACACCCTTTTCAGCCTTCCCGTTCGATTGTGGATGCAGAGGGCTGGATGTCACATGAGTGAAACCATATGCTGCGGCAAAGGACGACCATTCACGGCTGGCAAAACAAGGTCCATTGTCTGACATGACAGTCCTTGGAATGCCATGGCGAGCAAACGTTTCCTTGCAGGCCCCAATGACTGCGGACGACGTCAGATCATGGAGAGGCATGACTTCCGGGTAGTTTGAGAAGTAGTCTATAATAACAATGTAATCTCTGCCGAGCGCGTGAAATAGGTCAACACCCACCTTCGCCCAGGGGGACGTCACCATCTCGTGTGGTAGAAGTGTTTCCGGAGGTTGCGCTGGCTGAAACCTCTGACAGGTTGTGCAGTTGAGCACCATGTTGGCTATGTCTTCATTAATACCCGGCCAATATACCGCCTCCCGGGCCCTTCGTCTGCATTTTTCGACGCCCAAGTGGCCTTCGTGTAGTTGACGAAGAATCATCTGGCGCACACTGTGTGGAATGACGATCCTATGCGATTTCATAAGGACCCCGTCTATATTGGTGAGATCATCTCGCACATTATAAAACTGGGGGCACTGCCCTTTTAGCCACCCTTCCGTCATGTGGCGCATCACTCGCTGCAGCAGAGGGTCAGTCGCCGTCTCTGCGCGTATGTGGGCCAGACTAGGATCATCAGCTGGCATATTTGCTGCTGTCAGAGTCACGTGTGCCTCAATTTGACGCACGAACCCCTCTGCATCTGGTGGTGTGCTCACTGCTCGGGAAAGAGTGTCCGCCACGATGAGTTCCTTCCCCGGAGTGTAGATCAGTTCAAAATCGTACCTCCTGAGTTTGAGTAAGATGCGCTGGAGGCGAGGAGTCATGTCGTTCAGGTCTTTGTTAATGATGTTGACCAGGGGGCGGTGGTCAGTTTCGACCGTGAATCGTGGCAGGCCATACACATAGTCGTGGAACTTGTCCAGTCCAGTTAACAAGCCCAGGCATTCTTTTTCGATTTGCGCGTAGCGCTGTTCGGTAGGGGTCATGGCTCGTGAGGCATACGCAACCGGGGCCCATGATGACGTGCTGTCTTTTTGGAGGAGTACCGCTCCAATACCAGATTGGCTGGCGTCTGTTGAGATCTTTGTAGGGCGAGTCGTGTCAAAGAAGGCCAGCACTGGTGCCGTGACCAGTTTGTGCTTGAGCTCCTCCCATTCCCGCTGATGCGACTGGTGCCAGTTGAATTCCGTCGATTTTTTTACGAGATGGCGCATGTTTGTTGTATGAGAAGCCAGGTTGGGAATGAACTTCCCAAGGAAGTTGACCATGCCGAGGAATCTTAAGACAGCCTTCTTGTCAGCCGGTCGTGGCATGGCTGTGATGGCGCTAACCTTGTCTGCATCGGGACGGACCCCGGACCTTGAGATGTGGTCCCCGAGGAATTTCAGCTCCGTCTGGCCGAAAGCACACTTCGCACGGTTGAGACGCAGGCCATTTTGCCGTATGCGGGTGAAGACACGTCGAAGACGATGCATGTGTTCCTGCGGAGTGGTGGACCAAATGATGATATCGTCCACATATACACGTACCCCTTCGATGCCTTCCATCATCTGTTCCATAATGCGGTGGAATACTTCAGATGCCGAAATGATGCCGAATGGCATCCGGTTGTAGCAGAATCTGCCAAAAGGGGTGTTGAATGTGCATAGTCTTCGGCTGGCCGGGTCCAGTTTGATCTGCCAGAATCCTTTGGACGCATCCAATTTAGTGAATATGTTGGCTCGCGCCATCTCGCTGGTGAGGTCTTCTCGTTTCGGGATGGGATAGTGTTCCCGCATGATGTTGTTGTTCAGATCTTTTGGATCTATACATATACGGAGCTCGCCAGAGGGCTTCTTTACACAGACCATGGAGCTGACCCATGGCGTGGGCTCCGTGACCTTGGATAGGACCCCTTGGTCCTGAAGAATCTGCAGTTGTGCCTTGAGGCGGTCTTTGAGAGGCGCAGGAACCCTGCGAGGTGCGTGAACGACAGGGATGGCGTCCGGTCTGAGTCGAATCTTGTACGTGTGTGGCAATGTCCCCATGCCTTCAAAAACCTCCTGGTTGTGAGCGAGGAGGGAATGGAGATTCGCGTGGAACTCAGCATCCGGGAAGTCGGATATCTCATCTGGAGAGAGAGACATGATGCGCTGTACCAGGTGAAGGACCTTACACGCTTGTGCGCCCAGTAACGAGTCCTTTGATGAGCCCACAACTTCGAAGGGGAGTGTGGCCGTGTACCTCTTGTGAGTCACCTGTAGCTGGCAAGATCCTATGGACGGGATAACGTTCCCGTTATAGTCAACCATCTTAAGCCGGGATGGTGTGATGGGTGGTTTGACCTTCATGGCCTGGACTGCAGAGTAAGCAATCAGGTTGGCGGATGCGCCGGTGTCCAGACGGAAGGCGACGCGCGATCGGTTGACCGTCAGGGTGGCACACCACTCATCGTCTGGATTGATGGCATTGACCTTGTTGACATCAATGACGGCAACTCGGAAGTCATCCTGGTCATCTGCATCACTTAATTGGAAGTCTTGATGCGTGGGCTGGACGGTCCTGACTCGTGTGCGAGGTTGTCGAGGATGCGCCGGATCCATAGGTTGAGCCGCACGACAGCGGGCTGCGTAGTGGCCTATCATGGCACATCTGTTGCACTGTCGGTATTTTGCAGGACATTGCCCTTTTAAGTGTAGACCTCCACAATTTCTGCACGTCATGACGTCACGGCGTTCGTTGCGCCACTGCGCATGCGCAGTGCGATCTTGCGGTGGGCGCGCCTGCGCAGTGCGTCCCTCGTTGTGGCCGTTATTTTTGGCGCGCACCTGCGCGGGAGACCGCGAAAAGCGCGGGAAGCGGCCGCTGTCGTCCGGGCCGTGGGGCGGGAAGAAATCGACGGCCTGGATGCGTTCAACGTCGTGGGCGGCCTGGCTTGCCGATTCGACGGCTGGGGACCCCCTCCGTGCCAACTCGGACGCCTGAAATCGGGCAAAACGGCAGGTAGCATTTTCATGGAGGACACAGGCTTCCACAGCAGACGCTAAGGTGAGGCTCTTTATTTTAAGAAGCTGCTGGCGTAGGCCACTAGAGGCAACGCCAAAAACAATCTGGTCCCTGATCATGGACTCTGTGGTGGTGCCGTAACCGCAGGACTGCGCCAGAATCCGGAGGTGCGTCAAAAAGGGTTGAAAAAGCTCCTCCTTACCTTGCAGGCGTTGCTGAAAGATGTATCTTTCGAAAGTTTCGTTTACTTCAGTTTGAAAGTGCTGGTCCAGTTTCAGGATGACCGTGTCATATTTGGCCTGGTTTTCGCCTTCTTCGAACACCAGTGAATTAAAGACATCGTTTGGGTGGGGGCCTGCGTAGAAGAGGAGCATTGCAATCTTCGAATCATCCGAGACATTCTGTTTTTCGGTGGCACGGAGGTACAGGTCAAATCGCTGCCTGTAGAGCTTCCAGTTGGTGCCTAGGTTCCCCGTGACTTGCATCGGCTGCGGTTTGCCGGTGTGGTCCATGTCCAGAATGGCAGGTTGGTAGGCAGGTATCGATCCACTCCTGTACCATGTGGTGTTGGGTGTTCTGACACACAGATGAGCCAACACAGTTGCATATGGTACAACGCTTCTTTATTTAAACTCACTATTTACAACTTGGTCTTTGCACTCTGCACGTGGGGGGCTCCCTGCTTGTGGTGTTTCAACAGCTCTTTCTTGTTTCCTTCTCCCCAGACCTACTGACCTCCAGGTGTCGTGCTCGTGCTTTTTATGTGGTTGGTGTTCTTGTCTGTGATTGGTTGTGGTGTTGTGTACTCTGATTTGCCTGTTAGTGTGTCCATCATGATGTGTGTGTTTGAATATCATGACAATGCATATCTATACAGTTCACCGTGGGCGGAGCCAGCCGGCAGGAGCTACCGGCGAACCTGTAGTGCAGGTCCGACCTTACATCTCCTATTACAGTGGTTCACCACAGGCGTCAAACTGGATTATCTGTCCCAGCCCCGGCTGAGATTTCAGTATCGGGGTGCGGAGAATCCAGCCCAGTATTTTTCCATTGCCTCAGCCCATGATCAGCCTCAGCCTCTTTGGGCACATGAAGGGGACACATCCCCAAGTGCCATTCCAGTTGCCTCACAGTGCACAGGTCCATTGGGAACAGTGTCTTCTACGCAGTCTTCCTGCGTAGCTATAAATGGCACCGCATAATTAATTTTGGGAATTAAAGCTTAGAAGTCACCAATCTGAAAAGACCCAGTCATTCATGATTGAAATTGATAAAAGCCCATTTTAGACATTTTTTAGAGTGAGTCAATGCTTTCAGGAAAAGAGTGGTTAACAATGAATGGATCTTGTTTAAAAGTAAACAATCTCAAAATGTTTCTTGTTCAAGATAGTCAGCAAAACTCAAACATATCCTAATTCACCAATTTGACTTTGAAATTTAATTCAGACATACGGCCTTAGTGTGCCATGAACTTGAATGTCAGTTTTGTGCTTGGTAGAAATTTGTTGGAAAATGTGGAACTTTTATGAGCTTAGTGACTTGAGGCAGTGATAGATAACAATCAGACATGGTTTTGACGTAGAAGCGGAAATAGTGTTGCACAGCCTGCCTTGGTAATTGACTCAAGAGGTTTGCCGTGTATAGATGTAGCAAATTCTCGGCTGCTGCCAAGATGAACCTGAATGGTGATTACCTACAGTTAATACTGGCACTGCAGTGCACTCATATGTTGCTTCAAGTAATTGAAGGTAAATTGTCAGGATTACCTTTTGTAATATAAAATATGTCTAGCCACAATTCGACTCTGCTAATTAAAACATTTTATTAACAGAATGTAATTGGGATATTATTAACAGTAAGTATGTTTGGGTAAAAACTGTGATAAACATCTGCCTTATGTTCAAACAAGCTCTTTAAATGTTATTCTTGTAGGTCGGGAATTTACCTTCTTAACTCTCAGAATAAAGCAGCTGATTACCATATCTTAATAACTTCTTCCCTTGACAGGAGAACCAGATGGGATTGAAGTCTCTCAAACTCCTTCAGAAGTAAAGGCCTCTGAGGGACAATCTATCAACATGGAGTGCTCTTGGGCCAAGGATCTACAGGTGGAAAGTGTAAGGATCAATTGGACTAAAGACTCAGAAACGATTCTCAGTACAACCAGTTTTAGTCCCACTCCAAATCCAGTTTCCAATGGATTCTCTTACACCATCAACACAACTAAAACAAAGCTGACAATTAACAGTATCACTGTGGATGATGCGGGACTCTATCTTTGTCAGATATTTATTGAAATACCAGCACCCGTTCGAAGAGGCTCTGGAAATGGAACGCAATTAACTGTGCAAGGTAAATATTCACTAAAATTATAAATTTCATTTCATAATAATAATCTTTATTATTGTCACAAGTAGGCTGACATTAACACAGCAATGAAGTTACTATGAAAAGCCCCTAGTCGTCACACTCCGGTGCCTGTTTGGATTCATTGATGGAGAATTCAGAATGTCCAAATTACCTAACAGCACGTCTTTCGGGACTTTCTGGGAGGAGACCGGAGCACCCGGAGGAAACCCATGTAGACACGGAGAACGTGCAGACCCCAAACAGACAGTGACACAAGCTGCGAATTGGACCTGGCTTCCTGGCGCTCTGAAGCAATAGTACTAACCACTGTGCTACCGTGCCGCTCATGGAATGCCAAGCAAATCTTTTTAAGCCTCTTAACCAGACAATATCATTGATATTTAAATATAAAAGAACCACCAAGAATCACCTTGAAACATTTATATATTATTACCAAATCACTAAACGGTAGCAGTGAGACTCAAGGTCCCGTTAAAGCCTTCAAGAACAGTAAACCTCGTAGTTTTGATCTTACGACTGTATATGATTGGCTTAGATTGAAAAATCATGCAAAATTGTGCAAAGGAGCTGGCATCAAGTTAAGAGAAGAAACTGATTAGACAGCATTATCAGATTTCAGAATGGCTCTGTCATGACAGATGTGACAAAGATTTTTAAAAACTGCAAATGCTGTATCTCTGAAATAAAAAGGAACGCAAATTGCAGGGAAAGATAGCTTAATGTCAGAGTGAAAACTATTTGAGTAATTGCAGTAATGCCAGCTTTAACATGCAATTCAGAATTCACCAAGTGAATTGATGAAATGATTGCAGTTAATTTCTTCACAACCTTACATTTGACATTCCAGTTACTATAAATGGTTTTGTTTTAAAATGCATAAGTACATGCCTATGGGAACAAGAGTGGACCATTTATACTCTGAGTGCCCATTCCGCCATTGAATAAGATCAGGTCTGTTCTTTGGCTTAACTCCAGGGAGCCACCTTTGCCCCGTAGGCCTTAATGGCTTTGGTTCACAAAAATATAGCAATCTCAGTGATAACATTAACAATTGATCTACCATGAAATACTGTTTGGGGAAAGGTGTTTCAAACTTTTACCACCCTATGATTCTGTTTCCCTGCTTCATCTTTTAATGTCTCCTATTCCTAAACTCCCCAAACGTTCATTATCCATTCTCCTTAATATCTTGAATACTTCAATCGAATCACCCCTTAATCTTCTAAATTCCAGGGAAGACTACCCCGTTGTGTGATCTCTCTTTGTAATTTAACCCTTGGGAGTCCAGGTATAATTTTAGCAAATAAATGCCGCACACCCTCCACAGCCAAGACATCCTTCCTAAGGTGTTGTCTGGAACCGTTCACAGTTCTCCGGTTACGGTCAAATCATACCGGAGCTTTATATAAGTGATGCACAACTTCTGCCTCCATGTATTCTAGCCCACTAAGTATAAAAGTCAACATTTTATTTCTGTTTTTATTTCCTGCACCTATTCACAACACGTTCAGAACCTGGACCCCATGTCTTTTAGTTTTTCAACATTTAGAATATATCTTGTTCTGTATTTTTTAGGTCCAAATTGAATGACCTCACTTTTTCCAATATTGAATGCTCTACAGTCTTGCCCAATCACTATTAATATCTTTTTGTAATTTTACTCTCCTATCCATGCTGCTTACAATACCAGCTATCTTTGTATCTTTGACAAATGTGGATATGTTCCCACCAACTCGGTTACAAAATATAGTTGTGGCCCCAAAACAGATCCTTGTGGACCATCACTCTTCACAACCTTCCAATTGGAGTTCCTGCACATTCTCCTTACTGTCTGGGCGCAATCTACCGGTCGCGTCCCACCTGAACGGGGGTGCGGTGCGGCCGGCTGGTAGATGCCGGGAAAGACCACCCCCGGGCTTCCTGATGGCCGTTGCGTCTCGTGAGATCTGGTTAGATTCTGACAATGGGCTCTGACAATCTGACAACCCAGTCTCGCATGTCTAAGTGGTTTAAGAACCCACTTAACCCTGCTGCTCCAGGATCTAACCGGCTCCCGGCATCTACATGCCTCCCCAGGGAGAGCCCAGCTGGGTGCTGTTTAGTACTGGTCCACGCAAATGTGGACCAGGCGGGAAGGCACTTCGAGGGTCTCCCAGGTAATTGGAGGCCGCTGGGTGGTCAAAGACAGAGCAGCATGGCATCCTGGCTCTCCCCCCTGGTACCCAGGCACAGCCATCCTGGTTTTGGGGGCTCTTGCATGATTCAGCCATTGTGCGTGAACCCGCTCTGGGCGCAACATGGTCGCTGATCGTGCCCTAAGTGTCCTTTTGGGCGTGTTTGGCAGGGTGTTTCCTGCTGGCTTTGTGGATGAGATCCAGACCTGGATTCACCCACACAATCATTTTTTGAGGACTTGGGGAATTTCTCCGTGTTCTAATTCATACTTAGAAATTATTTTAGCAGTGGGAAGCTGAACCCCCATACAGACTGGTTCCTCAGAGATCAGGATGCCATTTTTAAAGCATCTCTAAGTGAGATTGAGGGCCCCCCATGTCCCCCACCCACAGACAATGCCACCCCCCCCAGACATTGGTATAAAGCTCCTCCAAGTGAGCACAACCCGCTACGGGGTCACTGAGGGCCCCCCTTTTAGACCCCCTTTCAGGACCCCCCACTTCACCCCTCCAACCTTCATGATGCCCCATGATGGGTGGCACGGTAGCACAGTGGTCAGCACTGTTGCTTCACAGCTCCAGGATCACGGGTTCAATTCCCGGCTTGGGTCACTGTCTGTGTGGAGTCTGCACGTTCTCCGTGTCTGCGTGGGTTTCCTCTGGGTGCTCCAGTTTCCTCCCACAAGTCCCGAAAGACTTCTGATTTGGTTTGTTAGGTGATTTGGACATTCTGAATTCTCCCACCATGTACCCGAACAGGTGCCGGAATGTGGCGACTAGGGGCTTTTCACAGCAACTTCCTCGTAGTGTTAATGTAAGCTTATTTGTGACAATAAAGATTATTAATTCTTAATTCACTACCCACCCTTCATACCCGCCCCCTCACCTCCCTTTCATGGGCATGGCCCCCCTTAGGCCCTGACCCTTGGCAGTGTCAACCTAACCCCTGGCACTGCCAGCCTGGCACCCGGACAGTGCCCTGGCCTTGTGGGTTGGCACTGCCAGTGTGCCCAGGTGCCAGGGGAATGCCATCCTGTCCATGACCACCCTGGGGGCTCCTATGGCCTTTGAGACTCCGGGAATGGGGATCACGTCTGGTCTCCACTTGTGGAAATAAACCTAATGATTATCGGGATCACGTCCAGCGAGGGCGAGATCCGGATTGTGCCGGTCTCTACAGGTCGGGTGACTCATACACGGTTTTGTACCCGCCATAAAGCCCGATTTGAGCCTCTTCCGCGATGCTCCTGGCGCAACGAGGTTAGCGCCAGTTGCAATACGGTGGCAAAAATCGCACATCTAGTATCTCAGTTGAAGACCAAATCTTCTGAGAGCAAAGCTGTTGCCAAGCACAGAGAAAAATACATAAGAGGAAGTTTTCCTGATATTAATTCACATAGTTTATCCTTTATAATGTAACTGTTTATCATTTTACATTGTATAAGAAAGTTTATTCATTCGTGTTATTTTTGAGTATTGGTATGCAAATGTTTAACACAGGATCTGTATTAAAATAGAAGAAATCAGGTTAATGTGAACAAGTTATGTGTTTGTATACACGTACTTATTCACCGGATTATTATTCAAACATGAGATGCTTTACCACAATTAGCTAGAAAGGCAGTGACCATAACTTCATTCAATTGGCAATTAGCTCAGCTTTAAAAATGGAAGAATATAAAAAGCTAAGGGAAGAGGGCAGGGAATGACATATTCTAGTTGAAGAGGTAATGCCATCATAGGTATAAAGGGTCCAATAGCCTCCTTCTGGTACTAGTGCGACTGATTGGTAGGGGTCAGTCCGATGAGAATCATGGTGTGGATAATATGGACAATGATAATATTGATGAGCTGCACTTTTGCTGACCTCCGTCTTCATATATATGCAATCCCTATTTTTGTAAGATTATTTCAAATAGACAGTGCTTTCTTTTTGATCCTGAAACCTGGCATTAAACATGTCTTTTGCCTATGAGGGAATCAATACAACTAGCCGGGAAAATAAAATTAAACAAGGTGTAAATTGGGCAACCGAGCAAATTTCATCTGTTTCCAACTGGATGCATTAAGTTAAAATTATATTCCATGGTGTAAACTATTCCACACCTTTGTCGATTAACATGTTAGGTTTGCATCGATCCTCTCCATCACCATACATACTGTATACCTGTATTACTTTATCATCTATCACATACAGGCTTTAACTATTTTGGACTCCTTGACTCATTGATGTTGCAAACACTTCTAATCCTGTTTCCATTTTCCTTTTTCATTCATTCATGGATGTGGGCATTGCTGGCAAGTCCAGCCTTTGTTGCTGATGTCTCATTGCCTTTGAGAAGATGGCGGGTGGTCTTCTGAAATCGGTGCAGTCCATTTGGAGTGGGTACATTTGTATTGCTATTAAGTAGGGTGATTCAAGATATTGACTCAGCAATTGTGAAGGAATGGAGAGACATTTCCAAGTTAGGATGGTGTGTCACTTGGAGAGAAAACATGGGAGCTGTGGTGTTCCCATGAAATTGCTGCCTGTGGACATCACGAGTTGGGAGATGGTTTTAAAGGAGCCCTGGTGAGTTACTGTGCATCCTGTAGATGGCACACTGCAGTGAGGGCTGAGGGACTAAATTAAATGCCTACAGAGAATGAACTGCTTGGAAGTACTTCTCATACCTAATACCCCAGTCAAAATGCCAATCTTTACACAGCAAAGATACTGACAAAAGTGGACAAAAAAATACACCTGGAATAGGAAGCTTCCCTGAAATTAATTCACATACGCGGGGCAGGATTCTCCGTTAGCCGATGCAGAAATCGGGAAATGTGATTGGGCGGAGAATAGCTTCTGACGCCAAAATCGCGGCAGGCGTCGAATTGACGCCAAATCGCGATTTTCTGTCACCTCAAAAACGCAGTCAATGGGTTTCACTTTGCACGTACAGTAGGCACCATTTGCATATCATTAGCGGGCCCGACCCGGTACTCTCCAGGGCCTCCGCCATTCTCTGCCTCCGATGGGCTGAGTGCTTTTAAAAATCGTGAAACCGGCGTGGCGGTTGCTGAGGGAAAGAGAGGACATACAGAAGGTGCCCAACATCGCCAACGACAGTTGTGCTGATGGCCGGGGGGGCTTCTGCCAGGGCTGGGGGGAGTAGTGAGGGGAGGCCAGGTGTGCTGTGGGGTCGGTGTGGACGGGCATGGAACACCGTTGCCGCAGCCGCCAAGGCAGCCATGCAGCTGCGCACACCGCTAACGGCTCACTTTGAACCTGGTGCCATGGGTCGTATAGGTGTCCCCCCCAGGGCAAATCCTTGGATGCCCTTGGCCCCAGACCACCCATCAGCTGTATGGGCATGCTCCAGCACAACCAGTGCATCTTTTTGGTTGGGATAAGTGTGTGTAGGGAGTGTAATGTTTACGTGCGGCTGCGGTTGTCAGCCTCCCAAGTGTCGATCACGGATCGGGCGAATCCCGCACCATCTTTCAATGGAATCTACTGTGTTCCACGTGGCACCAGTTCTAGCCCCTCAACAGTAGCGGAATCGGTCCAGGTGCGGCGCCAGTTTGTCTGTCGTAAAAGTCCAAGGATTCTCCGTTGGCGTCAACACTTAGTCTCAGTAACGGAGAATCCCACCCTTTATTTTTGTTTTTGTAATGTAAAATAAGGCAGGAACTGGCCAAGGTAGAGTGGAACAAGTTACTGGTGGGGAGATCTACAGAAGAGCAGTGGGGATGTTCAAAGAGGAATTGGGAGCGTACAGGCCTAACATGTTCCCTCTAGAGTAATAGGAAGGAGTAACAAGCCAAGAAAACCATGGATGACCAGAGATATTTAGGATACAATGAGAAGGAAAAGAGAGGCATTTCATAAATACAAGGGTATTGCAGTTGATGTAGTTTACATGGATTTCAGCAAAGCATTTGACATGGTCCCACATGGGAGACTTATAAAGAAGACAAATGCACATGGGACACAGGGGAACTTGATAAGGTGGATTCAAAGCTGGGTGAGCTGTAGGAAACAGAGGATGATGACAGAACACAGAACATACAGTGCAGAAGGAGGCCATTCGGCCCATCGAGTCTGCACCAAACCACTTAAGCCCCCACTTCCACCTTATAACCCCTCCTAACCTTTTTGGACACTAAGGGCAATTTAGCATGGCCAATCCACCTAACCTGCACATCTTTGGACTGTAGGAGGAAACTGGAGCACCCGGAGGAAACCCACGCAGACACGGGGAGAACGTGCAGACTCCGCACAGATGGGTATCAAACCTGGGACCCTGGTGCTGTGAAGACACAGTGCGAACCACTGTGCTACCCTGCTGCCTCTAGTGACAGAAGGCTGCTTTAGTGACTGGAAGCCAGTGTCCAGTGGTGTACCACAGGGGTCTGTGCTGGGTCCCGTATTATTGGTATTATTGGTCATAAATGACTTAGATGACTATGTGGGGGGTAGGATCAGTAAGTTTGCGGATGACGCAAAGATTGGCCGGGTGGTTAACAGTGAGGCAGAGAGTCTTGGGTTGCAAAAAGACATAGACGGGATGATCAAATGGACAGAAAAGTGGCAGATGGAATTTAATCTTGAAAAGTGTGAGGTTTTACATTTTGGAAGGAGCAATTTGACAAGGAAATATTCAATGAATGGCTCCACAATACTGAGAAAAAAAGAGACCTTGGCGTGTTTGTAAATAGATCTCTGAAGGCAGAAGGGCAGGTTATTAGGGTGGTGAAAAAGGCATATGGTACACTTGCCTTTATCAATCATGGCATAATAGATTACAAAAGGTAGGAAGTCATGTTGGTGAGGCCTTAGCTGGAGTGCTGTGTGCAGTTCTGGTTTCCACATTATAGGAAGGATGTCATTGCACTGGAGTGGGTGCAGAGGCGTTTCACCAGGATGTTGCGTGGGAGGGAACATTTAAGTTATGAAGAGAGATTGGATAGACTTGGGTTGTTTTCGCTGGAACAAAGAAGACTGAGGGGCGACCTGATCAAGATGTACAAGATTATGAGGGGCATGGACAGGGTGGATAGGGAACAGCTGTTCCCCTTAGGTTGAAGGATCGGTTACAAAGGAACACAGGTTCAAGGTGAGGGGCGGGAGGTTCAGAGGGGATTTGAGGAAAAGCTTTTTTAGCCAGAGGGTGGTGCCAGTCTTGAATGCACTGCCTGGTAGGGTGTTAGATGCGGGTTGCCTCACATCCTTTAAAAAGTACCTGGATGAACACTTGGCACATCATAACATTCGAGGCTATGGGCCATGTGCTGGCAAATGGGATTAGGATTGTCAGATCAGGTGTCTTATGCGGCAGTGCAGACCCAATGGACCAAAGGGCCTTTTCTGCCCTGTATTTTTATGTAATTCTGTAATATTGCCCAGACATTTCATACCATCATCTGATCAATATTTTCCATTTTATTACGCCTGTAGAAAAATCTATAGAAAAATATAATGGAATTTAATTCCATATATATCGTAATACATATTTTTGGCCTACACACAAGAAAAAAAATTTTTCTCGCTTTCATTTATTTTTGGTCATTCCTGTTTCTCATCAGCATGCTAACACTTGGTGGTATCATATAAAAGTACAAAATCAAGTTCAATTTGTGTGCCCGATGACACTTAGCACTATCTTACCACCATAACCTTTGTTCCCTCAGATTAGTCGCACTGCTTGTCTGACATTAATGAGCAGAAGTGTGCTCCAGCTAAATATTAGGAAGACTGAAGCCATCACCTTTGGTCCCTGTCACAAACTCTATTTCCTGCCTACAGCTTCCATCCCTGAAAACTATCTTAAACCGAGCAAGACCATTCGTGCTGTGTTTGGACCCAAGTTGAGTTTCTGACCAGATATCTGCATCAACCCCTAGCTCCCTCTACTATCTTCTGTAGCATTGATGGACTCTTACCCTGCCTCGGCTCATCTGCCGCTGAAACCTGCATCCATGCCTTTCTTACCTCGAGACTTGACTATTCCGATGCTCTTCTTTCTATCATCCTATCTTCCATCACACACAAACGTGTGCTTATCTAAAACCCTGCTGCCCGTATCTTAATTCGCTCCAAATCTCAATCATCTACCATATCCGAATGGTGACCTTCACGGCTCCAGGTTGAATGATGCCTCAGTTTTAAAATCATCATCCTTGTTTTCAATTTCCAGCAGGGCCTCCCCCCTCCCTATCTTCGTAGCCTCCTCCAATTTTCAGGATCTCAATGGCCCTCCCATTCTGGTCTCATGTGCATCCCAGATTTTCTATCGCTCTATTTGCGGTTAGGAATTCAATTGCCTCGGTCCTAAACTCTGGAATATCTTCCGTAATCCTCGCCACCTCCCTGTAATATTTAAAATGCTCTTCAAAATCTAGCTTGTTGGTGATTTCTCACAAATGTGAGTCAGTGTCAAAATTGTTAATATTCACATCGCTCTTGTTAAGCACCCTGAAATATTTTACTCCATTAAGTGTGCTGAATAGCCTTGGGGGGGGGGGGGGGGGGGGGGAGGGGTGTACAACTCTTGGGTATCATGTACGGTACTCTTTCAGAGGCTGGATGGCGTTGAGTGTAGGGGGGGGGTAGGGGGAGTGGACTCTATAGGTAAATGGTGACTATGGGCGGTCCTGGATTCCTTTTTCTTTTTCTCTTTTGTTTTTTGTTTCCACCGTGGGAGGGTTTGGTTTATTGGATGCATATATTGACAGGTGGGCCGTTGTTTGGGGTGGTGAGAGGATGGGATCATTGGTATTGTTAAGGGGATTGATTTTGTATTTGCTACCATTTACTGTTTGTGGGTGGGGTGTAAATGTTTGAAGGAAAATGTGAAAATGTAGAATAAAAAAATATATATTTTTTTAAATTGTTCTAAATAGCACTCAACCATATTACCAAGAAAAAGTGTGGGAGAGAGAGAAAGATGATTCCTATTAAGGAGAGAAAATGGGACAGGAAATTACTTGGCAAGTCATACTCACATTCACACATTTTCCACCTCCCCACTTTTCCAGTATGATTGTGCTTCACAGATAAGTTTATTTAAATGTCATGTGTCGACTTAACTTTAAGATCATTAATAAAAGAGTAAAAGGAGCTTTTAGAAGGAACCTTTTCAAGTGGAGGGTTGTGGGGACATGGAATACCCTACTCGAAACATCGACAGGAGCTAAATCAACTCTGGTTCTTAAAAATATCAATAATCATATTAAACTTTATTGGCAGAAGTAGGCTTACATTAACACTGCAATGAAGTTACTGTAAAAAGCCCCTTTGTCTAAAAAGACAAAGGAGTGGATAAATATTTGAAACAAAAATAACTTGAATATATCTGGCGACTTTTACTTTGAGCAGCAGTTATTTTGAGATGATCAGAGGTTTCGATCAACAATGGTTCATTCACCAATAGTGCTGGTTACATTGTACCACCTACAGCCCTACTGAGAAAGCTAAGCGAGGTTTGGTATGCGTTCCTGCCTTTTGCATCCAGTCAATTTTTGTTTCAATTTTAACAGTTTCCTACGATTTTTTTTGAAGAGATTTTGGGCGCGATTGAATGGCCACGCTGCGTCCGAAAAGCAGCTCAGATTGGGGGCCTCATTGGGGAACTACCTGACGAGGCCGCACTTAGCCCCGTTTTCTGCACTGAGGAGCTCAGCTCACCGGACCTCCTCAGCGAGAGATCAGGACGCCTTTTTTAAAATCGAGCCCCCAACGCAATCCCCAACATCCCCTTCCCCAAGCACCAACTCACTATAGTGGCCACCACGCACGACCCCACACCCACGCAGGGCACCATCCCGGCCCGATCACCACTGTGCAAATAATTCCAGCTTGGCACCTTGACAGTGCCAGGCTGTCACCCAAGTGGCAAGGCCAGGGTGTCAGGCTGGCAGTGCCAGAGTGCCCAGGTGACACCAGCAGTGCCAGGGTATCAGCCTGCCCAGGAGACATGCACCTGAGGGCTTCCAATTCCCTGGGAGAACCTGAGTGCCATTCCGTCTGGTCCCCGTTTGTGGAGACCAGTGCTGAATGGTGCTCGCCCGAGGTCTCCAAGGCAAGGGAGTTTGATCCCACGCCTTGGCGAGATCTCAGGAATGCATATTAGAATGAGACCAGCTATCTCACTCTAATATGCAGATTTGCCATAAAGTGAACCTGCCCACAATGGGAGGGATTCACATCGCGAGATCACGTTAGATCTCACGAGGGGTGTCGAGGCACGTAGAAGTGGGTTGCGCTACGTCGCGCTGCTTCTCGGGCACAACGTGACTGGTCGAACCCCCAAAAATGTTGCCGCTGGGAGTGAATTGCGTGCACTTCGCACTCCTGTTGGGGGCAACATTCACGAAGAGAGTCAGGACATGCAAATGTGTCAATGCTCTGCCGTCGCAAATTCAGAGCAATTCCTGGTCCAGCAGGCATTCTAAACGCTGGGGCCGGAGTTAGTACTACCAAACCTGGCAGCTGGGGCTGTTTTTAAGCGCTCACTTGCAGCCATGAAGACCACTCAGAAAAGGCCTGTCCCTGGGTTTGGGAGTCTGAGGTGGAATTCTCTACCTCAGAGGAATGTGGATGCTCCATTGCTGAATATGTTTAAGGCTGGGATAGACAGATTTTTAGTCTCGTATGGAATAAAGGGATGGGGGAGTAGGTAGGGAAGTGGAGTTGGAACCAAGGTCAGTCATGATCATATCGAATGGTGGAGCCAGTTATATGGCCCTGTGGTCTCCTCCTCTTTTGTTTTTGTGTTCTTGAATTTTCTTTTTGTTCACGGGATGTGGGCATCGCATTTATTGCCCATCCCTAATTGTTCATCCCTAAATGCCCTGAAGGGGCAGTTAAGAGTCAGCCACATTGTGTCTGGACTCATATATAGGCCAGACCAGGTAAGGATGGCAGATTTCTGTCCCTAAAATACATTAGTGAACCAGATGGGTTTTTACAACAATTGGCATTGGTTTCATGGTCATCACCAGATATTTATTTAATTCAAATTTCACCATCTACAGTGATGGGATTTGAAGCTGGGACCCCAGAGCAGTACTCTGGCTTTCTGGATTACTGGTGCCCAGTGACACCATCACTACGCCACCACCTCCCCTGAATGTAACTTACCAAATTTAATTCCATTACATTCAATGGTGAAACCAGTTATAGGGCTGAACAGTATTGGTGGCCTAAATTACCATCAGTACAAATGGAACGATTAACCTAGGGTACTTCTGCGACAGCTGTATGTTAGTTCTCTCAGAGTGTTGGGCTCAAGAACTCGAATGGCAGTTCCGCCAATGTCAATATTCACAATTTAACAAGAATTAATGCATCTTTAATCATCACAAATTGAGAATGATCAAAAGTATATTGTTGTTAATTGTATTTCTTTAGGACCGTTCAATTTAATAAAATAATGTGAGCTTGTTCTTGGAATATCATAATATTCGAATAATGTGTCCACACAGCTTGTAATTAAAAATGAATTTTGTTCCATTTTGGCAGGTGGCGCCTATTAGTTGGGTGTCTTATATTTCAGTTGATAATTTTGAAATAGGTTGAAGAGCTGGAGGACCCCAAGAGAATACTGCATTGCATGATCTGCAAATTCAGGGTCAACTTGACTAAACCACGATGATTTCTTCCATGCTGAGATCCAGGAAATGTCAACTCTCACTTATTTTATTAATTGATTAACCTGTTCAAAATGTCAATCAAGATATCCAATTCAGATCTGAAATCTGTGTCTGCTTCCAATAAAGCATTATTTTCTCTACACTGTTTATAGCAGGGGAGGAAAAAGTGAATTACTGGCCTGTACTGGGAGTTTTCGTATTGTTGGCGTTATCGGTTCTTGTAATTTTATATTACAAGAAAAGACAGAAAAGTCAGAGAAATTCAACGATGCCAGGTATGTAACTGATCAACATTTGTTCAAAGCAAAATATGAATTTCAAACTGAAAAACAGCTGAACTGATGGTTCACAAATGCATTCAGATTCGTAGCACAGAATACAAATGCATTTACATGGCACAATTAGGACATTTGCTCATCTCTTTCCCCTATTTGTCACAACACTTTTCCGACAAGCACATGAGAAATGAAAGACAGCCATCTGAAGTGCTCATAAACATGTCTGGCCTATATATGAGTCCAGACACAATGTGGCTGACTCTTAACTGCCCCTTAAGGGGGTTTAGGGTTGAACAATTAGGGATGGGCAATAAATGCGACGCCCACGTCCCGTGAACAAAAAGAAAATTCAAGAACACAAAAACAAACCAGTGTACTTTAACGCAGTATACATTCAATATCTAGTGGCCAGTGTCTACAGTAAGTATTTGTATAATTTATATATGATCATTCCTTTACATTTTGAAAATATGTGGATGGAAGTCGGCACTGAACCTCTCTCTGGGGTGTTTAATTGTTTCCTGACTCAGTTCATACTGCAATCGTGTTCATTCAGACATTACCAAGTCATGGGCTGGGATTTCGCTTGCATCTGCTTTTGCTCCGTCATTGTGACTTTGGCACAAGTTTGGCATAATTCCCATTACATAATAAGTAAGTACGGTTTCCACCACACTTGTGGCAAAGTAATGGCAGTGCAGTGGGAAAAGGTCTGAGTAAGCATTCACCCAATGCCAGTGAAATATAATCGTAGTATTTCTTTAAAAATGTTGTTCCTACTCCTGCAATATATTACAAATTATAATTTTTTAAGGTTATTGTAGAAGTGCGGAGTTCCCAAACACTGACAACAAGGATTTGTACTCACTAACTGAGCAGCTACTCCAATTCCTTAAAATACAATATAAACAGCCTTCAATAGAACCTTTCAATTGACCCCCCTCACGGTCCATTTGACCTCCTCGGGGTGCAGAAACTCCATTCAGCCAACCAGCCACACAGAAGCACTAGGTGGCATCACCAGACTCAACTCATCAGGATTCGCCTCCAAGCAACCATCGAGGCGAAGGCCAGGACATCTGCCTCCGCCACCGTCCACTGAGCCAGCAGGTCCGATACCCCAAATGTAGCCCTAAAGGACAGGGCTCCAGATCAATGTTCAAAATCGCTGATGTGATGATGAAAAAAGAATCCCAAAAAGCCACAAGCTTGGGATAGGACCAGAACATATGCTTATGGTCCGCGGGCCCCCTCGGACAGCGCTCGCACCTATCCTCAACCTTCGCAAAGAAACAACTCATTCTGGCCATAGTAAGGTGCGCCCTAAACAGTACCTTGAGCTGGATCAGACTCAACCTTGCAGAGTTCATCCTGCAGAGGGCCTCACTCAATGCCTCCTACTCCAATATAGATCCAGTTGCAGGACTGTTTAATGGCAGGAAGTATCGATCAGGGATCAATGGGTCATTTTCAAATTGGCAGGCTGTGATTTGTGAATACCGCAAGGATAAGGACTCAGCTATTTACAATCTACATTGATGATTTAGGCAAAAACAGAGAGTAATTGATCTAAGTTTGCTGATGATACAAAGTTAAGTAGGAATGCAAGCTGCAAAGAGGACACAAAGAAAGTGCACCAATTTTTAAAAAGATGTTATTCCTTTCTCAGAGTTACAAAGTGCAGACTGGACAGAGGCAAACCCCTAATCCATCTCCTATCTTGTTCCAAAAAACAAATCAAATTCAAACTGAATCCACTTCATGGTCCCCACAAGAGAGCCATACCAGATCCAAGCTGATAAGAACAGGCATTAGACCTGATCTCACTCTTGATCTTAGCCAAAAGACCGAGATGCGATGATACATAGACAGGTTAAGAAAATGGACAATAAGGTGGCAGATGGAGTATAATTTGAGGAAGTGTGAGGTTATCCATTTTGGTCACAAGAATAGAAAAGCAGAATATTTTTCAAACCCATGAAACTTGTAGATGTTGATGTTCAGGGAGACTTTGGAGCACTCATACAAGGAACACAAAGTTAACATGCAGGTACAACAAGTAATTAGGAAGGAAAATAGCACGTTGACCTTTATTACAAGGGGATTGGATTAGAAGCATAAAGAGGTCTTGCTACAATTGTACAGGACTTTGGTGAGACCACACCATAAGACCATAAGACATAGGAGCGGAAGTAAGGCCATTCGGCCCATCGAGTCCACTTCGCCATTCAATCATGGCTGATTTCAACTCCATTTACCCGCTCTCTCTCCATAGCCCTTAATTCCTCGAGAAATCAAGAATTTATCAACTTCTGTCTTACAGACACTCAACGTCCCGGCCTCCACGGCCCTCTGTGGCAATGAATTCCACAGACGCACCACTCTCTGGCTGAAGAAATTTCTCCTCATCTCTGTTCTAAAGTGACTCCCTTTTATTCTAAGGCTGTGCCCCCGGGTCCTAGTCTCCCCTGCTAATGGAAACAACTTCCCTACATCCACCCTATCTAAGCCATTCATTATCTTTGGAGTAGTGCGCGCGGTATTGATCTCCACGTTTAAGAAAAGATAGACTTGCATTGAAGGTGGTACAACATTTACTCCTGGGTTAGGGGGCTGATGAGAGGCTGCCTAATTGGGGATCTGGAGGGTAGAAAGGTGATTTCATTGAAATGTACAAGTTTCTACACGGGCTTGACAGAGTAGACACTGAAAGGTCGTTTCCACTAAATTGGCAACCTAGAACACGGGGGGCACCATTGTATGATAAAGAGATGGATAGACAAATTATAAATCTCTTGGAGAATTAAGGAATATGGGGAGCGGGTAGGAAAGTGGTTATGAAGCTGAAGATTGGGCATGATCATAATGAATGGTGGAGCAGGTTCAAAGGGCTGCATAGTCTGCATGGCCCTGCTCCTACTTCTCATCTTATAAGAGTCTTGCACAATTTAAATTGTTGTCTGTTTTGTGTATTAATGTGGACAACAGATTTGGTTACCTTTGTCCCTTTTTAAGTGCCAATTGACGTTATGAGAGAAGAGATCCACGAAGAAAACAATGAGAATGAGGGAAATGAGGAGAACTCAACTTCAAGAGGCTCGTCTCAGTGGGTATGTTACAGAACTGAAAGTCAGTTCAATTATATTACCAATTTCCTAAGGTCCTTTAAGAATGCAATAGTTAGTAAATCTATAAACCTCACAAAGTTGATTAGCTTATAAAAGGGCACCATAGATTTGTTTTTTACATACAATTTACAGTACAGAAGGAGGCCATTCGGCCCATCAAGTCTGCACTGGCTCTTGGAAAGAGCACCCTACCCAAGGTCAACACCTCCACCCTATCCCTATAACCCAGTAACCTCACCCAACCCCACCCAACACTAAGGGCAATTTTGGACACTAAAGGCAATTTATCATGGCCAATCCACCTAACCTGCACATCTTTGGACTGTGGGAGGAAACCGGAGCACCCGGAGGAAACCCACGCACACACGGGGAGGATGTGCAGACTCCGCACAGACAGTGTCCCAAGCCGGAATCGAACCTGGGACCCTGGAGCTGTGAAGCAATTGTGCTATCCACAATGCTACCGTGCTGCCCCTTAAATCATTCACCATAACTTTTTAATCACAATACCACTTGAACATTTACTGCCCAGATGTCTTCAATTCATTCCTGGGAGCATGAAAGACAACATTTTTTACCCATCAATAATTGCCCTTGAGAGTTTGGGGAGGCGGTGGCATAGTGATATTGTCATTGGATTAGTAAACCAGAAACCCAGGGTAATGCTCTGGGGATCTGGGTTCAAATCCCACCACTGCTGATGGTGAAATTTGAATTCAATAAAAATCAATAGTCTTATGCTGACCATGAAACCATTGTCGATTATCGTAAAAAACTATATGGTCCACTAATGCCTTTTAGGGAATGAAATCTGCCATCCTTACCTGGTCTAGCCTACATGTGACTCCAGACCCACAGCAATGTGGTTGTTTCTTAACTGCCCCCTCAAGAACAATTAGGGATGGGCAATAAATGCCCAGTCAGCAATGCCCACATGAACAAAAAAATAAATATGATAAATAGGGAATTATTAGATGCCTAGATTTTTATAAATACCCAGGAAGCTGAATGGTAGGGTGAACGCTTCATGGTCACAAGAAATCTGCCTTTGGTAGTAAATACACACACACAGAGTAGGTTCCTTTGGTTCCGGAAGCGTGTGCAATGGGGCACTTCATGCCATCGTCCCATTGATGGGCAGCACTGCTCTGATGCTGTATGGAGAGACATCACACATGAGAACGAGCGGATGGAAAGGATTGTAGTGGGCCAGCAGCTGGGAGGATAACAGTTGTCTCTTCACCCCTAGGAATGCCTCCTATTGTGGAGCTCCCCAAGCCCACTTTTGGTTCATTTTTAACAGGATGTGAAGAGGTGCCAACAGGGTGGCCAAATTCAGAATAAACTTCCCGTAATAATTTACAAATCCCAGAAACTATCTCAATTCTGTCACGTTTTGTGGGGCCGGGGCTCCTTTTAAAGCCTGGACCTTTTCCTCCACTGGGTGCAAGCCATCTTTGTCTACATGATAACCCAAGTGCATTACAGCCTTTGCTTGAAAGACGCATTTGCCTCTCTTCAGACAGGCGTCCGCTTGGGAGAGTCAGCTGAGAACTTCTTCCAGATTATCTAGGTGCTCCTTCTCAGTATTCCCGTGATGAGTATGTCGTCCAGATATACTGCCACTTTGGGTAATCCCTGGAGGATACCTTAGAACCCTAGAATTACTAGCGCAGGAGGCCATTCGGCCCATTGAGTCAACACCGACCCTCTGAAAGAGCACCCTACCTCGGCCCACTCCTTTGCCCTATCCTCATAACCCCACCTAACCTACACATTTTTGGACACTAAAAAGCAATTTAGCATGGCCAATAAACCTAATCCACACATCTTTGGACTGTGGAAGGAAACCAGAGCACCCAGAGGAAACCCACGCAGACACGGGGAGAAAATGAAAACTCAACACAGTCACCGAAGGCCGGAATTGAACCAGGGCCCCTGGTGCTGTGAGGCAGCAGTACTAAATATGGTTCCACCGTGCCTTCAATCACCCTCTGAAAAATGGTACAAGCGGAAGACACCCCGAAGGGAAGGCGAGACTATTCGAATAGCCCCGTGGGTATTTATGGTACTTCCGCGATGCGGAGTCCAATTCCAACTGAAGCTATGCGGGTCTCGTATCCAGTTTTATGAACGAGCAGCCCCCAACCAGTTTCACGTACAAATCCTCCACACATGGGTGATATGCCCTGTTTACAGTCAGTTTATAATCCCCTCAAAGGTGAACTGACTTATCTGGCTTCATCGCCGGTACCACTGGTTCACCTTCTCCGCAAATCGCACTGAGCGTTGATGCCCAAATTCTCCAGGCGTCACAACACAGTGTTTACCTTTGTGAGTAACATGTAGGGAACTGGTCATGTATCTGAGCTGGGCCCCTGAGTTAACATAAATGCATGCCTTGGCTCCTTTTACTTTGCCCAGGCCTTCCTGGAATACCTCCAGAAACTTCGGAGGACCTCGTAGAGCTTTCCGCTGCCCATCCAAACAATCTTCTGCTAATCAAAGCAAAGTGTCTGCAACCAATAACGGCCCAACAGATTGAGTCCCGGGCACTGTTCCATTATTAGTGGGAGTCGAACCGTCTGTTGCCTGTGGGTCACCTTGGTCACGGTGGTTCCAATAATGCACAATGGTCCCCAGTATCCATCATCAATCTGGCCTTAGTTCCGCGCAGGTTTAATGGCAGGATTTCCGTGTGAAGCCGGGAGAGGATCTGCTGACTGATGGCCCCTGTGCCTATCTCCATCACTAGGGGGTGTCCATTTACCTGCAGTTTGACTTGAATCGGCACCACCTTAAGGGCCGTGATGCAATTCAACTGCATCAGGTGTTCCTCCTCGGGGTGGGACACATGCAAGGTCCTGGACGGCGCGTTCTTTGCTGATTTCTGTGGCCTTGGTTGCTGTGTGTTCTAGGCCCGCAGGCTTGGCAATAGTGCTGGTACTCTCTGGTGTCCTCTGGGGAGTTGTCACATTGGTCTATGGTTCCCCTTGACCGTTGAGTCCGGACACAACGTTGCAGAGTTGGTTGTTGGTTTGGCGGTGATCTGGTCATTCAAGCACTGCCTTGTGAGGAGTTGGATTTCCAGGGCGAGGTTCAAACAACACTATGGACACTGCAGTTCATGGAACCTCGGAATTCCTGAACCCCTTTCTCCGCGTTCTCGCAGGACAGCGCTGGCTAAATTATTCTCTTCAAATCAAGCTTTTGGTCCATCTGCTTCTTCTGTGTGGCCATGTTATTAATTCTGCACACCAACCAATCCCTTAGCATCTCTGAAAATGATGGACTAAACTCACTATGCTCAGCCAGCCTTCGGAATAGGGTTTTAAAAATCTGCAACTGACTCCCCCGGAGCCTGCACAGCAGTATTGAATCAGTGCCGTTGCATAATCACGGACAGTTTTGGGTCATAATGGTTAGACACCAACTCTGCCAATGCAACAAAAGGTTTAGAATCCGCAGCAGCAGGAGGGTTTTAATTATGTCAAGGTTGGGGCCCAGCAGGCAGTCAAGAGGATTACCTTTGTTGGTCCACTCCACTGATGCCATTAGTCTGGAATAAGTACCTCATTTGCTCAGCATACTGAACTCAACCTTCTAGGTCTGGATCGAAGGCCTCTAACCTCCCTAAGAGCAGGTTGTTTAAAAAGCCTGATCAACACTTTGCAATCCCGGAGCAGCTGGGACGTCCAGAATCAGAGTTACAGTTTATTTTATCCCGTCGCCAGTATTAAGACCCAGGAAGCCAAATGGTAGGGTGAACGCCTGTTTATTCACAGTCACAAGAAATCTGCCTAAGGCAGTAAATACATACACAGAGTAAGTCCCGTTGGGACAACCAACATGCCGATCCCTCGCCCGGCCGGCCTTTGTTCTAGGTTATTATGAGCCCCAGCTGGGTGGGCCTCCGCCCACTAACGGGGAAGCTCATATTCCACGAGTCACACGGGGAGATCAATCTGGACATCCCCATGGGCCAATTGGGGGTTATTACAATTTTGTTTTGTGGAACTATTTTACATTAACTAGTAGAAATTATTCTAATATTTATACACCAACTACACTTCAGAAGACCAATATACCATTGAGTGAATGTGTTAATCTCTTCCTGCCAAAATCAAAGAAGTTAAACAGCAAAATCATGAATTAAAATTTCTTTAAAACATTAAATGGTACACAAATAAACTCAAGTTTGCAAAGTTTAATCAGCATCAGCTGGATCTACTTAGTACAAAGCTCAATTCCAAAATCAGCATAACGTTGATTTGGTTACTGTCCAGTTAGACACCTGGTACAGTTGACAAAGGTAAAGTATTTGAATAACAAGTCCATTGGATATGCTAAAATACATATAGTTCAACTTATTACTGATGAGCTTTGAACATTTTAGTGTTGACTCCTGGATGATTCTCACCTATTTGGGTGAGTACAGTAGAGGTGGTCGACTGACTTCCCTTGCCCAAGTTGGTCTTCGGAGACAACACGCTGAAGCTCCTTCAATTCCTCTTGAGCAGTCTTTCTATTCGGTATAGAGCTGCCTTGTATGTGGCTGTGTTTGGTTGAAAGCTAATTCAAATGTAATTCCCATTATTCTTCGGAAAACTTCATTGACATACAAGTGACACACTTAAACAATTGTCCGTATCTGAATCAGCTTCAAAAGCTTTCATCAGATGCTTCAAATATTCCCCCGCGTGTAACCTCTTTCTCAGATAAGTGTGATCAATCTCAAAATGGAGGAGTGCTGATTCACAAGCTGAGGGAGGGTGGTAGGTGATTAGAGAAGAGATCCAATTTGTTGAATATGTTTGTAAAAATGCACTGCAAATAATGCTCAGAGGCAGCATCATCCGCTGTCAGGTCTGCTGAATATTTTCAGAACTTTCGGTTTCTATTTCAGATTTCAGATAGGGCGGCACAGTAGCTCAGTGGTTAGCACAGTTACTTCATAGCACCAGGGTCCCCGGTTCAATTCCCGGCTTGGGTCACTGTCTGTGTGGAATCTGCACATTCTCCCTGTGCCAGCGTAGGTGGATTGGCAATGCTAAATTGCCCTTAGTATCCAAAAAGGTTAGGTGGGGTTACTAGGTTATGTGGATAGGGTGGAGGTGTGGGCTTCGGTAGCGTGCTCTTTCCAAGGGCCGGTGCATATTCAATGGGCCGAATGGCTTCCTTCTGCGCTGTAAATTATCTTTCCAGCATACACAGTACTTTGATTTTGTTTCAGGAATTAGTGTGCAATTGCCTGAAACCTCTCCAATGGGAAGAGAATATTTGCACGCTATCATTCATGGACTAGGAACTGTGTTAAGGAAAAGACAAGGCAGTGTAGTGTTTCTGGCGAGACGGCTCGATTCTTTTTTAACGTTATTGACACAATTTGAAAATACAATGTCTGATGCAAGCTGCAATTGCCATTTATCTTCATAGCTGAAACGTTTTGTGCCATGTTCTAAGTTTCATGGAAAATTACAATCCGTTTTAGAAGAAATTGAGATGTCAAAAAATGTAAGCTCGCAAACGCAGGGTCACCTGGGGTTGAAAGACTCATCCCATTGGTTCGGAATGAGGGTGAATCCAACATTTCTTGTTTCCTCAGCAACACAATGGAAAAGATTGTGTTTAGTCAGATGATGCCATTCAATTAACCAATAACTCCCTGGCTTTTTCAGATGACCTCATCGTTGTACGAATCTTTTGACTACTTTGCAATCAAAGATGAAAACGAAGAAGCCAGTTGCGCTGTCTCAAACAGCTGAATTTTCCACATCCTGCACTATGCAAAAGGAGAAAAGTCTTTTCAAAATAGACTTTGCTTGAATTTTAACCTATTCAAAATTTTAGGAAGACGAAGTCAAGGCTACACTCTTAACCGGAGGCTTTGCGGTGAGGGGTCGAAATCTGCCAGCAATTAACAGAAGCCGTGTCAGGTGATAAGGTCTGCCGGAGGCCCAGCAATGTTAAATGCTGGGGGTGAGATTTTATGGTCCCCGTCACGGAGTTGGGGGGGGCGGGTGGGGTGGCAGAGCTTAAAATGCAGAGAGGCATTCAGATGTCCGTTGCCTTCGGCAGGACCGTAAAATCCTGCTGTTGAGAGGGGCCGGAATATTCCACCCCATGGATCAGAGCAGCAAAAGAGTTAATTTCCCCGCTCTTTTCTGTTGTCAGTTGTTCTATGGAGTGATGTACCAAATGACGCAAAAGCATCTTCCAAAAAAGAGTTTGGTCCTGGAATGGAAGGCCGGTAGCCTGGAGAAACTTGGGAAGGAGGAAAAACAAGGCTTGGGGATGGGGGGGGGGGGGGGGGGGGGGGGGGAGGAATGATTCATGCCTTCACTAGAAGTTGACATAAAACCAAATTCAGTGACTTTGTTGAAAAGAGTGTATCCAACCTTTTGTCTGCCTTTTACAGTTTGAGCTTTAATTCGAAACATGATCATGGAGTCAGCAGGCAGTGCTGTGGTGTTTGAGTAGTAATGAAATACAGTTGAAAGTTGCAGTGCCCTATCTGAGTTTTTGTTCTAAGCTGTGATCCTGCAGCATGGCCTCCAAGCCATCATTGCAGCCGAGAGCCTGTGAATTATCCCCTCGGGAAAGAAAATCAATGACATTTTTTCAACATTGTATTCTTAAGCATGTCCTAATAACTGTTGAATAGCAGCATTAAAAGTCATCACCTTAGAGCATGCCACATATCCTACTACCTCATACGTGCTACGTTTGAATCTTAGAATGGGTACAACACATTCAACCCATTGTATCCATGCAGGCTTTCTGTAAGAGCAATACAATTAATGCCCCTCCAAACCCTTTCTCCTCACATTCATGGCTCATGCTAGTTTCCATCCCCACTCTCTTGCATTTGAGGGCCACAAACATGTGCACATTTTGTGTATGTTGGACCTAGGCATTCATCGCTAGATCTAACTCAATCGATTTAATCTCTGCTCTCTGTCTCGCTCCTCAGTTTAGCCTTATTACTCCAGGGCTTCCTAGTGAAAGCTAAGGTCAATTGATGGCTCCCTTTCTCTACAATAAACTGTGTCCCTAAAATCTTTCACCTGCCCCTTTTATCAAGGGCAAAGAGCTCTTGGATGTCTTCATCTCCAAGTATGAAACCATTCATGTTGTTGTTTCGTCTGCTCTCTGGCAGCGTTCTTTTTCATTAACTTGAAAGTCCTCCTCCACTCACCTACCAGCAATTATCAATCAGCCCAGCTCTTCTCTCTATTCCCCTGCTTTCCCAAAGTTAATCTCCTTCAAAAGACCCATTTCTTGCTCAGTCTCCTAGAGGTCACAGCTACAGCTTGCACCAGCTCAGCCTGGCCTGCAGCGGCTGGCTAACAGAGACACCAGCAAGGTTGTTGACGGAATGTTTGGTGAGCGAGCAGACATACTGTCCTCCTCAAAGAGGACAGCAAGTGCTTCTTTAATGGAACTTTCCTGTGATGATGCCTCATCAATCCTAGGACTTTGCTGAATAGTAGTTATCCCAGGGAAGCCCCTATCGACAGATTCCGTTCCACCCTTCAGTTAGATCATGACTGATCTGAAATAATAATGCTCAACTCCACTTATCCCCAGAAACCTTGATTCCTTTACAGATTAAAAATCTGTCTATCTCAGCCTTGAACATATCTAATGACTCAGCCTCTGCTGCTCTCTGCCGCAAAGAATTCCCCAGATTCACTACCCTCAGAGAACCTAGTGAACCTTCTCTGGACTGCCTCCAATGCCACTATATTTTGCCTTGGATAAGGGGACCCCCTAATCCATCTGTGCTGCAGCTTTCTGCAGTCCTTCTCCATTTAAATAATATTCAGCTCCTTTATTCTTCCTACCAAAGTGCATAACTTACATTTTCCTACATTATATTCCATCTGCCAAGTTTTTGCACACTCACTTAACCTCTCTATATCCCTCCGTAGACTCTTTGCATCACCCTCACCATTTGCCTCCCCAGCTATCTTTGTGTCATTTGCAAACTTGGCAATAGTACATTCACTTCCCTAGTGCAAGTCATTAATATACATTCTGAATAATTGTGGCCTCTGCACTGATCCCTGTGGCACTCTACTAATAATTCTAATAAATGTGTCAGATGTGATTTCCCCTTAAGGAAGCCATGCTGATTCTGCTCAATCATATTGTGCATTTCTAAATGCTCTGCTATTACATCCTTTATAATGGACTCTAACATTATTGGGGTTTGGGAGGAAGTTAACTTCCAGGGATGTCACCATACTGAAGAGGTTTCAGGTTGGCTCAGTTCCTGACATGACTCCAAAAACCTGCTTGATTAACAGGGTAATTTTTTGGTGGTTATGTTTCCTGTAACATTGCTGTTTATATGTTAATCTTTTGATTTTTTTAAAACTATGAAATTTTATTTTCAATGCATGCGTTGTTAAAGTAAAAATATCTTGGTGTGCGTCGAGAGATGAGAGGAATGTGTGTCTTATTCTTTCTGTTTTCTCTAAAGTGGCAGCATATCGCACTACACGCCAACTAACCAATCAAGAGATTAAAGTTGAAGTGAATGATTCAATTGGTAAAATGGCAAGGCTTAACGGTCTGGTTCAGGAAATGCTGCCAGTCTGCACTGTTGGTGATTTTATCAGCAATTGACCTTTAAAACAGACAGAAAGAATGAAAACATGGAAATTGTGATTCTTTTTCATATATGTTGGGGGGGGGATAAAAAGGATACCTGCGCATCGCAAATTTTACCTCAGTCACAACACCAGATCACAACCTTCATTTGTGACTCTGCACCAGGTAGAAAGATACGTGCATTTCGAACCTTCTCTAGAAATAAATCATTAGACTGGGAGCAGAAATTAAACTTAACATGTCAAAGCTTACATAGAGAGCTAATTGTTTGCAACATAAAGGGACAGAAATAGGGTGTCAATGGGCAATAATTTGCTAAGCAGGGTATCTCACGGTTAATTTTTCCTTACCCTTCAGTTTGAAAGTATTTTGTGCATCAAATTGCTGGAAGTATAAACTAATAATAGGGGCAAAGAGGCGTTTTGGGGTCTTGATGAAAGAGAGGATCAACAGTCTCAATCCTTAACCAATGAGATTTAGGGATTGCAAAAGAAACAGAGGAATAATGGAGAAGGAAATATTTTCTAAGTTTATACATACAAATTAAAAATTAAACTGACGTCAGATTTGGTGGGTAGCAAGTATTCCTGGATTCCTGTTAATCTGATGAACAAGAGCATAAAATGGGCAATGTATATTTCTGGTGAAGATGGTTTTAAATTGTATGAAGAGAAAAAATTTAATTTGTGATTTAAAGTCTATATGTGAGTGATGTAATTTCAAATTAATATGTATCATGATGGCAATAAAGTTTAAATTATTTGGAAGATTCATTGTGGTGATATGCATCACTGTAAATACACAAGGGGTTAATGCAAATACACAAAGACTAAATAAACACTAGAGGGAGCACCAGAGACATCATGACACACAGACATTCAACCAATAGGTCAGTAGGACAGGACACGACCAATGGGCAGTCAAGACACACCCAGAGGTGACACTACCACAAGGGGGCAACCCATATAAAAGGACAGGGCACACATACTCTTTCTCTTTCCATAGGTGACACTGAGAGACAGGGGCAGATCAGGAAGCATCACACCCATTGCATGGATTAGAGCAGACTGGTTAGTTAGATTGAGTTACCATAGTAAGATTAGCAGGAGAGTCGAACTCAAGTAGGAGAATTGTTAACTGTTCAATAAATGTGTTAAATCTATCTCCAAGTTTGAACCTTCCTTTGCCAGAGTATACATAAAGGAAGCAGCTTAGGCTACATGAAGAAGCATAACACAACATTGATAACAATGGGAATAGTCTCAGTTGGGCTACTGCTACATTAACCTTTGCACTAATTATAGTAGTTTTACATATTCATTCAAGACAGACAGCACAAACCCACACACAGGTCTTAAACAGGAAATGAAACGTTTTAAAGTTCTGTCTCGCACAATCAGTTAACGTATTGTGTTGGCCAACTGGAACAAATGTGGTTTTTATTACCGTTTTTTTTTTTAATTAGAAGCAGTAACTTAGATTTTCAAAAACATGTCAATAAAGATTCAGATGGTATTAAACTACAGAACTTTTATTATCGATCTCTTTAATTAAAGGAATTTTGGATCTTGTAAATTCAATTCAATTTGGGTTTGGGCTGGCATAAACGCATGGGTAGGCCATTCAGAGCGCCGAGCATGCTTTGCCACTCAATTAGAATACGGCTGATCTGGATCTCAAATCCATTTACCTACCTCAGTTCCATATTCCTCAACACTCTTACTGAGTAATAATCTATCAATCTCAATCTTCAGCTCCAATTGTCGCAGAAACCATAGCCTTTTGAGGGTGAAAATTCCAAGTTTCTGTGATAAAGTGCCTGTGATAAAGTGCTTCTTGATTTCCTTCATGAATGACCTGGCACTCATTTTAAGATTATGTTCCTCCTGTTCTTGATTCCCCTGCCAGTCAGTATTTGCCCTTTCAAATCCTTTCAACATTTTAAACACTTTGATCAGATCGCCCTTCAATCTCCTATATTTAAGGGAATGCAATGCAAATTTATGCAACCTGCCATCATTACTTCATCCTCTAAGCCCCTGCTAGGATGTCTTCTAGTGTCCTGGGTAATATCCCTGCCTCTGACCCAGAAGTTCCGGGTTAGAGTCATAGAGTTTTACAGCACAGAAAGAGGCCATTCAGCCCATCGTGTCTGCACCGGCCATCAAGCACCTATCTATTCTAATCCCATTTCCCAGCACTTGGTCCATAGACTTGTATGCTAGGGCTTATGATATATTAGATATATTTATATATACTCCAGGACTTGATGCCCACCCAAGGTAGTAGATTTACAACATGGCCATACAAGTTGAGTTTCAGCTTGTAAATCCTTCCAGCAAACGTCAATGATAGGCGATAAAAAGGGAGAAATTCCTAGTCAGCCATGTGGGGGAAAGAAATTGGAGCTGCTGCCAACACAATCCATAGCTTCAAGCTGCATGCAAAAGTGTACATTGTAACAGCAACGTGCGGACCCATTGCTAGTTGGTTCAATTGACTGGATGACTGATGTGGATTAGATTGGTGCCAACAGCATGGAGTTCAATCCCCATGCCCGGGGCGTGCAGAAGGGGGATTTACCCTTCCCATGGCGGAGATCATGGTGTTGTGGGTAGGACCTGCCTTTGGACAGGGAATTGAAGAAGGAGAAACCCCTTCTGGTGTATCTGCGCAATGTCAAGGGCTGAATGAAACTGAACGTCGTATATTTGCAGAAGTTTCCAAGCAAATGCTTGGCTTAATTAACAGTAAATGGGAGAAGCACCAAAAGGTTTCTGTTCAGCCCCCTACCAACGAGAGACAAACAAACTTCTATCTGTTCAAATTGTTACCTCAATTTCTGTCCCTGAAATCCTAAGGAGGAGGGGGTTCCCCTTGACTCCCATTTTGTCTTCTATGGGAGATGTTGGATTTCTCTGGGAAATTACAGGAAACCAGGACCTCATTATTTCTCTTGTGTATCAGCTAATCTCCTCATAGAGTTACAGTGGGAGATCAGGAACCACAGATAGATCCCCCGGGCCAGTATCTTTTATTGGATGGACTGCTGGAAGACCGGCAAGGATGGTGAGGAGTATTCCACATTTGGAGAGAATAAAAGTCATAACTTGCACTGACAAAATTGTTCCGAGATTAAATGAGTTAAGCAGCAGAACTCAGTAGCTCTGACTCTCTCAGTAACTCGAGTATTAACGAGGGGGCGGCACGATGGCGCTGTGGTCAGCACTGCTGCCTCGTGTTGTCAAGTACTCGGGTTTGACCCCGGCTCTGGGTCACTGTCCGTGTGAAGTTTGCACATTCTCCCCGTGTCTGCGTGGGTTTCACCCCCACAACCCAAAGATGTGCAAGTCTGGCCACACTAAATTGCCCCTTAATTGGAAAAATTTTCAAAAAGAGTGTGATGAGGTAATTCAACGTAAAGGAAAAAAAGATTCTATTTCAGAGAGATGTGGTTATTTTCTGCTTGCACTGTGATCCCGGCAGCTAGGGTTTGGTGTCCTTCTTCACAGCATTAGTTCACAGGTTGACAAATTTACTTTAACAGGAGGGCCATGAAGGTTGCTGTCGCCCCCAGCAGAGCCAACACACCATGTACTGCTTCATTTGTCCTGTAGATCCAACCTCCCAGTACTGCTCAAACCTAAACATGATAGATATCCACCTCGAGGGAGCCATGAGCATTATTTCTGGAACATTGTGATCAATGCAGCTTGGTTGGCTTCCTGTGCTAGCACATATTGATCCTTCTGATGTCCGTGGGGAAAACATCCTCCTCAAAGATCCAGCAGAGGGCAGTAGAGCAGAGATGCTGATTGGCTGTTGCGGGGGAAATTTGCATACGTGCATTGTGGTCATCCTAACTTGAAGGTGGTTTGTGGAGGAGCTGTTGTCAAGTGACACTTAAACCCAAAACAGTTCTTCGGTGTTTCCCTCCCTACCCCCTCCTCTAACCAAACAAAAACAACCGCTGTAAAGATCAAGGGGAAGGCTTGAGGGCAGGTAGAAGTAGAAAGAAGTTGAACCCTGATGTCACAGCCTGCAGGTAAGGGATTGGCTGGTGACTGGTAAGTAGTTTTTCTTTTATTTTCCCTCAGGTGTTATCGTGCGGGGTGCAGAGGTTGCTGAGTGAGTGCTTGCTGAGAAGGGAAGTGAATAACAGGTAAGCTCTTTCTTTCTTTTTCTTTTTTTAATCTAGAGGGGATGGCAGGGAAGGCAGTGAAATGTTCCTCCTGCAGAATGTTTGAGGTGAGGGACGCCGTCAGTGTCCCTGCTGATTTCATCTGTGGGAAGTGCACCCATTTCCAGCTCCTCAGAAACCGCGTTAGGGAACTGGAGCTGGAGCTGGATGAACTTCGGATCATTCGGGAGGCAGAGGTGGTCATAGATAGAAGCTTCAGGGATGTAGTTACTCCGAAGAATGAAGATAGATGGGTGACGGTGAGAGGGGCTGGGAGGAAGCAGTCAGTACAGGAATCCCCTGTGGTCATTCCCCTTAGTAACAAGTATACCGCTTTGGATATTGTTGGGGGGGGGGGGGACTTACCAGGGGTAAGCCATGGGGCACAGGTCTCTGGCACAGAGTCTGTCCCTGTTGCTCAGAAGGGAAGGGGGGAGAGGAGTAGAGCATTAGTCATTGGAGACTCCATAGTTATGGGGATAGATAGGAGATTCTGTGGGAACGAGAGAGATTCGCGGTTGGTGTGTTGCCTCCCAGGTGCCAGGGTGCGTGATGTCTCGGATCGTGTTTTCGGGATCCTTAAGGGGGAAGGGGAGCAGCCCCAAGTCGTGGTCCACATAGGTACCAACGACATAGGTAGGGATAGGGATGTAAGGCAGGAATTCAGGGAGCTAGGGTGGAAACTTAGATCTAGGACAAACAGAGTTATTATCTCTGGGTTGTTACCCGTGCCACGTGCTAGGGAGACGAGGAATAGGGAGAGAGAGGTGTTGAACACATGGCTACAGGGATGGTGCAGGAGGGAGGGTTTCAGATTTCTGGATAATTGGGGCTCATTCTGGGGTCGGTAGGACCTCTACAAACGGGATGGTCCACACCTGGACCAGAGGGGTACCATCCTGGGGGGGAAATTTGCTCATGCTCTTCGGGAGGGTTTAAACTAGTTCAGCAGGGGCTTGGGAACCTGAATTGTAGCTCCAGTATACAGGAGGTTGAGAGTATTGAGGTCATGAGTAAGGTTTCAAAATTGCAGGAGTGTACCGGCAGGCAGGAAGGTGGTTTAAAGTGTGTCTTCTTCAATGCCAGGAGCATCCGGAATAAGGTGGGTGAACGTGCGGCATGGGTTGGTACCTGGGACTTCGATGTTGTGGCCATTTCGGAGACATGGATAGAGTAGGGACAGGAATGGTTGTTGCAGGTGCCGGGGTTTAGATATTTCAGTAAGCGCAGGGAAGGTGGTAAAAGAGGGGGAGGGGTGGCATTGTTAGTCAAGGACAGTATTACGGTGACAGAAAGGACATTTGATGAGGACCCATCTACCGAGGTAGTATGGGCTGAGGTTAGAAACAGGAAAGGAGAGGTCGCCCTGTTAGGGGTTTTCTATAGACCTCCGAATAGTTCCAGAGATGTAGAGGAAAGGATTGCAAAGATGATTTTGGATAGAAGCGAAAGCAACAGGGTAGTTGTTATGGGGGACTTTAACTATCCAAATATTGACTGGAAATGCTATAGTTCGAGTACTTTAGATGGGTCCGTTTTTGTCCAATGTGTGCAGGAGGGTTTCCTGACACAGTATGTAGATAGGCCAACGAGAAGCGAGGCCATATTGGATTTGATACTGGCTAATGAACCAGGACAGGTGTTAGATTTGGAGGTAGGTGAGCACTTTGGTGATAGTGACCACAATTCGATTACGTTTACTTTAGTGATGGAAAGGGATAAGTATATACCGCAAGGCAAGAGTTATATCTGGGGGAAAGGCAATTATGATGCGATGAGGCAAGACTTAGGATGCGTCGGATGGAGAGGAAAACTGCAGGGGATGGGCACAATGGAAATGTGGAGCTTGTTCAAGGAACAGCTACTGCGTGTACTGCACTGTAATGTTCTAAAGAATACCACTGGCTGATCACACAGAATCTTTACAAAAGACACACTTTTCTGACCCGTGTGCTAAAGTTCAAGGTTTCAACCTTCCATGGAAAATCTGGAAAACCCCCAACCACTTGAGGACAGGCCAGACAAAATGTGGCCACTTGCTCCACAAGTGGAACATGAGGAACAGCACAAATTGCTACTAAATCAGGTCACTGGATATCTACTGAACTTCTGGCAGAGAGATGCATTCCTGGTGGCACCACAATCACTCACACTGCGTCAGCTGAAGCTGTTGAATGGACTCTCTGCCATGTTCTGGAGTAGCTCCTGAGCCAGGCTGAGCAGCTGTACTGTGCTGTTGGGTAAACCAGACCCAGTGAAGCAGTGTGTGGTGTGTTGACTCTGTGGGAGGGAGACAGCGGGCAAGATTCTCCATTTGGGAGACTGTGGCCTGGGTTCTCCGTTTCAGAGAGTAAGTACTGACGCAGGGACTGAATCGCGCGAATTTGACGTGGACGAAAGTGGTGCCGGTCCCAGAGCGATTCAAGGACACGTAAATGGGCTGGCACCGGCGCCACATGGAATGCATCCATGGCCCCATCGCTGCCTGGCAATGTGGGGCCTCTGACCCTGGAAACGGTCCCTGCCGGGAGGGGTAGCGGTGGTTGTTGCGACCCAAACCACAGTACGCTCTGCGGCCTCTGTTCTGCGCCCTCCCGTGGGAACTACAAGGGATGTCCCCCTTGAGTGGGCCACGTGGTGCCCCATCAGCAGGGTGGCATCTGGTTGTCAGGTGTTTGTTGGCTCCTCGGTGGGTACCCATATGGCTGGTGGCGCTCTGCGCAAATATGGGTCACGGTGGACGGTCAGTTGAATGCGCTGCAAGATGGCAGCCTTGCCCCCGCGGCAATGGCAATCCGTGCCTGGACATCCCAGTCCTGGGGGTCACCCAGACCCCACGGACGATCCCCTGGTGGCCCTCTGCTACTCTCCCCAGTCCTGGCGGACGCACCCCCCGGCCAGCATCAGGAGTGGCAGCCCACTGCTGCACCTTTGGGAACATGTCTTACCTCGTCTCTCTCTCCCTCAACAGCACCTGGTTCCCAATTTTAGATACCACAGTGAACCTCACCGTCAGTAATTCTTCCTGGTAGAGGCGGAGCATTGCGGCAGGCCCGGAGAATGCCGGGACGGGCCTGTTAATGATATGCCAACAGCATGCCCATGTTGACGTGTGGCCTGGAAAGCTCCCACGCCGCTATAGAGGCACCGGAGCATGGAATTCCATATGGCACCTGGCGCGACCGAGATTTTTGGCTAACACGCAATTCTCCATCCGATCGTGCTTTGCGATTCTGGTGTCGCTGGATGGAGAAGACCGCCCTATGTTCTTCCGCCGGAGGAGAATTGCAACTGATGTACATTCCCCTTGGGAGCACAAATCGGGAAGCAATTCTGTATCCCTTGTCATGCAAATCTATGAGGAGGGAGACGGGCGGGCGGCCCCGATAGCCAAATCCCGTGGCCTATCACCTCAAACTCAGCACCACAAATAAGCTCCACCCCCGCACCACCAAGCAGCTCCCCGCCTTCGCTAAGGTACAGGGGTAACCCAACCAGTCCCACCCCCCCTCCCCCCCTGCCTTCAGGGACCTCATAAATAGGGAGACCCCTCCCCCAGGACCCGCAAACTGAATGAACTGACTTGTGAGAGATTTGCTTTCCTGTTGGGGGCATTAGTGCCAGAGCAGGGCCCCAGGTTCGATTCCCGGCTTGGGTCACTGTCTGTGCGGAGTTTGAACGTTCTCCCTGTGTCTGCGTGGGTTTCCTCTGGGTGCTCCAGGTTCCTCCCTCAAGTCCCAAAAGACGTGTTTGTTAGGTGAATTGGACACTAAATTCTCCCTCAGTGTACCCGAATAGGGGCAGGAATGTGGCGACTAGGGGATTTTCACAGTAACTTCATTGCGGTATTAATGTAAGCCTACTTGTGACACTAATAAAGATTATTATTATATTATATTTCAGGATATGCTAGAGGGCCAACACTTTACCCATGTGAATCGAGAGCAATTCTAATTTCCGTTGGAAATCCGCTGGCTTGCAACAGTGCCAAAAAAAGATGCACCTCGTTAGGTCAGCCTGGGTAAGTCACATCTGTGCCCTTCGCATCACACCTGTCCCTCCTAGCCCCCTCACTCCCACTCCCCTAGAGGCCAATTAAAACCCGTCAGCCTGAAGGCCCCTTCCTGACCCAAACCTCAACACCTGTATTATCCTCTTTGGCCAGGTGCCAAACAGGCCAACCCCCGGCCTCAAAAGACAGCCGCCGACAGTATAGACGTAGACTGATGCGGCTCCTCCTTCGCACCACATCGTCGGCCTGTTGGACAGCTGGCCCTCCATTCTCACTGGGTTCGAATCCCACTGCTGCAGATGGTGAAATTTGAATTCAATAAAAATCTGCAATTAAAACTCTAATGACCATGAAACCATTGCCGATTGTCGTAAAAACCCATCTGGTTCACCAATGTCCTTTAGGGAAGGGGAAGGAAATCTGCCATCCTTACCTGGTCTGGCCTACATGTGACTCCAGAACCACAGCAATGTGGTTTACTCTTAACTTGCCCCCTGAAGGGCATTAATGGATGGGCAAAAAATCTGGCCCAGCCGGCAATGCCCACGTCCCATGAAAGAATCAAAAAAAAAAACAGTGTGGCATTGGGGAGCCTCTATCTTCACCCCCGTCCCTGTCAACAGGGCTGCCGCAACTCCATATCAGCGATAGGTTTTGCAACCCCTGTGGGTGTCTTCATTGGGTGGACCGTGTGTCATCCCACCAGCAGGGTGCCACCTGGTTGTGCAGTGGGGAGGGTCACCATGTGGCACCAATCGCTGCCATGCTTAGAGCTTACGTGTGGGCATTTCCTACAGGTGGGGTGAGACAGGGAAGTGTGCGTCCGCTGGGAGCGTAGCTGTAATGTAATGTGGGTTCTGGGTGTGACTCACAGTTTGTGACAACCTGTCCGGGGGCACGCTGGATGGGAGCAGGGACACAGATGGCAGGCAGAGCTTGGAGACAGCTGATGGTCCTGCGGAGTGGGCTAACCGATAGTATCACTGGTGAGACCTCTGTCCTGAGAGGGGCAGTGAGCCGAGTGGGGTGTCAAAGGTGTCGTTTGTTTGGGGTGAGCTCCGGCTACCACGATCCTGAGAGGGACACCCTGAATTCACGGAGTTGTCACCAAGTCACTCCCCGCTACTCCCCCTGGCCACCCCTCAGCAAGCAGCACAATTTTTACAACTTTTTTTTACCTCCTCTGTCCCCCTCAGCAGTCATGCCGCCCAGAACCCACCTGTAAATACTCGTAGTAAATGTCGCCTGTATAACCTCCGCCTGAGCGGGTTGAGCATTACGGAGGTCCGAAGCATGTTGGATCAGACGTGTTACTGAAAGGCAAATGAATGCAAATGCCGGTTTTGCATGCCACCGCCGGCATGGGGCACAAACCTTGTTATTGCCACCAGTGCGGGGTCGGAGCATGGTATTCAATTCAGTGCCGGGCACAAACCTCGATTTTTTGCCAGGTGCCCAATTCTCCGCCCGATCACAATTTCGTTTCAGGCATCGCGAGGCGGAGAATTCAGCCCAGTGTGGCTCAATTCCACACAGTGGGCAGTAACCCTACCAAATTACCCAAAGGAGATTTTAGCCTATATAACTGTTTGGCTTTAGTGTCTAATCATGCGGGCACTTTTCTGCTTGATAATCTCCCACACTGATCCCTGAATCTCTCAACACACAGGTACATATCTGAGCTTCTGTTACATAATTTAGGCACATTTTTCCATGCCGTTTGTGAAAATGCTTTCAGTGTTTTATTCAATGTACTGACGCAAGTTACAAAAGAATCTAGTAGCAAAGAAAATAAATCAGCTTGCTCTGTTCTATTTTGAGGTGATAATAGTGACTAATTCACTAATTTTGGTATCTGCAGCACTGGGTGAGTACAGTATGATTCCATTAGCAATGGGCTTGCGAACAAACAATAAAAACCCTCATGTCCTGGGTGGAATTAGATCCATTTGTTCTCCCGTTATTCTGGTCAGATGTTAAAATGTTACTTTACATATTTGCTAATATAAGCTGAACTGTACTGATGTAGCTTGCAGACAGAAAATTTAGTCGGCCACAAACAAGTCCGAATTGAGTTGGTAAAAAGCAAACTTGGTTTATTGCAAAGCAATTATATTTACAATATCCATCAGATCCCAGCCGGGTCTGCTCTGACGGTTCCATACCTGGCCAACTTTATACAGATCTTTATACGGGCGGCACGGTAACATAGTGGTTAGCGCCGTCGCTTCACAGCTCCAAGGTCCCAGGTTCGATTCCTGGCTTGGGTCACTGTCTGTGCAGAGTCTGCACTTTCTCCCCATGTCTGCGTGGGTTTCCTCCGGGTGCTCCGGTTTCCTCCCACAGTCCAAAGATGTGCAGGTTAGGTGGATTGGCCATGATAAATTGCCCTTAGTGTCCAAAAAGATTAGGTGAGGTTACTGGGTTTCGGGGATAGGGTGGAGGAGGGCTTAAATGGGGTGCTCTTTTCCAAGGGCCGGTGCAGGCTTGATGGGTAGAATGGCCTCCTTCTGCACTGTTGATTCTATGAATGTCCTCAGGCTCCCCTTAGCGGGGGTGCTGGTATTTGGCGAGACTCATGGGGAGACTGATTGCCCCAACCCCATAGGTCTCGTGCAGATTATAGCAGAAACCATCAAGGCTATATGGGGAGAAGTATGGGAAGGTGGTGGCACAGTGTCACTGGACTAATAGTCCAGATATCCAGGGTTATGCCTGGGGATCCATGGTTGAGTTGCACCACGGAAGATGGTGAAATTTAAATTCACTTAAAAAATGGAATTAAAAGTCGAATGATGAACGTGAAACAATTGTCTTAAAAGAAACATCTGGTTCACTTTAGGGAAGGAAATCTGCCACCCTGACCTGGTCTAGCCTATATGTGACTCCGGACCTTCAGTATTGCGGTTGACTCTGAAATGGTCGAGCAAGCCACTTTGTTCAAGGGAAATTAGGGATGGACAATAAATGCTGGCATCCCCTGAACTAATAAAAATAAATAAATCTGTAACCTAAAATTACTTTTCTGCGGCAGACTGCTTGTGGCTCAAAGTGTGAAAGTCTTGATCACACCAAGTGCTGAAGCACCCCTGTTTCTATCCCTTTTGCAATGGCATATCCCCATTTTTGTCACAAGACTTGTACCTCTTACAATCCTGTAAATATTTTATTTCTGAACAGCAACTCCAGCTCATGCTAAATAGGATGACTCACACTGGCACAATGACGCATACCCACTCTATGATTGCAGGTTAAGACAGTTTGCAATTCAGAAATAAATAAATGCTTCTATTACCTAAATTTCAATGTGTAACATTGCCCAGATTCCGACATTTAAGATCATGATGTAATTATTCATGCTTAGATGGAATAAACTCATGAGACTGTCACACTTACTGAAGGAAATATGTTACCTTCCAGAATGCTGTACATTGATCCACTCTGCTGTAATTAGAGATTCTATCAGGTTTAGCATTATTTACAAACTGGTGTGAGTGAGGGTAAATAATTTAAGTTGAACTGATCATTCACCACTTTGAACTGCCACAGCATGCTCTGTTCTATTTTGAGGTGATAATAGTGACTAGTTCACAGGTATCTGAAGCACTAGATGTGTACAGTATGATTCCATTAGCAACATTCTTCCAACATTGACTTTTAATCCTAAAATTAGGGGGAAAATGACCAATTTAAAGATTGCACGCTCATTTCCAGGAGTAGGATTTGAGCGCCATCTGGTGTCGTGGCTACAGCAACAGAATTGATCTGACTGAAATTTTGAATGGAGAGGTCGGTCAAAATGAGAATACTCAATTGAAAGAAAATGCACTAAATGTAACACCTATTCTGCTGCTCCCATTTCCTCCTATCCCGTAAAGAAAAAGCATTAAACCAAGATAACATATTCTGCCACCTTGCCAGCCTAAATTGCCCAACTAGCTGTTATTTTTTTTTTTAAATCGAGAAAATAATGGCGTATTAGAATTTAATACTATTGTGAACTATTTTAATTTTGGACATGCAAATGATTAGTAACAGAAAATGAGAACTAATACATTTGTGATAATGACAAAAAACTGTAGGGATCAGCTTAATCACTTAATATTAACGGATTACAGACAGAACTTGCTCTGCTTTTTATATGGTGACGAGTTTAATTTTAAATGTGCCAATGCTTCAATGAAAGCGAGAACAGAACGAGAACTGATGATTTTTTTTCTCACTTCACATATTGCCTTACTCTGCAGAGTATAAAGAATATAAAAATGTAAAGACTTCAGTGAAAATTATAAGTCACAATATGATTGCCAAGATCTTATATTGTAGCTGTGGTCACTGCTGCTTGCCATAATTAACTGGAATCTGAATAAACAGTACAAGTTACAGATATGAACATGCAAATTAGGAGCAGGTGTAGGCCTCTCGAGCCTATTCTGCCATTCAATAAGAAAATGGCTGATTTGAATATGGCCTCAACACCGCTATCTGCCTACCCCCAGTACCCTTTAATTCCCTTGTTAGCAGGAATCTATCACCGTCTCTAGCACTCTGGGGAAGAGAGTTCCACAGACTCAGGACAGACAGAGGACAAATTCTCATCATCTATGTCTCAAATGGAAGACCTCTTCTTTTTAAACTGGTTCTGGCCTCTCCCACAAGTGGAAACATCCTCTCAGAATCCACTCTTGTCAAGCCCTTTTGCGACCTGATTCTCCCCCAAAATTTCTAAATTAATTTGTGGCGGGTTTTCCAGGGAGCTCTGCCAGCGAGTTCCCCACCGCTATTCAAAGACAAATAGGGCTGGACTCTCAGATTTTGAGGCTATGTCCAGTTTTACGATGAAAACGCCGACGCCGCCCCCGCACCGATGTTCTGCCGGTGGGGGGCTAGCAGCCGCGCCGGGTAAAACCTCCAACGTTCCCGACAGAAATAGCCGGAGAATTGCCGGGTACGTGGCCGTACATGCGCACGGCGATGACCTGCAGCGGTCGGGCCTTACAACAGCGTGGACCCGGCCTGCCAGAAAGTGCCCCCCATAACCCCCTTCGCAACCAATTAACATTGAATTGCGTGCTGGCCTCACTGGATCGAGCGCCGGGAAGCTCATGGCAATTCCCGCTCGCTCCAACACTTAGAAGCGTTTCTGGAGAATTGCGCCCACAAGCTTTCTTTATTTGCCTTACCTTACTTTCTATGCTTTATTGCATCACAATTTGAGAGTCCCGCTATTTTCCAGAAAAAATACACAAGTTCTGAACCTTCTTTGTCTCCTGGTAAATGCTTTCCCATTGCTCTCACACTAATTTACCTTCAAGTAGCTCTTTCCTGACTGGAAAAGAGAAAGAAAACAGGGTTGAGCTGAGCGGGGCTGATGGGGAAATAGCACAACCGTTAAAAATATTTCCTCATTCTAAATGGAAGACAAAAATCAGGTGGCTTCTTTGGGACATGCAATCCATGGTGCTAAATTTTCCTCTCTACAGGAAAAAATTATCGCCCATTCACATGGTGGCAAGTTTGTTCGCAGCCCATGTGGTGATATACATCACTGTAAGTACACAAAGGGTTAATGTACATACACTACACCTACCTAGACACTAGAAGGAACACCAGAGACATGACACACAGACAGTCAACCAATAGGTCAGTAAAATAAGACACGACCAATGGGCAGTCACGATACACATAGAGGTGACACTACCACAGGAGGGCATTATACCCAACCTATATAAAAGGACACATCATACATGCTCAGTCTCTTTCCAGTGGAGACTCTCAGTGAGCACAGACACAGGGTTGATTGAAACACATCACTCCCACCATGTGGATTGTAGCAGACTGGTTAGTCAGTCTGAGTAGCTATAGCAGGATTAACAGTAGCGTTGAATCCAAGTAGGAGAATTATTCCAGGAGTGGACTGTTAAATCCAGATAGTTATAACTCAGCGAACAGTGACCACCAGCAACAACAGCCAGACAAGATGATGTTCGGGATTCCGGTTTCACAACCGCTCCAGTACCAAGGCAATCTCAGTGAAAACTGGCGTTGGTTCTGGCAGAGATTTGAGATCTACCTGGTAGCGTGCAACCTAGATGGCGTGGCGGATGCAGAGAAAATAAAGCTTCTACTTACCATCGCGGGTCCAGAAGCAGCTGAAATCTTCCAGACCTTCAAATAATCAAAGGGGCAAAACAAGAGCGATTTCCAGGCAGTCCTGGACAAATTCCAAGAATTCTGCGAGGAACATACAAGAAGAAAAGGTAAAAGAGGCGCCAAAACTCACCGCGAGGCAGGCTTGCAGCAACGAACGGCAGTTTTTAATTGCAGTCATCTTGGAAAAGGTTGCGCGAAGAGTGCACAGAACGGGACGGTCCGTTTGCGCATTCGCGAGAAGCCGCGCATGCGCAATTGAGAACAAGGCCCCAAGTAAAGGAACAGCGATCTGCGCATGCGCAATCGCGTCCTGCACGCTATGTCACACGCTTCATGATGTCAGAGGCCCCGGACCACGCCCACTTAACGGGGAAATGTCCCAAAACACGGAAAAAAAAATGTAAAGCCTCAAAACCAGATTCTTTCACCTGGAACGACAGCACAATGCCTGAACTTCGACGAGTAGCTGAAAGTAACCTCCGCAGAACCCTGCAACAAGCAGTAAGCACTGCCCAAAGAGATGGTATAGTCCTTGAAGACGATGACTCAGACCTTGAATTCTTCTTTGGACATCGCAAGCCCAATGCCAGCTCCGACACAAAACGTGATGATATGGTCTTGGAAGACAACGACTCAGACAAAGCTTTCACCTTGGGAGGCTATCCCAGTACCAAATCCGAACCGCAACTAGACGTGTTGTACATTGATGACCCCGATGACGAGTTCTTTGGATTTGAGGATCTTCAGCCCAGCAGATATGATATCCCGACTCGTGAGTGCAGGATTATGCTGTGGCCTGACACCAAGAGACCGAGAGCGGTACAAGCCCACAGAGAGTGGCCTGCGGCCACACAGAGAGTGGTCCACGCACCACAAAGGGTCCCACCCTCCACACAGAAAGCGATGAAAGACTCCACAGCGAGTTCGTGGACAGACTCATCGATAGAAGCAACGCAAGACTCCACAGCGCAGTCCTTGCATGAACAGGAAGTGATGACAGGTTCCACAGAGAGACCAATGCACAATTCCACACAAGGAACACTGCAAGACTCCACAGAGGGAGTGCACAAGCCTCCACAGCGAGCTCGTGGACAGCCTCTACGATAGAAGCAATGCAAGACTTCAAAGCGCAGTCCTTGCATGAACAAGACCATGAGGGTCTAGCAACCTTCTCTGAGCAACCAGCAGCAGACAATGCAAGTCTGCCACGCTCAAGTGAACAGAAAGACTATGACAGTCTGCCACGCTCAAGTGTACAGCAAGCAGACTATGACAGTCCATCCAGATTATTTGAGCCACCAGAAGAAGACTCTGATGGTCTACCCAGCTCAAGTGAACGACAAGAACACAGAGGCTCTACCACTGTATGTGCGACCAGTGACGACGGCATCACACTTCCCATACAAGATGTGCAATGTGACAGACCTCAGCTAGAATGTACAGAGGCACTCGACAATCACAGTGAGACTACTGGTGACTCCAGTGACACCATGTTACTTCAAACTTCACTCGCCCGAGCCTCTCCGCAAGAAAATGCATTCCTGACTGTTTTGTCTCTGGACGGGGAGTATCACGAAACTTCAGAAGATTCAAGTGAACCTGAAATGACTCCGGACGTGGAGCATCAAGAAATCTCAGCTGACTCAAGTGAACCTGCACTGACTCTGGATGGGGAGCATCAAGAAACCAAAGCTGATTCAGGTGAACCAGAAAGGGCTCAAGACGGGGAGCATCGACAAACCAAAACTGACTCAGGTGAAACAGACCAGACTCCAGACGGGGAGCACCAACAAGCCAAAGCTGATCCAAGTAAGCTGGACATGACTCCAGACGGGGAGCGCTGCAAACTCAGTGACGGCACGCTCAAGGAGTCAGCAGATGCCACAAAGCATGCTAACGCGAGTAACTGTGTGAAGGACTTGAATTATCCACAGAGTGTGATCCTTGAGCGCAGCAAACACGGCAACAAAACCAACCACAACAACAACATCAAAGGCAATAGCAAGAAGCGTACCAAAGGCAACAACGTCGACAACCAGCACAACAAACAACGCCAATGGAACTACGACTGGTACGACATGGTACAACTCTGCAAATGAGGGACACTGTTACTGCTCAGCTCAGTACATGACATGCCATGGCAGGACGATGCATCTTACCAATTCACGTTTGCTGCACTACCAACAGGCAACCTGGCTTTCAGGACAGATGCCATCAAGAATTACCACCACAAGCATCAAAAGAAAAAAAAAGAGTCCAAATCAGACAACAAAGTGGTTTGACCACTTCCTGGTTCCTTCAGCACAGGGACACTGATGGCGTTTACAATGCAATGCCACCATCAACATCACCAACTCACCAACCAAACAAGAAAGCCACTCGACCATAATAATGAATGAACTTTGGACTCATGCCTCTGATTTGGACTTATTGTTTAATGATCGCTGTTATCATAACTTGTACAGAGTATCACTCATCTACCTAGTTTGTTCAATTTTCTTTAACATTGTACAGAAAATATGTAACACGAAAAAAGGGGGGGGATGATATACATCACTCTAAGTACACAAAGGGTTAATGTACATACACTACACCTAGCTAGATACTAGAGGGAACACCAGAGACATGATGCACAGTCAACCAATAGGTCAATAAGATAGGACACGACCAATGGGCAGTCACGATACACACAGAGCACTACCACAGGAAGGCATTACACCAACTATATAAAAGGATACATCACACATGCTCAGTCTCTTTCCAGTGGAGACTCTCAGTGAGCACAGACACAGGGTTGATTGAAACACATCACTCCCACCACGTGGATTGTAGCAGACTGGTTAGTCAGTCTGAGTAGCTATAGCAGGATTAACAATAGTGTTGAATCCAAGTAGGAGAATTGTTAACAGTAATAAATGTGTTAAAGCTATCTCCAAGTCTGAACCTTCCTTTGTCAGAGGGCACATCAAAGAAGCAGCTTATGCTACGACAAGAGCATAATAAAACAGCCCAGAGGGAAAAAACAGCACAACCGGGAAATAAGAATACTGGTGTGAACGGTACCTTAAAATGAAACACCAGTAAAATGGGGAAGTAAAAATACTGGTCCATACGTTATTTTCCTTTCGGGAGGAGCATTCAATCAGGTGAGAGGGTGGCAGGTGGGGATCCTGCTGCCTTCCTGCCTCCGCACTGATTAAGTCTGTCCCACTCCGACATCAATTGAGACCCTTAACTGGTTCTTTAATGCCCACTTAAGGGACTTATCCCATGGGATGTTGGTATTCACCCAGCGACAGGTGGGAGACTCACTATGCGGGAATTTTGGAAAGAACATAAGAACTAGAAGCAGGAGTAGGCCATCTGGCCCCTCGAGCCTGCTCCACCATTCAATGAGATCATGGCTGATCTTTTGTGGACTCAGCCCCACTTTTCTGCCCGAACACCATAAATCTTAATCCCTTTATTCTTCAAAAAACTATCTAGCTTTATCTTAAAAACATTTAATGAAGGAGCCTCAACTGCTTCACTGGGCAAGGAATTCCACAGATTTACAACTCTTTGGGCGAAGAAGTTCCTCCTAAACTCAGTCCTAAATCTACTTCCCCTTATTTTGAGGCTATGCCCCCTAGTTCTGCTTTCACCCGCCAGTGGAAACAACCTGCCCACATCTATCCTATCTATTCCCTTCATAATTTTATATGTTTCTATAAGATCCCCCCTCATCCTTCTAAATTCCAACGAGTACAGTCCCAGTCTACTCAACCTCTCCTCGTAATCCAACCCCTTCACCTCTGGGATCAACCTAGTGAATATCCTCTGCACACCCTCCAGTGCCAGTACATCCTTTCTCAAGTAAGGAGACCAAAACTGAACACAATACTCCAGGCGTGGCCTCACTAACACCTTATACAATTGCAGCATCACCTCCCGAGTCTTAAACTCCATCCCTCTAGCAATGAAGGACAAAATTCCATTTGCCTTCTTAATCACCTGTTGCACCTGTAAACCAACTTTTTGTGACTCATGCATTAGCATACCCAGGTCTCTCTGCACAGCAGCATGTTTTAATATTTTATCATTTAAATAATAATCCCTTTTGCTGTTATTCCTACCAAAATGGATAACCTCATATTTGTCAACATTGTATTCCATTTGCCAGACCCTAGCCCATTCACTTAACCTATCCAAATCCCTCTGCAGACTTCCAGTATCCTCTGCACTTTTTGCTTTACCACTTATCTTAGTGTTGGCTGCAAACTTGGACACATTGCCCTTTGTCCCCAACTCCAAATCATCTATGTAAATTGTGAACAGTTGTGGGCCCAACACTGATCCTTGAGGGACACCTCTAGCTACTGATTGCTAACCAGAGAAACACCCATTAATCCCCACTCTTTGCTTTCTATTAATTAACCAATCCTCTATCCATGCTACTACTGTCCCCTTAATGCCATGCATCTTTATCTTATGCAGCAACCTTTTGTGTGGCACCTTGTCAAAGACTTTCTGGAAATCCAGATATACCACATCCATTGGCTCCCAGTTATCTACCGCACTGGTAATGTCCTCAAAAAATTCCACTAAATTAGTTAGGCACGACCTGCCCTTTATGAACCCATGCTGCGTCTGCCCAATGGGACAATATCCATCCAGATGCCTCGCTATTTCTTCCTTGATGATAGATTCCAGCATCTTCCCTACTACCGAAGTTAAGCTCACTGGCCTATAATTACCTGCTCTTTGCCTACCTCCTTTTTTAAACAGTGGTGTCACGTTTACTAATTTCTAATCCGCCGGGACCACTCCAGAGTCTAGTGAATTTTGGTAAATTATCAATAGTGCATTTGCAATTTCCCTAGCCATCTCTTTTAGCACTCTGGGATGCATTCCATCAGGGCCAGGAGACTTGTCTACCTTTAGCCCCATTAGCTTGCCCATCACTACATCCTTGGTGATAACAATCCTCTCAAGGTCCTCACCTGTCATAGCCTCATTTCCATCAGTCACTGGCATGTTATTTGTGTCTTCCACTGTGAAGACCGACCCAAAAAACCTGTTCAGTTCCTCAGCCATTTCCTCATCTCCCATTATTAAATCTCCCTTCTCATCCTCTAAAGGACCAATATTTACCTTAGCCACTCTTTTTTGTTTTATATATTTGTAGAAACTTTTACTGTCTGTTTTTATATTCTGAGCAAGTTTACTCTCATAATCTATCTTACTCTTCTTTATAGCTTTTTTAGTAGCTTTCTGATGCCCCCTAAAGATTTCCCAGTCCTCTAGTCTCCCACTAATCTTTGCTACTTTTTCCTTCAATTTGATACTCTCCCTTATTTCCTTGGATATCCACGGTCGATTTTCCCTCTTTCTACCGTCCTTCCTTTTTGTTGGTATAAACCTTTGCTGAACACTGAAAAATCGCTTGGAATGTTCTCCACTGTTCCTCACCTGTTTCACCATAAAGTCTTTGCTCCCAGTCTACCTTAGCTAGTTCTTCTCTCATCCCATTGTAATTTCCTTTGTTTAAGCACAAAACACTAGTGTTTGATTTTACCTTCTCACCCTCCATCTTTATTTTAAATTCCACCATATTGTGATTGCTCCTTCTGAGAGGATCCCTAACTATGTGATCCTGAATCAATCCTGTCTCATTACACAGGACCAGATCTAGGACTGCTTGTTCCCTCGTAGGTTCCATTACATACTGTTCTTGGAAACTATCATGGATACATTGATAGGGGTAGCACGGTAGCATAGTGGTTAGCACAATTGCTTCACAGCTCCAGGGTCCCAGGTTCGATTCTGGCTTGGGTCACTGTCTGTGCGGTGTTTGCACATCCTCCCAGTGTGTGCGTGGGTTTCCTCCGGGTGCTCCGGTTTCCTCCCACAGTCCAAAGATGTGCAGGTTAGGTGGATTGGCCATGATAAATTGCCCTTAGTGTCCAAAATTGCCCTTAGTGTTGGGTGGAGGTGTTGACCTTGGGCGGGGTGCTCTTTCCAAGAGCTGGTGCATACTCGATGGGCCAAATGGCCTCCTTCTGCACTGTAAATTCTATGACAATCTATGACATTCTATAAACTCCTCCTCAAGACTGCCTTGACCGACCTGGTTAAACCAATCGACATGTAGATTAAAATCCCCCATGATAACTGCTGTACCATTTCTACATGCATCAGTTATTTCTTTGTTTATTGCCTGCCCCACCATAAGGTTACTATTTGGTGGCCGAGAGACTACTCCTATCAGTGACTTTTTCGCCTTACTATTCCTGATTTCCACCCAAATGAATTCAACCTTACCCTCCATAGCACCGATGTCATCCCTTACTGTTGCCCGGATGTCATCCTTAAATAACAGAGCTACACCACCTCCCTTACCATCCACTCTGTCCTTCCGAAAAGTTTGATACCCTCGGATATTTAACTCCCAGTCGTGACCATCCTTCAACCATGTTTCAGTAATGGCTACTAAATCATAGTCATTCACGATGATTTGCGCCATCAACTCATTTACCTTATTCCGAATACTACGAGCTTCAGGTAAAGTACACTTATGTTAGCTTTTTTACCTCTGTTCTGAATCTTAACACCTCGATCCGTAACCTCTCCTAAGTTATATTTCCTCTTAACCTTTCTCCTAATTTTCCTTGTCGTTGAACCCATATCTTCATGTAACAACCTGCCGCGTCGCTTACCATTAATGTTTTCACTTCCCGTTTTATTCCTTTTAGTATTCCTGGTCCTATTCACTGAGCTCCCCTCAGTCACTGTACCTTGTACTGTCGCCCTTTTTGGTTTTTGACTATGGCTTCTCTGCCTTACACTTTCCCCCTTACTGCCTTTTGTTTCTGTCCCGGTTTTACTACCTTCCAACTTCCTGCATCGGTTCCCATCCCCCTGCCACATTAGTTTAAACTCTCCCCAACAGCAAACACTGTCATGGTAAGTGCTTGATCGAGGGGATGTGGGGGGCTGCTGAGGGCCAATCCCTTGTTGCCGATCTAATCTCCCATATGACTCCCACCCTTGAATCCCATTCCCATCATCACTCACTTGCCTTCTGGGTCCCTTGGCATTCCTGGCCTTCAGGTGGGTGCATGACTGGGAGTGGTTACCACCTGCCCTTGGTACTCCGAGAAATGAAAAACTGCTAGCCTCTGGTTGGTCAGTAGCTCTCAGCTGGCAGGACTTGCATCCCCCTGGGGTCCTTGATTCCCAAGGAAGGCCTGCTGCTTCCCAGTTAAGTGCCTGATTGGTGTTTCATGTGGTGGGCCTCCCGAAAAGGGGCAATGCTAGGCTCTTGCTGGTTCTCCAGCAGCAGGTAAGAACCCCATCACCAACATTAAGTTCCACCCATGTCACCCATGCTCTGCGATGAAAACCTACCACTATCTGTCCATGTACATGAACTTTCCAGCAGAGGTCATCTGTTAGTTTCGAGTGAGATCTCTGACCAATATTCACCTCTTTAACCAAGGGATATTCAGGTTAATTGTATTATCCATATGGTGAAAATAGCTAACTCAGCATGAAAACAGATGGTATTTGGGAGCTTGTTATTCACCAGATAATTCATTGAATACTGGGAAATGACTGGAACTCGCTGCCGGAGGAGGTGGTGGAAGCAGGGATGATAGTGACGTTTAAGGGGCATCTTGACAAATACATGAATAGGATGGGAATAGAGGGATACGGACCCCGAAGTGTAGAAGATTTTAGTTTAGATGGGCCACATGGTCGGCGCAGGCTTGGAGGGCCGAAGGGCCTGTTCCTGTGCTGTACTTTTCTTTGTCTTTGTTCATTTCATCTTTCAAATACAAACTCTAAATGTTCTCCAACATTTAGACTCACAGGCACTCAATCAAAGTGAACGGGAGGCTTGTAGATATTCGACTAAGAGGTGTTATTTCCATCCACCTTACTGCTGACGTAAGATGCTCTCCTGTGCGATACTGAGTAACTCAGAAACAAATTTCAGCATGACAGCTAGGAAGATTACCTCATCTAGTCAAACCTTTATTTTTAATTCTAACCTCTCTGGTAACCACAGGCCTGAAGTAAATAGAGGTTTACTGTAAAACAATAAATGCGAGAAATTTCCACCGATTCCACTTGGCCGTAGATCTGGGCTAGGATGAAGGCTTTTGCTGAGGCTCTGACCCAAATCTATGTTCTGGGACCTTGGGTGTTTGTATATAAAGGGCGGCAGAGACATGCACCATTTATAGTAGCTGGGTCTTGTGCCTTGGATGTGAGAGAGATTTTTCAGCAGTCAGAACAAGTACAGGGAACCATTACTGCAAAATGAAGGGAACCGGGAGCTCACCAGCCGATTCGCCAGGACCAGTGCAGCATCTCCCAGGCTACAGCCCACAGGTGTAACCCCTTGCGAACAAGGTTGAGTAGCACTTATACAGCCAACCCCAGTCAGCCCGTAGCCATGGGGCCAACAGGATCGCCCCACGATTCGGGGATGCAGACCTGGGGAGGCTCTTGGAGGAACTCGAGTAGAGGAGAGATGTCCTGTTTCCCCCGAGGGTCCCAGAGGGGGAGTCACACAGCAGTCAGTGCGCCTGGGTTGAAGTGGCAGCGGACGTCAGCTCGGGAAGCGTGACCAGGAGGACCGGCACCGAGTGCTGTAAGAAGGTCAATGATCTACACTGGGTCGCACCAGAGCCCCCCACCCCCGCCCCACAAGCCTGCACCTGGCACCACCTCCACCCAGGACTGTGCTGTTCCCTGGCCTACCCATGCTGTACCCTCCTCAAAGCCCTCCCCAAAACATTCTTCCCCCACCCCAAACCCCCTCCCCAACCACGCCCCCACGAACCCTCCCCCACGTACTGAACCACATGTGTGGCTAACGATGCCCTCTCTGTGTCTCCGCCGAAGCAGCTGTCCTACAATCATTGGTAGAGGACCCAGGCTGGTGGAGGGGTTCCGGACATTAGAATCCTCACCATCTTCAATGGGCTCCGGAGGTAACAGCGGTGGCCAAGGATAGAGCGGTCACCAACGTGGAGATCAGAGCATCCCGCAGAGGTGAGGATCCACCAGCCCAACCCAGATGGACTGTCACACGTGTGTAGTTATTGCCATACCAAATGACCCAACCCTCCCACTGACCATATGTCCATTCCCCCACAGGTCCTCCAGCCAATGGCGTCGGTCCATCCAGGGTTGTCCCCCACAATGCCCCCCCAAGAGACCACCTTGGAGGAGAACTCCGAGGATGCCACCATCGACGTGTCACAGCTGTCATCCCCACGCTCCACCAGCAGAGACACACACCTCGGTGGGCAATGTTAGTGGACAGGCTTCTGGGGCACAATCTGGTTAGCACCACACAGTTGCTGATGCACATAAGGTAGAGGCAGTAACACGATCCAAGAGCCTCATGCAGATCCATCTCTCCCCCCAGCGGAGCACCACCACCAACTCCCACCCCCCTCCCATGCCGTACCACCCTACTGAGGATGGCCAAGCCTGGATGACCTCCCCACCCCCTCTAAGCACAGGGGGGGGTGAGAGCACAGAGGCAGCAAGCCCAGTGCCCTCAGGCTCCTTGCCTGTGAGCGAAGAAGCCCTTCTGCCAGATTCACGGTTTTAAAAAGTACTGATTGGCGGCAGTGTGATGACTTATGTTTGGATTTGGATTTGTTTATTGTCACGTGTACCGAGGTACAGTGAAAAGTATTATTATGCGAGCAGCTCAACAGATTATTAAGTACATGAAAAGAAAAGGAAATAAAAGAAAATACATAATAGGGCAACAAAAGGTACACAATGTAACTACATAACACTGGCATTGGGTGAAGCCATACAGGGATGTAGTGTTAATCAGGTCAGTCCATAAGAGAGTCGTTTAAGAGTCTGGTAACAGCGGGGAAGAAGCTGTTTTTGAGTCGTTTGTGCGTGTTCTCAGACTTTTGTATCTCCTGCCTGAGGCACAATTAATTTGGCTGGAGACGAAGTTGAATTCAAACTGAGGCTTTATTAGTCTCTGAAGTGTGGCCTCCTACAGCAGCTGACGAAATGGCTGCGAGCTGAAGGCCACGCATATTTATAACCCGGCTCCTGGGCGGAGCTAGCATGCAGGGGTCACAGGTGAACCTGTAGTGCAGGTTCTACCGCACAACCTCTAATATCAGAACACAGTGGTTTACCAAATGCCCGATGGAAGAAGTTGGAAGAGTGAGTAAGCCAGGTGGGAGGGGTCTTTGATTATGTTGCTCGCTTTCCCCAGGTATAGGTATAGAGATATAGATGGAGTCAATGGATGGGAGGCAGGTTTGTGTGATGGACTGGGCGGTGTTCATGACTCTCTGAAGTTCCTTGCGGTCCTGGGCCGAGCAGTTGCCATAGATCATAGAATTTACAGTGCAGAAGGAGGCCATTCGGCCCATTGAGTCTGCACCGGCTCTTGGAAAGAGCACCCTACCCAAGGTCCACAGCTCCACCCTATCCCCATAACCCTGTAACCCCACCCAACACTAAGGGCAATTTTGGACACTGTGGGGAATTTAGTATGGCCAATCCACCTAACCCGCACATCTTTGGACTGTGGGAGGAAACCGGAGGAAACCCACGCACACACGGGGAGGACGTGCAGACTCCGCACAGACAGTGACCCAAGTCAGGAATCGAACCTGGGACCCTGGAGCTGTAAAGCAATTGTGCTATCCACAATGCTGCCATGCTGCCCACCATACCAGGCTGTGATGCAGCCCGATAGGATGCTTTCTTTTAAAAAATATATATATTTATTAAAGTTTTTTACCAATACAATTTTTCCCCCTTACAAACAATTACCCCCCCCCACCCCGGTAACAAATTAACGCGAAATCGCACTGAGCAAGATATATACATGGCAAAATGGTATATTTACATAGCTTTATACACTGGCTCTCTCCCGCACGTGCCAGTTTCCCCCACCCTTCATGTTATCTCCTGCTCCTCCATCCCCCCTAGCAATCCCCCATTCCCCCCCCCTCCCCCAGGGTTGCTGCTGCTGCTGACCGACCTTCCTCTAATGCTCCGCGAGATAGTCTAGGAACGGTTGCCACCGCCTGTAGAACCCCTGTGCAGACCCTCTCAAGGCAAACTTAATCCTCTCCAGCTTTATGAACCCAGCCATGTCGTTTATCCAGGCCTCCACGCTGGGGGGCTTCGCCTCCTTCCACATGAGCAAGATCCTTCGCCGGGCTACTAGGGACGCAAAGGCCAGAATGCCGGCCTCTTTCGCCTCCTGCACTCCCGGCTCGTCCACTATTCCAAATATTGCTAGCCCCCAGTTTGGCTTGACCCGGACTGTCACCACCTGAGATATTGCTCCCGCCACTCCTCTCCAGAACCCCTTCAGTGCCCGGCATGACCAAAACATATGAACATGGTTCGCCGGACTCCGTGAACACCTTCCGCATCGGACCTCTACCCCAAAGAACCTACTCAACCTCGCCCCCGTCAAGTGCGCTCTGTGAACCACCTTAAATTGTATCAGGCTGAGCCTGGCACATGAGGAAGAGGAATTAACCCTACCTAGGGCATCAGCCCATAACCCCAACTCAATCTCCTCCCTCAGCTCCTCCTCCCATTTACCCTTCAACTCTTCTGCGCTTCCCCCTCTTCTTTCATCTCTTGGTGTATTGCCGAAACCTTGCCCTCCCCGACCCATACACCCGAGATCACCCTGTCGTGAATTTCTTGTGCCGGGAGCAACGGGGATTCCCCGACCTGTCACCTCACAAAAGCCCTCACCTGCATATATCTAAATGCATTTCCCGGGGGTAACTCAAACTTCTCCTCCAGTGCCCCTAGGCTCGCAAATGTCCCGTCAATGAACAGGTCCCCCATTCTTCTAATCCCTGCCCGATGCCAGTCCTGGAACACCTGTCCATCTTCCCCGGGACAAACCGGTGGTTACCCCTGATCGGGGACCACACCGAGGCTCCCACTGCACCCCTGTGCCATCTCCACTGGCTCCAAATCCTTAACGTTGCCGCCACTACCGGGATCGTGGTATACTTTGATGGCGAGAGCGGCAGCGGTGCCGTCACCAACGCCCCCAAGCTCGTTCCTTGATAGGATGCTTTCTATGGTGCATCTGTAAAAGTTGCTGTGGAGGCAGCTGGGCCATGGGAGGCCATTGGATATGGGGTGGCTCCCATTAATTGTGTGGAAAGACGACTGAAGTGGTGATTATTGGCTTCTCACCACGTTACGGCAGGATCCCTATTTTGTCAACTGGAGCGGGCCAGTTGCATCGCAAATGGTTTGGCATCCGGCGCAGTTCTCGATTTTGGCCTCTCCCATTATTCACTGGCCTCGTCGGGCTCTTGCTCGAGTGCAACGAGGGCACTGAATTGCGCCCAAAGACTTTGACTAAGTCAGATTTGACAAAGAGTCATCCAGACTCTAAACATTAGCTCACTTCTCTCTCCACAGATGCTGTCAGACCTGCCGAGATTGTCCAGTAATTTCTGTCTTTGTCGTCTAAGGATATGGGTAGTTTCATTCATAGCAGTGTTGCGGTTCCGATGTCATACCCTTTTGATTATGAGTCAAATGGAGCATCCTGTCTCTTTGGATAATGGATACAAAAGTATGGATACATACAACAGTATGATGAGTTGCTTAGCCAGTGAAAAAACTCCAGTGACATTCGTCATGATATTCAGATAAACATCATGGTGCAAACACACATACACACTGACGGACAGATTAACGGACCAATCAATACACACGCAACATCACAGCCAATCACAAGCAAGAGCAATCACACTATAAAACGGGGAACACGACACTTCCAATTCATTCCAACAGGAGACAGCTCAGGGCACAGAGCTCACAGCAAGTCACTCAGACATTCACCATGTGCTGAGTACCTCTCCAGGATTGTGTTAGGGCTGGGTCCACAGTTTAGAGGGTAATGAACGAACCACAGTAACCAGTTTACAAATGTTAATATTGTTAGTAATAAAACGGAGTTGTACCTTCCGCAACAGTGTTGGTTCGTCTGTGTAGCAGAGCACCCAACACGACATAGTACCAGGCTTGGAACCCAGTACCCGTGAGACCTACCTACACATCCTCAGGCATCCTGCCCCTTGGACACTGCATCATGGGCCCCGGTAGCCTATGCCTCGCGGGCCATGACCCCCACAAAACAGTGCTATGCACAGATCGAGAAGGAGTGCCTAGGTGTGTTGACCAGAATAGATAAGTTCCAGGATTACGTGTATGATCTCCCCCAGTTTACCATGGAAACTGACCATCGTCCCCTGGTCAGCATCATACATAAAAGACCTGAACGAGATGACCCCTCGCCTCCAGCACATCCTACTCAAGCTCCGGAGGCACGACCTCCAACTGGTCTACACCCAGGGTGAGGACCTCATCATTGCGGATGCCCTATCCAGAGCAGTAAGCACACCGCCCGATTCGGAGGGGTTCGTCTGTCAAGTCGAAGCGCATGTGGCCTTCACATCGGCCAATCTGTCAGCTGACGATTCAAGTCTGGCCCGTATTCGCCCGGAGACTGCGGCTGACCCACTTCTACAACGTGTGATGCGCCACATGACGGGAGGGTGGCTCAAAGGACAGTGCCCACAATTCTACAATGTCCGGGACGACTTAGCAGTCATTGACGATGTCCTCCTAAAGCTGGACCGGATTGTGATTCCACACAGCATGCACAAGCTCGTCCTCGACCAACTACACAAAGGCCATCTCGGGGTTGAGAATTGCAGACGGAGGGCCCGAGAAGCTGTATACTGGCCGGGCATCAGCGATGACATTGCAAACATGGTGCTCAACTGCCCCACCTGCCAAAGGTTTCAGCCGGCGCAACCCCCCGAGACGCTTCAGCCCTATGAGTTGGTGACGTCCCCCTAGGTGAAGGTGGGTGTGGACCTCTTTCATGCGCTTGGCAGGGACTACGTAACCATCATAGATTACTTTTCAAATTATCCAGAGGTCATACGCCTGAGCGATTTAACATCGTCCGCTGTCATAAGGGCCTGCAAAGACACCTTTGCTCGACATGGCATTCCGATTACAGTCATGCCGGACAATGGGCCCTGTTTTGCAAGCCAAGAATGGTCTTCTTTTGCTGCTTCGTATGGCTTCACACACGTGACGTCCAGCCCTCTGCATCCCCAGTCAAATGGCAAGGCGGAAAAGGGCGTTCATATCGTCAAGCGGCTCCTCTGCAAGGCTGCTGATGCCGGATCAGATTTCTGCTTAGCCCTGCTGGCATATCGCTCAGCCCCACTAGCCATTGGCCTCTCACCAGCCCAGCTGTTGATGGGTCACGCCCTCAGGACCACTGTGCCATCCATTCTTGTCCCTACACTCGACCACATTCCAGTACTGCAAAGGATGCAACAGCAGTGTGCTCAGCAGAAGGTGGCACATGACACTCGGACAACTGATCTTCCTGCCTTGGCGCCTGGCGACAACGTCCACATCCACCTACTGGAGGGTGGCTAGTCGGCAACTGCCAAAGTTCTCCGACGCGTGGCTCCCCGCTCGTTTCAGGATCGCATGCATGATGGCTCCATTCGCCGGCGTAATACAAAGAACAAAGAACATAGAAATGTACAGCACAGGAACAGGCACTTTTGCCCTCCAAGCCCGTGCCGACCATGCTGCCCGACTAAACTACAATCTTCTACACTTCCTGGGTCCGTATCCCTCTATTCCCATCCTATTCATGTATTTGTCAAGATGCCCCTTAAATGTCACTATCATCCCTGCTTCCACCACCTCCTCCAGTAGCGAGTTCCAGGCACCCAATAACCTCTGCGTAAAAAACTTGCCTCGTACATCTACTCTAAACCTTGCACCTCTCACCTTAAACCTATGCCCCCTAGTAATTGACCCCTCTACCCTAGGGAAAAGCCTCTGACTATCCACTCTGTCTATGCCCCTCATAATTTTGTAGACCTCTATCAGGTCTCCCCTCAACCTCCTTCGTTCCAGTGAGAACAAACCGAGTTTATACAACCGCTCCTCATAGCTAAATTCTGGTAAATCTCTTCTGCACCCTCTCTAAAGCTTCACAAAACCATGCTGCCTCTCACTAATACGTCCATTTGCTTCCAAATGGGAGTAGATCCTGTCTCGAAGAATTCTCTCCAGTAATTTCCCTACCACTGAAGTAAGGCTCACCGGCCTGTAGTTCCCGGGATTATCCTTGCTACCCTTCTTAAACAGAGGAACAACATTGGCTATTCTCCAGTCCTCCAGGACATCCTTCTGGTAGTGTGGCGACCAGAATTGAACACTATACTCCAAGTGTGGCCTAACTAAGGTTCTATACAGCTGCAACATGACTTGCCAATTCTTATACTCAATGCCCCGGCCAATGAAGGCAAGCATGCCGTATGCCTTCTTGACTACCTTCTCCACCTGTGTTGCCCCTTTCAATGACCTGTGGACCTGTACTCCTAGATCTCTTTGACTTTCAATACTCTTGAGGGTTCTACCATTCACTGTATATTCCCTACCTGCATTAGACCTTCCAAAATGCATTACCTCACATTTGTCCGGATTAAACTCCATCTGCCATCTCTCCGCCCAAGTCTCCAAACAATCTAAATCCTGCTGTATCCTCTGACAGTCCTCAGCGCTATCCGCAATTCCACCAACCTTTGTGTCGTCTGCAAACTTACTAATCAGACCAGTTACATTTTCCTCCAAATCATTTATATATACTACAAAGAGCAAAGGTCCCAGCACTGATCCCTGTGGAACACCACTGGTCACAGCCCTCCAATTAGAAAAGCATCCTTCCATTGCTACTCTCTGCCTTCTATGACCTAGCCAGTTCTGTATCCACCTTGCCAGCTCACCCCTGATCCCGTGTGACTTCACCTTTTGTACTAGTCTACCAAGAGGGACCTTGTCAAAGGCCTTACTGAAGTCCATATAGACAACATCCACTGCCCTACCTGCATCAATCATCTTTGTGACCTCCTCGAAAAACTCTATCAAGTTAGTGAGACACGACCTCCTCTTCACAAAACCATGCCGCCTCTCACTAATACGTCCATTTGCTTCCAAATGGGAGTAGATCCTGTCTCGAAGAATTCTCTCCAGTAATTTCCCTACCACTGAAGTAAGGCTCACCGGCCTGTAGTTCCCGGGATTATCCTTGCTACCCTTCTTAAACAGAGGAACAACATTGGCTATTCTCCAGTCCTCCGGGACATCCCCTGAAGACAGTGAGGATCCAAAGATTTCTGTCAAGGCCTCAGCAATTTCCTCTCCAGCTTCCTTCAGTATTCTGGGGTAGATCCAATTAGGCACTGGGGACTTATCTACCTTAATATTTTTTAAGACACCCAACACCTCGTCTTTTTGGATCTCAATGTGACCCAGGCTATCTACACACCCTTCTCCAGACGCAACATCTACCAATTTCTTCTCTTTGGTGAATACTGATGCAAAGTATTCATTTAGTACCTCGCCCATTTCCTCTGGCTCCACACATAGATTCCCTTGCCTATCCTTCAGTGGGCCAACCCTTTCCCTGGCTACCCTCCTGCTTTTTATGTACATGTAAAAAGCCTTGGGATTTTCCTTAACCCTATTTGCCAATGACTTTTCGTGACCCCTTCTAGCCCTCCTGACTCCTTGCTTAAGTTCCTTCCTACTTTCCTTATATTCCACGCAGGCTTCGTCTGTTCCCAGCCTTTTAGCCCTGACAAATGCCTCTTTTTTCTTTTTGACGAGGCCTACAATATCTCTCGTTATCCAAGGTTCCCGAAAATTGCCGTATTTATCCTTCTTCCTCACAGGAACATGCCGGTCCTGAATTCCTTTCAACTGACACTTGAAAGCCTCCCACATGTCAGATGTTGATTTGCCCTCAAACATCCGCCCCCAATCTATGTTCTTCAGTTCCCGCCTAATATTGATATAATTAGCCTTCCCCCAATTTAGCACATTCATTCTAGGACCACTCTTATCCTTGTCCACCAGTACTTTAAAACTTACTGAATTGTGGTCACTGTTACCGAAATGCTCCCCTACTGAAACATCTACCACCTGGCCGGGCTCATTCCCCAATACTAGGTCCAGTACCGCCCCTTCCCTAGTTGGACTGGCTACATATTGTTTTAAGAAGCCCTCCTGGATGCTCCTTACAAACTCCGCCCCGTCTAAGCCCCTGGCACTAAGTGAGTCCCAGTCACTATTGGGGAAGTTGAAGTCTCCCATCACCACAACCCTGTTGTTTTTACTCTTTTCCAAAATCTGTCTACCTATCTGCTCCTCTATCTCCCGCTGGCTGTTGGGAGGCCTGTAGTAAACCCCCAACATTGTGACTGCACCCTTCTTATTCCGGATCTCTACCCATATAGCCTCGTACAGCTGTGATATTCTCCCGAACCAGTAGCGCAACTCCGCCTCCCCTTTTACATCCCCCTCTATCCCGCCTGAAACATCTAAATCCTGGAACGTTTAGCTGCCAATCCTGCCCTTCCCTCAACCAGGTCTCTGTAATGGCAACAACATCATAGTTCCAAGTACTAATCCAAGCTCTAAGTCCATCTGCCTTACCTGTAATACTTCTTGCATTAAAACATATGCACTTCAGGCCACCAGACCCGCTGTGTTCAGCAACTTCTCCCTGTCCGCTCTGCCTCAGAGCCCCACTGTCCCTATTCCCTAGTTCTCCCTCAATGCTCTCACCTTCTGACCTATTGCTCCCGTGCCCACCCCCCTGCCATACTAGTTTAAACCCTCCCGTGTGACACTAGCAAACCTCGCGGCCAGGATATTTATGCCTCTCCGGTTTAGATGCAACCCGTCCTTCTTATATAGGTCACACCTGCCCCGGAGGAGCTCCCAGTGGTCCAGATAACGGAAACCCTCCCTCCTACACCAGCTGGTTAGCCACGTGTTTAGCTGCTCTATCTTCCTATTTCTAGCCTCACTGGCACGTGGCACAGGGAGTAATCCCGAGATTACAACCCGAGAGGTCCTGTCTTTTAACTTTCTGCCTAGCTCCCTGAACTCCTGCTGCAGGACCTCATGCCCCTTCCTGCCTATGTCGTTAGTACCAATATGTACAACGACCTCTGCCTGTTTGCCCTCCCCCTTCAGGATGCCCTCTACCCGTTCGGAGACATCCTGGACCCTGGCACCAGGGAGGTAACATACCATCCTGGAGTCTCTGTCACGTCCACAGAAGCGCCTATCTGTGCCCCTGACTATAGACTAATCGCCGGGCTCTTCGCCTGCTTCCGCACTCGCTACGTGATCATACACCGGTGCCACGCCCTCCTGTTGTTCCTGATGTCAAATTCGTGGAGCTTCCTGCCACCATGCCCATTCCTCTGCTGCCTGTGGCCAGGCCCATTCCTCAGCCGGTGGTTCCTGACCCACCCTTGGGGCGGTCAACCCGAATTTGTTGCCCACCTACTAGGCTGGACATATGAGCCTGTTTGAACATTGGACTCACTAAAAGCTTTATGCCACTGTGTTAATAAGTTTCTCGTTACAGGAGTTCGTTTTTGATGCTTGATGTTTACACTTGTTTTGTTGATGGTACAACCTCGTTGCTATGTTGCACCTGACACCTTCCTATGTATATAGTTTAGCCTCATGTACATGTTGTAGATATTGCACACACACACATTCAGCTGCACTCAGTACACATCTATATTTATTACCACATAGGCACATATTCTTGTAAAAAAAGGGGGGGGAATGTCATGATATTCAGATAAACATCATGGTGCAAACACACATACACACTGATGGACAGATCAACGGACCAATCAATACACACGCAACATCACAGCCAATCACAAGCAAGAGCAGACACACTATGAAACGGGGAACACAACACTTCCGATTCATTCCAGCAGGAGACAGCTCAGGGCACAAAGCTCACAGCAAGCCACTCAGACATTCACCATGTGCTGAGTACCTCTCCAGGATTGTGTTAGGGCTGGGTCCACAGGTTAGAGGGTAATGAATGAACCACAGTAACCAGTTTACAAATAAGAACATAAGAACTAGGAACAGGAGTAGGCCATCTGGCCCCTCGAGCCTGCTCCGCCATTTAATGAGATCATGGCTGATCTTTGTGGACTCAGCTCCTCTCCGGCCCGTACACCATATCCCCGAATCCCTTTATTCTTTAGAAAGGCATCTATCTTTTTCTTAAAAACGTTTAAAGAAGGAGCCTCAACTGCTTCACTGGGCAAGGAATTCCAGAGATTCACAACCCTTTGGGTGAAGAAGTTCCCCCTACACTCCGTCCTAAATCTACCTCCCCTTATTTTGAGGCTATGCCCCCTAGTTCTGCTTTCCCCGACCAGTGGAAACAACCTGCCCGCATCTATCCTATCTATTCCCTTCATAATTTTATATGTCTCAATAAGATCCCCCCGCATCCTTCTAAACTCCAATGAGTACAGTCCCAGTCTACTCAACCTCTCGTCATAATCTAATCCCCTCAACTCTGGGATCTACCTAGTGAATCTCCTCTGCACTCCCTCCAGTGCCAATATGTCCTTCCTCAGGTAAGGCGACCAAAACTGAACACAATACTCCAGATGTGGCCTCACCAACACCCTATACAATTGCAGCATAACCTCACTAGTCTTGAACTCCATCCCTCTAGCAATGAAAGACAAAACTCGATTAGCCTTCTTAATCACCTGCTGCAGCTGCACACCAACTTTTTGCGACTCATGTTAACTCGTGTTAATATTGTTTGTAATAAAACTGAGTTGTACCTTCCGCAACCGTGTTGGTTCGTCTGTGTAGCAGAGCACCCAACATGACAACATTATTCATTTAAATCAGATGATTGCAGATTAACAGAAAATGTCAGTCAGGATTTCCGGTGGCGTTCGCGAACGGAGCGGCTGCAGCAAAGAGGCTCCCGCAGATCCACAAAATCGCGACTTTTTTCGGGGGTTCTCCCGGCGGGTTCTTAAAAAGAATTAAAGTCCCGTGAAATCGGCCCTGCCTCCCTCGCCCTGCCCAGGCGCCAAAGCTCCGTTCCACGGAGCTGAAGAGAAAAAGAAGAGGAGAGACTGGTCCTGGTCAGCGGAACAGCTGCACGTGGAAGAGGAGTGGGGATCGCAACAAGAAACTGCCTGAAAGTCGGAGCACAGAGATGATAAGACAAAAACAAACTAATAATTTTTTTAATTCAAATTCTTTTTTTCTCCTCTCCTGAAAATTAAAAAACTTCTTTCAAAAAAAACTCTAAAAAAATTAATTCCTTTTCTGAAAAAAAAAAAAAAAAAAAAAATTGTTTTTAAAAGGAGAAAAAACCCTTGGGGGTATTTTCTTTTGGGGGGGGGGGGAACGAATTTATTTTTTGCACCAAAACCCCAGGAATATGCCTGCAAATAATAATAAATCAGGGGGACGGCGAGATGCAAGAAGGAGCAGCAGCGAAGGCGAAGGAAAAAAGGCAGGAGCTGCGGCCGCGCAGGCAGACGACCCCACGGGGCGAGGCGGAGGTTCAGGCGAACCAGAAAGCGGAAAAGCTGGCGAGCCGAGGATCAGAGCAGGAACAGGATGCGGCGACCTGCCGAGCCGAGGATCAGAGCAGGAACAGGATGCGGCGACCATCACACACACACACACACACACACACACACACACACGAATGGAGAAGCGTGCTCAAAACGGTGATAAACGCCATAAGGGAGGCACTCAGGACGGAATTCCACACGATGATGAAGGAGATGCTGGCGGAGACTACGGAAAAAATGCAGCGAACCATTGATGGCCTGGAAAGGAGGCGCCGGAAAAAACGATTCAGGACGTAACATAGAACATAGAAAATACAGCACAGAACAGGCCCTTCGGCCCACGATGTTGTGCCGAACCTTTGTCCTAGATTAATCATAGATTATCATTGAATTTACAGTGCAGAAGGAGGCCATTCGGCCTTTTGAGTCTGCACCGGCTCTTGGAAAGAGCACCATACCCAAACTCAACACCTCCACCCAACACCAAGGGCAATTTGGACATTAAGGGCAATTTATCATTGGCCAATTCACCTAACCCGCACATCTTTGGACTGTGGGAGGAAACCGGAGCACCCGGAGGAAACCCACGCAGGCACGGGGAGGACGTGCAGACTCCGCACAGACAATGACCCAAGCCGGAATCGAACCTGGGACCATGGAGCTGTGAAGCAATTGTGCTATCCACAATGCTACCGTGCTGCCCTTAAGAACAAATAAATCTACACTATATCATTTTACCGTCATCCATGTACCTATCCAATAGCTGCTTGAAGGTCCCTAATGTTTCCGACTCAACTACTTCCACAGGCAGTGCATTCCATGCCCCCACTACTCTCTGGGTAAAGAACCTACCTCTGATATCCCTCCTATATCTACCACCTTTCACCTTAAATTTATGTCCCCTTGTAATGGTGTGTTCCACCCGGGGAAAAAGTCTCTGACTGTCTACTCTATCTATTCCCCTGATCATCTTATAAACCTCTATTAAGTCGCCCCTCATCCTTCTCCGCTCTAATGAGAAAAGGCCTAGCACCCTCAACCTTTCCTCGTAAGCCCTACTCTCCATTCCAGGCAACATCCTGGTAAATCTTCTTTGCACCTTTTCCAGAGCTTCCACAGCCTTCCTAAAATGAGGCGACCAGAACTGTACACAGTACTCCAAATGTGGCCTTACCAAAGTTTTGTACAGCTGCATCATCACCTCACGGCTCTTAAATTCAATCCCTCTGTTAATGAACGCGAGCACACCATAGGCCTTCTTCACAGCTCTATCCACTTGAGTGGCAACTTTCAAAGATGTATGAACATAGACCCCAAGATCTCTCTGCTCCTCCACATTGCCAAGAACTCTACCGTTAACCCTATATTCCGCATTCATATTTGTCCTTCCAAAATGGACAACCTCACACTTTTCAGGGTTAAACTCCATCTGCCACTTCTCAGCCCAGCTCTGCATCCTATCTATGTCTCTTTGCAGCCGACAACAGCCCTCCTCACTATCCACAACTCCACCAATCTTCGTATCGTCTGCAAATTTACTGACCCACCCTTCAACTCCCTCATCCAAGTCATTAATGAAAATCACAAACAGCAGAGGACCCAGAACTGATACCTGCGGTACGCCACTGGTAACTGGGATCCAGGCTGAATATTTGCCATCCACCACCACTCTCTGACTTCTATCGGTTAGCCAGTTCGTTATCCAACTGGCCAAATTTCCCACTATCCCATGCCTCCTTACTTTCTGCATAAGCCTACCATGGGGAACCTTATCAAATGCCTTACTAAAATCCATGTACACTACATCCACTGCTTTACCTTCATCCACATGCTTGGTCACCTCCTCAAAGAATTCAATAAGATTTGTAAGGCAAGACCTACCCCTCACAAATCCGTGCTGACTATCCCTAATCAAGCAGTGTCTTTCCAGATGCTCAGAAATCCTATCCTTCATACCCTTTCCATTACTTTGCCTACCACCGAAGTAAGACTAACTGGCCTGTAATTCCCAGGGTTATCCCTAGTTCCTTTTTTGAACAGGGGCACGACATTCGCCACTCTCCAATCTCCTGGTACCACCCCTGTTGACAGTGAGGACGAAAAGATCATTGCCAACGGCTCTGCAATTTCATCTCTTGCTTCCCATAGAATCCTTGGATATATCCCGTCAGGCCCGGAGGAATTGCCCATCCTCAAGTTTTTCAAAATGCCCAACACATCTTCCTTCCTGACAAGTATTTCCTCGAGCTTACCAATCTGTTTCACACTGTCCTCTCCAACAATATCGTCCCTCTCATTTGTAAATACAGAAGAAAAGTACTCGTTCAAGACCTCTCCTACCTCTTCAGACTCAATACACAATCTCCCGCTACTGTCCTTGATCGGACCTACCCTCGCTCTAGTCATTCTCATATTTCTCACATATGTGTAAAAGGCCTTGGGGTTTTCCTTGATCCTACCCGCCAAAGATTGTTCATGCCCTCTCTTAGCTCTCCTAATCCCTTTCTTCAGTTCCCTCCTGGCTATCTTGTATCCCTCCAATGCCCTGTCTGAACCTTGTTTCCTCAGCCTTACATAAGTCACCTTTTTCCTCTTAACAAGACATTCAACCTCTCTTGTCAACCATGGTTCCCTCACTCGACCATCTCTTCCCTGCCTGACAGGGACATACATATCAAGGACACGTAGCACCTGTTCCTTGAACAGGTTCCACATTTCACTTGTGTCCTTCCCTGCCAGCCTATGTTCCCAACTTATGCACTTCAATTCTTGTCTGACAACATCGTATTTACCCTTCCCCCAATTGTAAACCTTGCCCTGTTGCATGTACCTATCCCTCTCCATTACTAAAGTGAAAGTCACAGAATTGTGGTCACTATCTCCAAAATGCTCCCCCACTAACAAATCTATCACTTGCCCTGGTTCATTACCCAGTACTAAATCCAATATTGCCCCTCCTCTGGTCAGACAATCTACATACTGTGTTAGAAAAGCTTCCTGGACACACTGCACAAACACCACCCCATCCAAACTATTTGATCTAAAGAGTTTCCACTCAATATTTGGGAAGTTAAAGTCGCCCATGACTACTACCCTATGACTTCTGCACCTTTCCAAAATCTGTTTCCCAATCTGTTCCTCCACATCTGTTACTATTGGGGGGCCTATAGAAAACTCCTAACAAGGTGACTGCTCCTTTCCTATTTCTGACTTCAACCCATACTACCTCAATAGGGTGATACTCCTCGAACTGCCTTTCTGCAGCTGTTATACTATCTCTAATTAATAATGCCACCCCCCCCCACCTCTTTTACCACCCTCCCTAATCTTATTGAAACATCTATAACCAGGGACCTCCAACAACCATTTCTGCCCCTCTTCTATCCAAGTTTCCGTGATGGCCACCACATCGTAGTCCCAAGTACCGATCCATGCCTTAAGTTCACCCACCTTATTCCTGATGCTTCTTGCGTTGAAGTATACACACTTCAACCCATCTCCGTGCCTGCAAACACTCTCCTTTGTCAGTGTTCCCTTCCCCACTGCCTCATTACATGCTTTGGCGTCCTGAATATCGGCTACCTTAGTTGCTGGACTACAAATCCGGTTCCCATTCCCCTGCCAAATTAGTTTAAACCCTCCCGAAGAGTACTAGCAAACCTCCCTCCCAGGATATTGGTGCCCCTCTGGTTCAGATGCAACCCGTCCTGCTTGTACAGGTCCCACCTTCCCCAGAATGCGCTCCAATTATCCAAATACCTGAAGCCCTCCCTCCTACACCATTCCTGCAGCCACGTGTTCAACTGCACTCTCTCCCTATTCCTAGCCTCGCTATCACGTGGCACCGGCAACAAACCAGAGATGACAACTCTGTCTGTCCTGGCTTTCAACTTCCAGCCTAACTCCCTAAACTTGTTTATTACCTCCACACCCCTTTTCCTACCTATGTCGTTGGTACCAATGTGCACCACGACTTCTGGCTGCTCCCCCTCCCCCTTAAGGATCCTGAAGACACGATCCGAGACATCCCTGGCCCTGGCACCCGGGAGGCAACATACCTTCCGGGAGTCTCGCTCGCGACCACAGAATCTCCTATCTATTCCCCTAACCATTGAATCTCCTACAACTATTGCTTTTCTATTCTCCCCCCTTCCCTTCTGAGCCCCAGAGCCAGACTCCGTGCCAGAGACCTGACCGCTAGGGCCTTCCCCCGGTAGGTCATCCCCCCAACAGCATCCAAAACGGTATACTTGTTTTGAAGGGGAACGGCCACGAGGGATCCCTGCACTGTCTGCCTGTTTGTTTTTTTCCCCCTGACTGTAACCCAGCTATTCTTGTCCTGTACCTTGGGTGTGGTTACCTCCCTGTAACTCTTCTCAATCACCCCCTCTGCCTCCCAGATGATCCGAAGTTCATCCAGCTTCAGCTCCAGTTCCCTAACACGGTCTTTGAGGAGCTGAAGTTGGGTGCACTTCCCGCAGGTATAGTCAGCGGGGACACCGGTGGTATCCCTCACCACCCACATCCTACAGGAGGAGCATGTAACTGGCCTAGCCTCCATCCCCTCTTACCTTAAAGAATATAGCTGCTGTGTGGACTAACTAGATCTCCGCCCTCCGACTCTGCTCCCAGTCAGCTACACTTCCTGTAAACTCCTGGCTCTCTTCGCACTCTTTGTGGAAATGTCGGAAACAAAGTGAAAGGAGCACCTTACTCCCTCCTCACCTAACTCCCTTGGTCACCAAACTCTCACTATCGCACTCAAAAAGCACCAAATTCAGCACTCAGTGCAAACAAAGTCTGCACTGTAAGGGATCACTTTTATACTTTGAATCTAGCCTCTGAAAAACTGGCCTAATCCAATTAACTAATTAACAAGCTCCAGCTGCAAGTGCCTAGAAGTAGAAACCTGTTTAAAGCTGATTGAAAATTCACCTTCTTCTAAACCAAACAGCAACTTTTAAGTTAATTAACTAAATAAAAGAAAGACTAAACTTTAGATAAAAATGAAGCCTTATACTCCCTCGGTCACCAAACTCTCACTATCGCACTCAAAAAGCACCAAATTCAGCACTCAGTGCAAAAGTTGGAGTTGGAGAGGGCCGCCTCAGACCAGAGCGACAGGATGGTAACTCTGGAAACCGAGGCGAAAAGGCTGGTAATGACCTAGGGGAGCCTAGGAGGGAAAGTGGAGGACCAGGAACATAGGTCCAGACGGCAGAATGTTAAAATAGTGGGTCTGCCAGAAGGGATGGAGGACAGAGACCCAATAGGCTACATCACCCAAATGCTGGGCAAGCTAGTGGGAAGGGAGAAATTCCCAAACCCCCCCAGAAATTGACAGGGCGCACAGGTCGCTCCGACCCAGGCCCAAAGCCGGGGAGCAGCCCAGAGCGATTATCGTGAAGCTGCACAGGTTCCAAGACAGGGAAAAAATCCTAAAGTGGGCCCATCAGGCGAAAGCGAGCACGTGGGAAGGAAAGATCATAAGGGTGTACCAGGACACTGGGGCGGACCTAGCCAAAAGAAGGGCTGAATTCAACAGGGCCAAATCAGCACTCTACAAAAGTAATGTTAAATTTGGGATGTTACTTCTGGCCAAACTCTGGGTAACATTCGAGGAGAAGGAGCTGTTTTTTTTTTTTAATATAAACACCCCAGCAGCAGCGGAGGAGTTTGTTAGAGCGAACAAACTGGGGGAGGGACAGCCGCAACGGCCATCATGAATGCGATGGGGATGGAAAAGAAAGGACGAATCAGAACAAAGAGCAGAGGGCAGACCGCAAACAGAGACATTAAGATCACGAACTGTACACACATGTTTGGGGTACTGCGCGGTACTGTGTTGACTCGTTCCCAGGCTCGTTCCATCTCTTAATGCAATGGGGGGGAGCAGAGCAAGGTGAACAAGGGTGAGAAAGGCGGGCAGAAGGGCGAGACATGGGCTAGCAAAAGGAAGGTAAAACAGGACCAGAGCAGTACAAGTGCTGAGAGGGGGGCCACCGTGCTAGTGAGGACGGCCAACATGGGAGGGCAGGAAGAAAGGAGGGCCGCGGCGTGCATCTCAGGGGAGAGGGAGCGCCTGGCACAAAGGGGGGGGGGGAAGAACACATGGGGGGGGACAGAGGGAGAGGGACTATGGGGGGGGGGGGGAGGAGAGAGGAGTCGGGGGGAGAGCGCAGAACAGAAGAGAAGCAAAGAAATGAAATGAAAATCGCTTATTGTCACAAGTAGGCTTCAAATGAAGTTACTGTGAAAAGCCCCTAATCGCCACATTCCGGCGCCGGTCCGGGGAGGCAGTTATGGGAATTGAACCGTGCTGCTGGGCTGCCTTGGTCTGCTTTCAAAGCCAGCGATTTAGCCCTGTGCTAAACAGCCCCTGTTTAGAAGGGTGAGGTAGATAAGCAGCACGACCACAGGCCTCGGCAGGCATGGAGCAGGGCGAGGAACCAAGATGGCGCCACAAACAGCCACACGGGAGGGCTGCAGGGCGGAGGGAGACCCTGGAGTGCGGGGGCGCAGCCATGTGGCGTACACCCAGCTGGAGGCCATGTTGGGTGCCCCCTGGACAAAAGGGAACCCCGGAGCCCTGGGGCCCGACCTCATGGCGAGAGCGGCGACCGTGGCCATTTGGGACGGCCCCTAACGAAGGGAAATCCTGGAGTGCAGGGGCGCATCCACCAGGTAAGTATGGGTGATCCCGCAGGACTGGGGGGGTCGAAAACCCCCCACCAGAATTGTTACCTGGAATGTAAGGGGACTCAACGGCCCGGTGAAAAGATCTAGAGTTTTAACCCACCTAAGAAGCCTAAAAGCAGACATAATGTACCTACAAGAGACGCACCTGAGGGAGAAGGACCGACTGCTGGTAAGAAAGGGCTGGGTGGAACAGACGTACCACTCACACTACAGGACGAGGGCTAGGGGGGGTAGCAATATTAATTAGCAAGAGGACGAGGTTTACGGAAACCAAGACAGTTACGGACCCAGGGGGACGGTACGTCATGGTCAGCGGTGTCCTGGAAGGGGCACTGGTCGTACTGGTAAATGTGTACGCTCCCAACTGGGACGACACAGAATTCATAAAGAAGACCATGGCAGAAATCCCCGACCTTGACACACCCATATCCACTTCTTTGCAGTGGGGAAATCGGTGCTTCCAGGGATCACGGGAACGGAGTACTCCGCGATCGTTATCTCTGACCACGCTCCACACTGTACGGATGAGGTTGGAGACAGGCCGGGCCCAGCGCCCCACGTGGAGGCTGGACACGGATCTCCTGGCGACAAGGCCTTCTGTCTAAAAACATCGCGGGCCATAGGCGACTGCGTTAGTAACAACCAAAATGGGGAGGTCTCACCCTCCACGTTCTGGGAGGCACTGAAGGCCGTGATTATAGGAGAGATCATAGTCTACAAGGCAAGCAGAGATAGGGAAGAGAGGGTGGCCAGGCAACAACTGGTGGACTCCATCCTGGAAGTCGACAGAAAATACTCCGAGACCCCGTAGAGCTGCTGGCCGGGAGAAAAAAAACTGCAAATGGACTTTAACCTGCTATCCACTAGGAAAGCAGTGTACCAACTCCGTCAGACACGGGGGACCTTCTACGAACACGGAGTCAAGGCTGGCCGCCTATTGGCTCACCAGCTGAGAAAGCAGGCAGCCACAAGGGAAATAGCGCAGGTAAAGGATTGCAGAGTCAGACTGGTAACAGAACCAAAGGAGGTCAATCAGGCATTTGAGACCTTCTACCGGGGACTGTACGCGCCCGAGCCCCCCAAAGGGGGCGCGGGGATGAAACAGTTCCTAGACGGACTGGAACTACCAATTGTGGGGGAAGACAGCTGGAAGCACCAATAGACCTGGGAGAAATCATGGAGAGCATCAGCTCCAAAATCATGGAGACCATCAGCTCCATGTAGGAGGGGAAGGCACCAGGACCAGACGAGTTCCTGGCGGACTTCTACAAAAAATTCGCACCAGTCCTGGCCCCACACCTAAGGGACATGTTTGCGGACTCACTGGCAAGGGGCACCCTGCCCCCCATGCTAGTGCAGGCCACAATTTCACTGATACCCAAAAAAGATAAAGACCTGACGGAATGTGGATCATACAGACTGCTGATCGTGGATGCGAAAATACTTGCAAAGTATTCCTGGCCAAAAGGCTGGAGGGCTGTGTACCAGAGGTGGTCGCAGAGGACCAAACGGGCTTTGTCAAGGGTAGGCAGCTCACAGCAAACATCAGGCGGCTGCTGAACGTAATAATGACCCCCCTCCGGGGAGAGAACACCAGAGGTGATAATCTCCCTGGACACAGAAAAGGCCTTCGACAGAGTCAAATGGAAATACCTCCTCTAGGTACTGGAATGGTTTGGGCTAGGAGCGGGGTTCGCCGCCTGCGTGAGGCTCCTGTACAACGCTCCCAAAGCGAGCGTCCGAACAAACACCACTGAGGAATTGAACAAACGAATGTGATATAAAATAGTTAGTTCAAATATTAGTTACAGTAATGTAGATAGTAGTGAGTTCACAAAGGACAAAGGAATTCAGAAAGCATGGCAAGGAGTATGGGGAAAAGGATGCTGGGTAACAAGAGGCCCAGGGTTAAGGAATGCAAAGTGAGCCAATCAGGATATACGGCCAGGTCAGGAGGTGTATAGGATGACCTATGGGAATCTTGTACGTGAAACTTGATGCCATTTGAATGGATTTGCAGAGATTTCTTTGTCTCCGACCTCACTCAGTTCTAGGGTTTCAGGAGACAGCTGGTGTGTTCTGAAACTCATTGTGGAGCGAGTCAGCCTTGCAAGTTGGTTAAAATAAATAATACTATACCTACAAATCCATCTCGAGTTTTATTGAGGCCAGACTGACGGGTAAAGAATTCAATATTGTCACCACCAGCTCTGAATACTTCCAGCTGCAGAGAGGAACAAGCCAGGGCTGCCCCCTGCCCCCACTGTTGTTCATGCTAGCGATTGAACCCCTGGCAATAGCCCTGCGGGACACGAAAAGCTGGAAGGGAATCCGGAGAGGAGACAGAGAGCACAGAGTCTCACTCTATGCAGATGACCTGCGCCTCTATGTCTCAAAGCCACAGGAGGGACTGAAGGCAATACGACAAATACTGAAAGAGTTTGGAACCTTCTCGGGCTACAAACTTAACCTGGGCAAAAGCGAGGCATTCCCAGTGAACCCAAACAGGGGAGGGAGAGAGCTGGAGGGGCTCCCGTTCAAAACAGCCCAGAACAGATTCCGCTACCTGGGGATCCAGATAGCCAGAGACTGGACACAGATCCACAAGTGAAACCTGACCAGCCTGGAGGAGGAAGTAAGAAGAGACCTTCAAAGGTGGGGCTCACTCCTACTCTCCCTGGCGGGGAGAGTGCAGATGATCAAGATGAATGTACTGCCAAGGTTCCTCTTCCTGTTTAGATCCAATCCGATCTTCTTCCCCAAGGCCTTTTTCAAAACGTAGACAGTCTAATCGTGGCGTTTGTGTGTGGGGGGGTAAGAACGCGAGAATTCCCAAACAGACACTGCAAAGGAGGAAAATCAAAGGGGGTTTGGCCTTACCAAACCTACAATACTACCACTGGGCAGCAACGGCAGAAAGAGTGAGGGGATGGGTACAAGAACCTGACACAGATTGGGTACAAATGGAGGAGGCATCCTGTAAAGGAACAACCCTCTGGGCCTGGACCACAGCAGCACTCCCATCCCCCTCAACAAGATACACATTGAGCCCAGTGGTAGCGGCCATGCTGAGAATGTGGACCCAGCTGAGACACTACTTCGGGATAGCCAAAATGTCTCCCATGGCTCCCATATGCGGCAATCACAGATTCCCCCCAGGCATGCTGGATACCACCTTCAAAAGATGGAGGCGGGATGGGGCACATTGACAGTCGGGTCTTCTACGTAGGGCACAGACTGGCGACACTAGACGAACTGACGAGGAAGTAGAGGCTAGCAAAAGGACAGGAAATGAGACACCTCCAAATAAAACACTTCCTTCCGCAAAGAGACAGAAGGGTACCCAGAGGCCCCAGAAACTACACTACTAGAGGACCTGATAGGCACAAGCAGCGAGAAGGGGGGGCTATGTGGGAAAATATACGGACAGCTACTGGACAGAGCCCGTACACCACTGGACGAGACCAGACAAAAATGTGAGGACAAACTGAGGACAGAGGTAGGATGGGGACTCTGGAGCGAAGCACTGAGCAGGGTGAACTCCACCTCCTCCTGCGCAAGGCTCAGCCTAATGCAGCTCATAGTGGTGCAGAGTGCACCTGACCAGAACCCGAATGAGCAGGTTCTTCCCGGAGGTGGAGGACAAATGCGAGCGGTGCCAGAGGGGCCCGGCCAACCACACCCACATGTTTTGGGCTTGCCCCAAGCTTGCTGGGTTCTGGACAGCCTTCTCCGAGGTTATGTCCAGGGTTGTGGGGGTGAGGGTGAAGCCATGCCCAATAGTGGCAATCTTCGGGGTATCGGAGCAGCCAGAGTTACACATGGGGAAGGGGGCCAACGCCCTCGCTTCCCTAATTGCCCTCCGGAGAATCCTGCTCGGCTGGCGATCGGCAGCACCACCCAAAGCTGCAGACTGGCTCGCTGACCTCTCGGAATTTCTCCACCTGGAGAAGATTAGGTACGCCACCCGAGGGTCAGAGGAAGGCTTCCTGGATACTTGGGGGCAGTTTGTCGGTCTGTTCCAAAACCTGTTCGAGGCCGGCAACGAGGAGTAACCTAATAAGATTTTTTTTTTTAAAACATCAAGATAGATGAGTTACCAAAAGACTGCACAACCCGAGGAGGGGAGGCGGAAGGAAGGTGGGGAAACCACGAGAGATCGGGGGGGGGGCTACTCCCCCCTTTTTCTTTTTCTCTCCACTCTGTCCGGAAAATAAAAGAAAAGCACAGCTGAAGCGGGCGGGGGGGGGGGGGGGGGGGGGGGGGCAATGGGAAAAGGGGAGGAACGAACCATAGACCGATCCAGAGGGCTACGAAATGCACATAGGGTCACTTAAACGAAGGACGAACTAAACCTCTCTATAATAAAGGAAATTAGCGCGGGCGAGAAGAATGTGATGTGTATATATACAACTGCTTAGAGATATGGGTATGCCAATAAAAAGATTATTCATAACAACAATGGAAAACTATCAAGTAATAATTAATTGTATTCTTAATGCAACTTATAAAAAAAAACCAGCCTTTTCCTTCAAGATCAAGGGATCTTCCATATCACAGTATAACTATGTTCTTTGCCTCCTAAACTGGTCTCAGTAATATTACATTAGACAGTTGATGATCATTTGATAACACTACTTAAATCGTGTTCAGTAATTCTGTGCGAGTATCAGATTACATATTCTACTTCACTATTTAAATATATACCTCAACCTGATGGATGTCACTCAATTAACAACTGTTACATAATTAAATAAAAATACAACTAGCACTTTCATTCTTGCATCCAGCAATGTGGAATTACCTCTAGTTGAAAATGTGAATCTAACAAGCCGTCAGATAAAATAAATATGTTTCTACATTATATTTAAATATATAAACTTTATATTTATTGTAAAGTTGATTATTTTGTTTGAGAGATACCAATTTATATGCTAACATCAAACATGGAATCATATATTTATACAACTAAATAGCATTGTATCAGCATTTCAATTCTCTGAAAATTAACAAATCCACGCTCTGAAGTAAAAACAATCTTCACAAAGGGAGTAACAAGAAGCCAGTGACAGCTTCTTTGGGATGGCTTTCAATAGATAATTATATCTCACTGATTGACAGTAGCTGGCAGCATACACTGTAATTAATATGACATTTTAATTACGCCCGTGTGGTGCGAATGCCTTAAATATTTAAACCAGGCATTGATAGAATTCCAGAAATAGAACGGGGATTTCTATGAGTAATTATCTGCTTGTAAATACAGCATTTCTCATCTGTCGAAATAGCACAATATGGGAGGGTCAAAAGTATATGCAATTTCTCCACACTGCTTCAGAAATACTTTGTAAAGGTGTTGCAAATATTCAGTGACTCAGCAAGCTACAAACGTGATTAGAATAAATTGTTGGCAATAACATTCCCTGCCTGTTATTTTACTGCAAACATTAACCTGTTTATTTTAAATGAGTTAGCTTGCTCCACCGCTCTTGGCTAATGTAAAATCCTAATTTCCTACCGCCCACTCTCGTACCATGCCAATTTTCTCACCAAGCTATCAATACTGCTTTCATCCCTCAGATTCTGCACTGAATGACTTTTAATCCTCGGTGATTTCAACCTCCATCTCAATTAATTATGTTTTCTTCTTTCACTGCCGTCCTATCCTCTCTTTATTTCTCCCTCCATGTAAACTCTCAGCTCAGTTAAAGGCCAATCCTTTGTCCTTGCTTTCTCATGTGGCCTCACTACCCCCAAAGCATTTGTCACAGATAACGCCACCTCTAGGGTGGCCAGCACCAGAGGTCATCAAAACTGGATACCGTAATGACACCATTGTGTATGGTGTGACATATCACGTTCAGAGGTTCAGCCTCGTTCAAGAAACAAATGGGGAGCAGGCGGAAGAGTATGAAAATAAACTTGTTTTTTGGATCCCTGCCACGTTGAGGCTACTACAAACAGGGAATTGAATGAGTACAGGTCCCAGGTGATACCTTGCTAAGGTAAGTGAATTAAGGGTCAAAATACTGGATGTAAAGCTACCTGGTACCAGACAGTGGCTAGGTGGCTAAAAACCAGACTGTCCGGTACAAAACCTGATGTTTGGCCACCCTAGCCATCTTAGATCACCTCCTTACACCAATCTCCATATATAGAATCATAGAATTTACAGTGCAGAAGGAGGCCATTTGGCCCATCGAGTCTGTACCGGCCATTGGAAAGGGCACCCTACCTAAGTCCACACCTCCACCCTATCCCAGTAATCCCATCTAACCTTTTTGGACACTAAAGGCAATTTAGCATGGCCAATCCACCTAACCTGCACATCTTTGGACTGTGGGAGGAAACCGGAGCACCCGGAGGAAACCCAGGCAGACACGGGGAGAACGTGCAGACTCTGCACAGACAGTGACCCAAGCCTGGAATCGAACCTGGGACCATGGAACTGTGAAGCAACTGTGCTAACTACTATGCTACCGTGCCGCCCCATATACTTCCCATGACACTTCCAAATCCTACTACCTTCTGTACTCGCACATGAAAAAGATTCTCCCCCAATTCACTTACAACTGCAATTAAAAAACCCCAACCATCTAACCTTTAGTCCTCTATTCGAGATATGTCTGCATCCACCAATATGTTCAATTTAACCCTCATCTCTAGTTTTAATGCCTTGTCCCCATTAGATCTGTTCATCTCTCCCACCCTGGCATCACCCTTCATCTCTGCTCCTTTAAGTCCAACGGATGCAGATTTGGAAATGGAAGACGACTGGTTTAGCCATTCATCACCAGGTCTGGCTGGACTATTATCGTGTCCTGCTTGCGTCTGAAAAATCTGCTCAGTATTCCAGAATCATCTTGGAAAGCCAAAGTAACTCTTGATGCTTCATTGAAAATTGTCTTATTAAACCCCATTTTCCCATGTCTCTCCACTGGGACCTTCAACAATAAGTTCAAGGAGCTCATGGATTTGTTTGTCACTAAGATTGAGACTGTAGTTAGTTCTTCAGCAAGCATGTATTTAATTCAAAGGGAGCTGACATTAAAGGAAGCGACTGTACCACAAAGGCAGTTTGTAAATTGACAATCATCAGAATCCGCCAGGATTAATATCCAAAGAATCAATAGAACTTTTTAACTCAACCATGAAAACAAGCCAGGAATTGAGACAAAATTATTCAAACAGATACACAGAGATGATGGGCTGACTTCATGAATAGATTAACCGAGAAATAGCTGGTGTAATCAGGGATGGGTGAAGGCACGGGCTTTGCAGCTTGTTTGTTTGTCCTACAGGATCCTGACTCTGCGCTCCTCAAACGTTAAGATTGCTTGATGGCAGAGACTTTTCCATTTCGATCTGTCAGGAGATTCTTTTTCCCCATGTAGTGGGGTCCAACCTACGGGCTCTGAGATTGGCTTTCCAATGTCATTGGGTCTACTTGGGACGTCCTATGGCCCAGTTTCCCATGTTCACCTGGCTATGGAACACCACTTTTGGTATGCAAGAATCCTCCATGCAAAATATACAGTTGAACCAGCATAGCTGA